>NW_022145603.1:18639726-19174726 GCF_000002235.5 Strongylocentrotus purpuratus
AAACAAATATTATCAAAAACTGGAGATTTTTGAAGAATACGACATTAAAAATAGTAAACGAAACCGAAAGAAAAAAGTGAAAGGCGTAAATATTCTTTTGTTTGTTTTATTTCCGAAAATCATCATAAAAACAATAACACACTATAACAAAATCAAAGACTTATATAACAATGATAGAATGATAAAACGGTTGGATAGTCCATTTCAGAGCTCTGTTCTTCCATAAAGTCCAAAGAATGAAACGCCGATAACACCTAAAAACAACAACAACAACAACATTCCTCGTTTAATCTCGCTTCCAATACCTTGGTCAGCCTGTTTTTCTCCTGCTGTCACTGTCTTCTTCTTAATTACTCCGACCCCTCCCTCTCTCTCTCTCTCTCTCTCTCTCTCTCCCTATCCATCTCTCTCTTCACGTCCCACTCCTTCCACATCTACTCTAGATAAACATGTCAGACTCTGAATAACTCTGGCTACGAATCTACTGGTGTTGATTCTAGAATTGTGTAAGGAACATTATGTATTATAGTTCAGGTACACACAAAATGTTAACCATCAACTCACACTTAGCTTAACTTAAATTATTCACGATAGAAATGTTTATACTACAAAATGAAGAACAACAATATAAACATCATCATAATAGTTAAAACAGCTATTAAATGCAACTCAATAATTACTAAAACTAATGAATGTGGCCTGAAGAAATGTCTAATCAATTAACTGTTTTATCAAAATTAAAAATGAATATTAACAATATAAAAAACAATAGGAAAATATTACAATCAGGAAGAGAACTTTCTGCGCTAGTTTGACATCTTCTATGTGCGTTTACAAAATGAACACAGGAGGCAAAAAACCATAACGTGAAAAGTACCTCTTGTAAAAAAAAAAAAAAAAATCAATATTTATTTGACGTGATGTTCAATATCGAGGAAATTTATTGGCGTTTCAAGGAAGTTCATTAAACTAGAAGGATAAAATATGTTATTCACTGAAGCATCCCCAGACTTTGTTATAACCTTAATTTTTTCGTAGTCCATGTTATGTCAAAATTAGCTCTAATTTAGATTATCGCAGTCTGGGAAGTAAATGTCGATAGCCCTCAAAATGTACCCCTTGTTTACAGAATTCACAACAGTCCTTCATACCTATTTTGATGTTGGGTAAATGGAAACCTGGGGCCTCCATCTCCGCATCTCTTCCCTCCCCATTCCTCTCGCCCTAATTCTCTGTCCTTCCTTGGTCTATTTAACAAATATAATGACACATAAAGGCAGCGGGTGGTCAATGGAGGTGTTCAAATAAAGTTGAATTCCAGGTCATGCCGATTAATTGAGAAAGAACGGGTTTATAGAATTATTGCAAGTAGTTATTGTGTATTTAAAAATAATCAAAGTGTATCGTGTTTTTCCGAATCATCAAAATGGTAATGTATTGATAAAAAACTTGTTAGGATCACACACACAAAAATGACACAAAAATGTGTTGCTTCGGAATGTAATCCAAAGCTACAAACATTTGATCAGTATTTACAATTTTAAAATCAGTTAAAGAGCAACCCTTTTCACTAGACATTATCTCATTGATATTTTTCCTCATTCGAATGAATGCAAAAAAAAATCAAAGCTTACAAATAATTTTCACCGTTACCTGAACCCTCTCGCCTTCTCTTTAAAAAAATGGTACCATTCCAATCATGGCGTAAGGCTACACTAAGCCGCAACTCAGGGCAAGTGCCAATGCATGACTTCTTGACAACCATGTGCTTGTATTTGGTACACAAGGGCCTACAGACAGCTGGTGAAAACCTTTCGATTACGAGGTCAAGGGTGACAGTCTTTAAGTCAAATTCAATTGAGGGCTGGTGATTAAATGGAAGCCAGGACATCACATGATTAACTAATGGCATTCACACACAGTCTCATACAAGAGGGATTATATGAGACAAGGTGTACTAAATACTGGCTAGGTGAACCATGCTGTGAATATTACACACACACACATATATATATATATATATATATATATATATATATAGATATGAGTAGCTACAGTCCCCCCTACATATCCAACTCGCAGAGGGAATATATTCCATTTGCCAAACCCAGCTGTCAGATCTGCAACATCTTATTACTAAAATTACCATCAAGGTCTCTACCAAAGTCATTCTCCACCCGGGACGTAATGATTGCGATTGTAGCAATGTCTTGTACTGCCTCCCCCTTCTCTCTCCCTCCCCTCTTTCTCTCTCTCTCTCTCTCTCTCTCTCTTTATATATATATATATATATATATATATATATATATATATATATATATATATATATACAAACATACGTACTTTACATACATACATGTATTTACATTACATACATGCATACATAAATAAATAAATATATATATAATATATAAATTATATACCGTATAAAAATATACATATATATTAGTTATAAGCATCTCTTCTGAGTGTTCTTGTTATATTTTGGCAGTTTAAATCATTGATTAATAATAATAATAATAATAATAATAATATTTAATTTTTATATAGCGCTTAATACAAATGTCTCTAAGCGCTTTACAAATATATACTATTACCCCGGTCATTGGATTCAGTGCTTGCCCGCACACACTGTGTGCACAATCTCCACTCCCTGGGGAGCATTCCAGCCGGGCGTTACTTGACGCTCACAAGCTGTTTGACCAACAATGACGGTCGCATCCTACCGGGTACCCATTTAACACCTGGGTGGAGAGTAGCAAGTGCAGGTTAATATCTTGCCAAAGGATATTAGTGCCGTGTCGGGATTCGAACCCTCGACCTTCGCATCTCCAGTCAAGCGCCTTAAACCACTCGACCACGACACTCCCACTACAGAAGAAGAAGATCAATAGTCTCAATTTGTGACCAATCCTTATTTTGTTTATACTGTTAGGAATTGTAATTTATAATACCAAACGGCATATTGTTTATAGGCAATTACTGAACCCATATACCAAATTGTAATTGGGATCTTCAGGATGAGAACATTTTGTGAAAAAGCCTCAATTTTGGCTTTTAACAAATGTTACTGTGCCAAATGTATTTATATGATACACTGAGTTTTAATATTATTAAAAATTATTTTACAAAAAAGTAGGGTGACGAAGATCCTTTGTTAGAAATTCCAAGTCAGTTTTGAAGATACATATAATGGGGCATGATTTTGTTTTTTAAATGTTATTTGATTCGAAGAAAATGTAATTTTTTAATACCAGTGTAATATTATATATCCATCCATAGCGAATACCAATTTTATCATTACTATTTATATGTTGTTTACTTACACAGTTCCAACCTTTTTCATAATACAAGATACATACCTAGAAAGTTTTACAAACAAACAAACAACATTAAGAACGAGGAGAAGCAACAAAGGTCACTGACTTGTGACCCCCCAAATTATGTAATATAATTATGATCATCCTCTTTATAATTGCCACTGGAATAATAATATGTTTAATATGCAATATCAGAGGCGAAGATGCATTAAAGTGTTCTCACTTTCTAAATTCAAACGCAGCCTGTCAACAAAATAGCCTTGTACTCGATTATATTATTGGCTTTATCTCCGTATGACGCGTGTATATCAGGTAATGTAGATAGAAGAAAACGATATAGTCAATATGTACATACAATATTTTAATTATCTGAATTACTATCTTTGATAATGTTGCTTATCTTCAATGAAAGTAATTAAATAACCGTTTAATAATCATGAGTACATAAGAAAGTTAAATATAGGTGGAACCATAAACTAACCATATGTATGATCTTTGGCGAATGATTTACCAGGTAAGTAAAATAATTACAGTTAAAAAAAAAAGGGATAGAAAATAGCAATAAGGTATAAACTATGTCACTGTGTATTGGAACGCCTACCAGATAGCTGTGCGCATACCATACCACAGGCAGATGGCCTCCGCTCTCGTAGGGGGCAAATGCATTAACCCTTCGCTTCTTCGTAAACTTGAGGGTGCATAGATAGATCACAGCTGCGACCTTGTTCGTCTTAACGTCCGCGTAAAAGCGCGTGTAGCCCAGCGCACGCTGGCGGAGTACCAACCATTCTTTGCCCATATAGAGTGGTGGGAAGGCGCCTGTGGTATGCGGACGACTCGTCAAGCGGGGCGTAATGCTCACCCGCCCACCAGCTTTTTAACCCCAATGTGATTGTAGATTTAACGCGTAGAGATTAGACCGCAGCTGACGCCGGGGTGTGTGTGCGGAAACGATAGCTTAAGGACGGAGGGGTAGGGATGGGCAGAAGAGGGCTGCGTGTTGTCGTGTGCTTGTAAGCGTGTGCGTGTGTGTGCTTGAGAGGGAGAGATAGAGAGAAAAGGGGGTATGGGGGGGGGGGGGAGAGAAGAAGGACAGTTTATTATCGTCTCGGGGATGCGGACGATGATGTTCATAATAACGATAATAATAATGATAAAAATCATTATCATCATCATCATTATAACAGTTATAATAATGATTAGTTTATTTACTATTCAAATACATCCGACGACAATATTTACCTTTTCTCTTCTTCTTCATCCTCTTACTCTTACTACTACTACTACTACCAATACTACTACTACTACTACTACTACTACTACTACTACTACTACTACTACTACTATTATTACTTCTATTACTACTACTTCTACCATTTATACACTCTAAAAACTGAAATGTTAAATGTCAATTTAAAAGGGCCGAGGAGTGACCACTCTTTCAAAATGTCAGATTGTTTCTTTTAACCTGCTAGATTCAACCTTTATAGTGGTGGATCCAGCATGTTCAAAGTGTTAATCTACCATTTTGAAAGAGTGGTCACTCCTCGGCCCTTTTAAATGGTGATTTAACATTTCAGTTTTTAGAGTGTACTACTACTACCACTACTACTACTACTATTACTACTACTACTACTACTACTACTACAACTTCTACTACTACAACTTCTACTACTACTACTACTACTACTACTACTACTACTACTAACACCACCACTAATACAACTGCTATATATTGTAAAAGAAGGGGTATATATATATATATATATATATATATATATATAAATATATTTACCCCTTTCCCCCAGCTACGACAGCTGTTAACCATCATGTTGATTGACATTTTGTGACATAGATGTTGACATGGTTGAAATATTTCAACGGCGTTGGAAAGGGGTGGGGGCGGGTGCAAATATAGGGCGATATGGAACGCAAGGATAGTGACGAATTTAGCACACCTCTTTAAGTCATCTGCATTCAATTTAAACTGTACGTAATGTCCAATATATAACGCTTTGCTTTGCTTTCTTCTATTTTGGCCATTTTTGTAAACTATTACTTTTTTGCCATCATTTATTATTAAACTCCATCTTTTTTTATGCGGACCAATAAATCTAATTCAATTTGTTAATCTATTAGTTCTCAGCTTATTATTTTGTATAATAATAATAATAATAAATAATAATAATAATAATAATAATAATAATAATAATAATAATAATAATAATAGTGTAAGCCTATAAAGCGCACACACCATCCAGAGACGCTCATGGCGGTAGCCCAGCAACAGTTCTCTTTGATACAAGAAAGTAAATGTTTATGTGATAATAGAGTTATATCATCAGAATCTCAAACATAATTTTTGCAACATTTTTATCGCCCATTTCAATCCTCAGCTTGTGTATTGTGTAATTTCCCGCTTATCTGTAGTATTATATATGATATGAAACATTTCCATATTTGGAATTATTGTCATTTTCTTTTTAGTATAAAACTATTCTAATTCTAACCTTGTAATGTGCATGCACTATATACAAATTTAGTATATTACTATCATTCTTCTTCTTATTATCATTATTATTATTTCAGATGTTAAACATTACTATATAATAACCTTGTCATTCTATTTTTCTCTTGTCTTTCTTTTCTTGACCATCTTAGTAATCTTCCAAGATGCCTCCTCTAGGTGGTGGAGCTAAATGCTCACGATGCGGAAAGTCGGTGTATGCCGCAGAGGAGATCAAAACTAACTCATACTCCTACCATAAAATGTGCCATAGATGCTGTAAGTCCGTTATTTTCCTACATTTGCATCGAAATAACAGGCACATTATTTTTCATTTAGCGCTTAAAGATGGCTTCTCTCTTTTGCAGACTTAAAAACACGAGGTTTCATGAATACAGTGGTATATTGAAGAGGTCTACTACTATGAACCTCCCATGAAAAGGAAAACAAAAATCATTCAAAGAAGTTTCAGAAACTTTGACTGTAAAATTTCACACACGATATCCAGAGTATATATTTTAAGCACTCGCCAAGTTTCATGGAGTTTGCATAAGTCTGCAAAAGGGACTTATTGCTTTAAAGGGAAGTTGTAGCTTGGCAAAATTTAAGTAAATCGGATTGAATGGTGTAAAATCCTTTTGCTATGCTTATAATTAATAACATCTGAAAGTATCAGAGAAATTGGAATTCATTTACTATTATTTACTAGGGTATTCTATTGACACAACTTCAGATTTACGTATACTGCCCTCTGCTGCTCACTGTATGGAACAATGTTCATAGCGATTATGAGAAATATTCCAAGTGGCAGAAGCTTTTGCAGGGCATTAAGTAATTTCTACTGGAGGGATATGTTTAACTGCCTAACTGTAATACTGATTATCGGAATATATATATTAAGGTACATGATTTAATCATAATATTTGATTTGTAAATGGTGTATATATTTTCATTGAAATATATAAACATCAAATTTGCATAGAGACTTTTTAACGAATTTGCATTCAATGTGAAATAATGAAAATACATGTTATAACAAATGTTCATTACGATTATTACTAACACTAAGATATTACTATACTTGATAATGATTAAAATCTTTCTATCTTTTATTTTTCTTTCTATTTCCTGTCAGTCCTCTGCGAAACAGGGTTGGACTCCAAGACGGTGTCTCCCCACGAGGACGAGCTTTACTGCAAGAAGTGCCACGCCCGTAAGTTTGGTATCAAGGGCGTTGGCTTTGGTATCGGCGGAGGTTCACTGGGCATGGACGAAGGAGAACAATTAGGAAATGTACCCGACCCAAGCCTAAGGTAGGTCACGAGAGAGAGAGAGAGAGAGAGAGAGAGAGAAAGAGAGAGAGAGAGGCGGGAGAATGGTGGGGGCAGTGGTGCCACACCCATAAGTTTGGTATTAAGGGCGTTGACTTTGGTATCGGTGGAGGCTCATTAGGTATGGACGAAGGAAAACGACTGGTGGGGAACGTACCCGACCCTAGTAAACGGTAATTTACAGTTACAGAGATATGGAAAGAGCAAGAGGGAGAGAGAGAGAGAGAAAGAAAGAAAGAGTTCACTGCGTCTAGGGTAATATGATAGGCCTACTTGAAATTGTGCGCAGTGTAGTATATTATTGTAAACTTCGTGCTTTGCATGCATTAATGAACATGATGATAATCATATACTCTGGTTAATGTTAGTCATCATAATATTTTGTATTTGAAATATATTTTGATGTTGGCTTCATGACTGGAAAAATCTTAAACCTTTTTGTACGCTGTATAGGGGAGCACCAGCAGTTGCAGCAGCGTACGCTCACTCAGACCTGACGGGCGTCACCGGGGAAGGTGACCGCTGCTCGAGGTGCGGCGGCTCGGTCTACGCCGCAGAAAAGAAGGTTGCCGCCAACATGGTAAATTTGTCCGCCATTTTGAAAACAAAATGAGAGAAAAAGAGTTTGCATTATGGAAACGGGTCCAATATCTTTTTTGATTTAGATACTCAAAATGTGTACGGAAATATAAGGAGAGACGGCAAATATTCAGTTTGTTGCTTTAATTGATTGCGTTTGACATCAAACTTTTAGAAGGAGAGTGATTATTATCTAGAATCCTCGAAATGAGGGAAAATCACTGTTCATCCATATATTATTGTTTTGTTTTTTACCAACGTCATCACCATTTTCACCATTATCATCACTCCCATCACCATGTTCATCATCATCATTATTATAATCTCATCATCGTCATCATCATCACCATTCTATCATCATCGTCGTCATTATCATCAACACAAGCAGTATCTGACTTCATCATCTTAATCATCTGGAATGGGGAAAATCACTGTTTTTCCATACCAGTTTTTTCTCTAAACGTCATCATCATTGTAGTCATCACCATCATCATCATCACCATTCCCATCATCCTTCCCGCATCATTGTCACCCCCACTACAACCACCACCACCACCATCAACTTAATCAGAAAATCATCAGAATCATTATCTTTATCATCATCAACAACATCATCATCATCAGCAAATCATCATCATTATCATCTTTATCGTCGTCATTATCATCATCGCCATCATCATCATCATCATCATCATCATCAACATCAGTATTACTCTCAGTTGTCATTATTTTCTTCTAGACTTGGCACTCCAAGTGTTTCACCTGCTTCATGTGTAACAAGCGCTTGGATTCCACCACCCTAGCCGATAAGGACGGTGAAATCTTCTGTAAAGGTGAGAAAACAGTTACTGTCCCTCGGATAGGGCACTTACTGAACGTCTCCCATAGACAACCCGGTAGCGAATTCGCAAATTAAATTCATTTACATTATTATTATTATTATTATTTTTTTTTAAATATCTATTTATTTTGTATTTATTTATTTTCCCCCCATTTTTATTGGTAAATTATTAAGTTGATATTCTTTTGGTTGCATGTCGTTTTTCGGAACTGTCATAATGACATAGAACCCTATATCGTTTTTTAGGAATAACGAAGCCCAATTCTTTTCGTAATTATAAACCCTATTTCAATTCCGCAATTACGAGCCTTCGGAATAGTGTACCATATTTCACTTTTTGAAATTACGAACCTTCGGATAAACGAACCTTCCCGGTAATGCTACGAAATCCATGTTGAGCACTCTATGTACGCATCGTCTGTGGCAACTTTGGATTCTTACGAATAACTTCCAAAAGTTTAGAGTCGTATGCTTTCTTTAGTATGAGAACCCGAAAATGTTCACTGTTTCAGATTAATTAAATTTGAAATAAAGCCCTGAAGTATCTTTGGATTTTGTGGCCCCTATTGGCAGAATCCCCTTTTATGTATAGGGGGGGGGGGGGGCATTACGGTTTTCAAGTAATCATAGTTAAATTACGTACAGGCAAAAAGGGGGAAATGTTTTTTTTTTTTATAGGACAGTGCACATTTTAAACAAAATTGTAAGTAGCACATATACAACAAATAAATTACTTTGTGTCTAATTTTTCTATAACGTGTGCAAATTAATTCTAAAATTGAAAGTTTGTAACATTTCTTTAATAACATGCTGGTTGGTTTCGCATTTTCTTTATGATCGTTTATGATTTTGTTTAAATTAATTTGTTTTTGTTTACAAATGATTTTCAATTTTTTTTTACGGCATGAAGTTTGTGCTAACATGCTATTTCAAAGGTTTCAGCATTTTTTATGAGAAGGCATATTTGCTTTGACAACATTGAAATGAACATGAATGAACCTATTCGCGATATGAATCATCATGTAAATCAGAGCATGTACCAGAGTCGATAAATGATTTGTGAGCAATAATATTAATACGTTTATTTTCAAATTTTCTTTTGATATGCAATACGATTCTCTTTAATGGCTATCCATTGCTTTAATCTGTCATCTTATGAATGTATTACATGACAATAAATTAGTATCTTACCTCTTACATCAAATTAACTTTCACCTGTTCACAGCATTTCCTTGGTATACATTTGGTAAAAATTTGGTAAAAATTTGATGAAAGTCTGTTCTTCACGTACATATTAAAAAGGAATTACCGCTTTTTTGGGGTAACCTCTACTGTTTAAAGTTCCAATTAATTTATTAATGTCTGTGCATGAATAATATTGTTAATATGATTTGAATTTCTGTTAAATTGATACTTTTCCGTTTTTTAATGCTTTTACATTAATATCTTTATGAATTTATTTCGTTTTAGTTATTTCCCTTTTATTCATCGCTCCGTCCACTACACTGTCCGTAAGCGGAGAGAATGTTATATCTCGACTTTTGGGAGACAATGTAAAAACATTGACTAATTAAATTGCATTAGTGACGTAAGTCACACCAACGAGACCAACAGTAGACTGACAGCAGACCGACACCAAACCGACAGCAGACCGACACCAAACCGACAGCAGATCGACAGCAGACCGACAGCAGATCGACACCAAACCGACAGCAGATCGACACCAAACCGACAACAGATCGACAGCAGACCGACAGCAGATCGACAGCAGACCGACATTAAACCGACAGCAGACCGACACCAAACCGACAGCAGACCGATACAAAATCGACAGCAGACCGACACCAAACCGACAGCAGACCGACACCAAACCGACAGCAGATAGACAGCAGACCGACACCAAACCGACAGCAGACCGACACCAAACCGACAGCAGATCGACAGTAGACCGACATTAAACCGACAGTAGACCGACACCAAACCGACAGCAGACCGACACCAAATCGACAGCAGACCGACATCAAATCGACAGCAGACCGACACCAAACCGACAGCAGACCGACACCAAACCGACAGCAGATAGACAGCAGACCGACATTAAACCGACAGCAGACAGACACCAAACCGACAGCAGACCGACACCAAACCGATAGTAGGCCGAAAACGTAGCTTCATTACGTCCAAAGGCCAAGAACCTGTCAATTTGGAGTCGGTGTGGAGTCGGTTCTGTGGTGTGACCAAGATATTGCACTTTTGCAAAATTCGGCTGAAATCGGATGAGTTCGGCAAAATTCGGCTTAAATCGGCTGAGTTCGGCAAAATTCGCCTAAATTCGGCATAAATCGGCTACGGGCTATATATTCGTCACCGCTTTCGGATGATGTAGTGGATGGATTGACAATGGCTGGTCGTGCCTATTTTTACAGGATGCTACGCCAAGGGATTTGGACCCAAGGGAGTCGGCTTCGGCATGGGTGCTGGCTCGCTTGCAACAGACTAGACATATATTCCTGGTATTACACACACGAACAAAATATGGCTTGGTCATCCTGTACGTTCGTCATTGTGTTCATCAGTCGCTTAAAGTGTACCAATCACCTAAAGGTTATGTCCGTATAACTAAAATATATGATACTAACCTTAACAAAAATCCGCTTTAAACCGCATTAATGGGTCAACAGTAAAGAGGTAGGAAAAAAAAAAAAAAAAGGATCACATAAAACGGCGCGAACGGAAACCAACTCTGATTTCGGTTCTGTGAGCGCCCTACTTTTTGCGAGCGCGTACGCATGCGTCAACTAGTTTACTCAACAGCTCGTTTTACTTTTTAATGAGAGCATATTGAAACTGCAATAAATCTTTGTTAAAGTAATATATGAAGCTCATATTTTGAATTTGGTAAAGCGACACGGAACCTCTTCTATCTAGAGCGAAACATATTTTTGTGATTGGTATACTTTAAATTTCACGTGATTAGCATACATTTTACTCTATATCATATGGAATTCATAACATTTCTTGGCTCATTGCATAAAACTTACCATTGATGGTAACTTTGCCATCAATGGCAACTACCATGGTAACAGGGCTCAACAGCCAATCAAAATCAAGGTTTCCATGGTAGTTACCATCGATGGCAAAATTACCATCAATGGCAACTACCATGGTAACAGGGCTCAACAGCCAATCAAAATCAAGGTTTCCATGGTAGTTACCATCGATGGCAAAATTACCATCAATGGTAAGTTTTGTGCAACGGGCCCTTGTCCTCATCATAAGACCTTCGTAATCCCCGTCGTTATGTAGTCAGTAGAATGTTCACTGTTCATGATATAACAAAATTACCACTCCTGGGGAGTGTTTCACAAAGATCCTAAGTAGAACTTAACACTAAGTTGGACTTAAAAAGTATGGACAGCCATTGGAGCCTTAGAATGAAATATATTCAAAAGCAAAAATTTGGAGTATTTTAGACTTTTCATCAATTCCACATCAAGAACATGAAATCTCCCATGATAATAGAAAATATGAATGATTTGAATCAACATTTTATGCCTTCTAAAAAAAAAAAAAAAAATATTTTCAAGGATGCTAATGGCTTCCCATAAATTTTAAGTCCAACTTAGAAATAAGTTCAACCTCGGATCTTTGTGAAACACCCCCCAGCTGCCCAAATCATCTATATCATAAACACTCGAAACGAAAGTGGTAAATCAATATTTAAAGGCAAAGGTAGCGGTGTGTTATTCTTCAAAACGTTGTTTATGTATATTTCATTAGTTTATATGCTGGATCCTGCACTAATAAGGATTTATACAGTATGGTTCCAAACGCCAAATCTATCCGTTTGAAAAATAAATTATCATTGCTGTTTTTAAATCTTGATTTACCATTTTACTTTCGAGAGTATACCCCATTATATTGCATCAAACCTCCTTATTTATTCGTACTACATTAATAACATTACTTTGAATCCATTGTTATAAAACATTCTCAGCTTTAAAGAAATATTTTAAGAAACTCTTAAATAGGTTGTTTCTGGGACGGGGGCGGGGGGGGGGGGGAGAAATTATTAATTATGCTCAATAATGGTGTAGCCTTTATGCAGAATTTTCTGTTGCAGTCTATACCACAAAACACTTAAAGCACCTTTGATATATGGATAATACAGAGGAACATAAATTAGGTAGGCTTAAATCGAAAGTGAATTTATTGAATAATTGATTATCTGTGTCGAAAGTGAAAACTATCCGATATAATCAAACAATTAATTGTCAATTGACACACAGTAGTATACGTGCTGCAATGTACTTATTTCCTTTCCTTTAAGTTGTATTTGGCATACAAGAAATCAAATAATTATATTTTTCGTACACCAATGTACACAGTAATACAGTTACATCACATTACAAAGTAAAATGGGGTATAATTCTTTTGCTATCCCATTAGTAAGAGATGAGCATTTTTAATATGGTAGATGAGGACCGAGACGATGAACTTATTGAAACAGGCATTATATAAATATTTACGGAGGAACGCATAAGTTTAATTGTGTTATAACAATGTGCCATTCGATTATTAAACCATATCATGAAGTCATAATAACTCAACAGTAACAACGGTATGAATTCAAAACAAAAGTAATAACATATCTGTACAGACGGCTATAGGTTTTTTAAATAAAAAAAAAAAAAATGCTTTTACAATTCATTCCTTTGCGCATGCCCATCATTAGCATTAACATACATGAATATGTATAAGGTTCGTTACAATTGGTATAGAAAAAAAAACAACAACAAGAATTGCTTTCATTTTGATAAGTGTAGACTCCTACTAGCCACTTACAGGCGAAATTAATAATATTTCATAGTGACTGAATCCAAAAACTTGAAATGTCAGAATATAATGTTTATGTTTTTATTTGATTGGAATATTTTTTTTGCGTATCGTATTCAGATTAATAAACCATCTCAAAATATCTAAAGTTTGTAAACGATGTTTACATATTATTAAGATCAATATGATTCACCATATCTACTCAAGGATGAATAATAATAACTTGAATGATTCTTTACAATATAAGAGGATACTAACAATGGTGTATTGTATTCATAGGCCACATGTTACCCCAAAATACGTTATCAAATTGAGATAACTATATGCTTAATTGCTAAAAGATTCCCTTTTTTGTAGTATTCCCCATAAATCAAAAGAACATCTGACCCTACAAAATTTACTTAATTTTAATTACAGTTACAGAACCTACACGACATCAACATTGAAAGGAGAAGGGTTAAACATTGTTGCAAGCAAACTATTTCACAATTTCATTATAGGAAATAATTCATCATCATGAAGAATTCTGATTGACTGTTGTTGCATGTTGTACTAACTGCATTATGTCCGTTGTTTTGTACAATTCTCATTTTATGCCAATGTCAATATGCGAGGGTTATCGTGAATTTGCATATGCGTGATTGGTAGAATGGAGAATGACGGAAATGATCTCCTCGTTGAGATAAATTTAGCTCTGAAAGTGCGGAATGTAATCCATCCTAGTGGCATTGATATTATAAATGACGAATACTTTATATCAATCATTGTATCAATAAACTGTGCATGTGACTGCGAAAAGCCTTATAATGTACATCATGTATAAAACAGTTAGTAATAGCCCTTTTATCATTTTATGTCATTGGATTTTCTCATTATAGTGCTAAAGGGGATTTGAAGTATGATTAATAGTTTTTATTGATTGTAAATCATGTTGCTATTGAGATGAAACGTCATTTGAATATAATAGAGATTTTAATTAGACAATTTAAATCATCTACGAACAATGGTTTAAGGAGCTAAATAAAAACTCAATAATTTTGTATTCTTCTATTCCGCTGTGTAGGGGTGAACAGCTCACTAAAATTTTTCTTTCTCTTTTAAAAAGTCGCTCGCAAATCTTCTTTCCTCTTTTGATTTATATTCTTTTGTATCTTTAGGATAAGGAAGTGCAAGCAAATCGTTCACATTTCCTCTTCTATTTTCTCATTTTCTTTTTGTATCTGTAGAAAGGTTGGGCTAGAAAAAAAGAAAACAAAATCGCTCACAATTTGTCCTTTTTATTTTTAGTTTAACATCCTAACGATTGTGTTTATCTTCTATTTTCCAATTTTCTTTCTTTATCTGTAGAAATGTTGGGCTAGAAAGAAAAAATCGCTCACAATTTTTCCTCCTTATTTTTAGTTTTACATCTTCACAAATCCCTTATGTTTAAAGGAGGGCTTTACTACTTCAGCTAGAAGGGATTAGACCACCCAGCGAGCCAGCGAGGTCACTGTGACAAGTGGCTATCTCATTAACTCAGCTCTCATTTAACATAAGAAAAAGAGGATCATGGTGGACCAACAGGCACCGATTGGGGGAGTTTTCTATATAAAGGGAGCTAGTAGCTACAAGTAGGACAGTGTGCCTTTAATATATATATTATTTCAGATGTTATAACCGCAAGGTTGTGTAGGGGTTAACAAATCACTTACAGTTTTTTATCCTCTCTTCTTTCGACTTTTATCTTTAGGCTGCTACGGGAAAGGATTCGGACCCAAAGGAGTTGGATTTGGAACTGGATCCGGCGCTCTGGCCACGCAATAAATCTCTTGCATTACTCCGAGGTTTTCCAATACTCGCTAACCCTTGCTATGGAAACCAGTGCTACTTTGTCCCTAATCTTAATCTCCTTCGCCTTTTGGAGATCATCCGTTACTCCATTGACCTAATTATCAAGAATAATCCATGACTGTTCTCAATCTTAATTTCAATCCAATCAATTTGTTCTCAATTTCAATCATTGCAACGTACATACGTTCGTATTTCATATAAACATATAAACTCACTCTACAATAATTTCTGAAATCAATCTGAATGTACATACAGATGGCCCTTAATACAATGTTAATATTTTATATTTCAAAAAAGGAATCCTGCACAACTTTTTTAAAAATCTGAAAATGTTTAGCACTCCTTTAATATGTCATAAATTACATTATTTTATTCATTTTAAGTCTATTTTCTATCATACACACTGGACTATGCTATAACTAAATTTAATTATGAGTCTGATTTACATACACGATTTGTTTCTCTCTTACAAAAATGCTTTACCATCTTCAGATTAAAAAACCGGAACTTCATGTCAATCAAATAATTTGTTATTATTTTTTTATCGGTTCAATCCAAAATTAGACATATATTATGTGAAACACTTTGTTTCTACTTAAACTGTTTTCTGCCATTTTTATTTCTGTGAAAGTTCTATGCAATAATTCACGTTCTGTTTCGTATCGAAGCATACATTTTAAATGAAATATATAAACTATTCAAATTAATCATTTAAAGATTTTCTTTTAAAATCTACATTTTAGAAAAAACTCTCATTCAGAAAGTAGTTCAAAATTCAAATGAATATTATATAGAAATATAAATGTTTTGTTGCCGTCTCTGTATGCATGCAGTACGTAAATTAGGGTTATCTCATTTGTGTGATTCTTTAAGATATGTAACTAACGTGAACGTTTTGAAAAAGCATGCATTTTTAGAAAACATTTAGCTTGTATTTTATTTGGACAAAATAGATTTAACAATGTATAGGTTAGCAAAATCTGTCTCGGAATTTTGGTAAAAGTAAAGTTTGTACATTTGGAGAAAAAAAAAATCAAAAATAAGTTTTTCAGATATTTTATTACTAAACAATTTTCCTATTTTTACATGTTATTTATTAACACAAGAAAAAGAGACGTTTTATTTAAGATGTTATTGAATCTGGAAAGTGTCTACGAAATAAAAGAAAGACTTTAAAAGAAAATGTTACAAGAACATTCTTTCAAATTGAAGACGTCATAATTATGCATTTGTAAAAAAAAAAAAAAAAAATAATAATATCAGACGCCAAGAACAGAGAATGTGAATAGGAAGTGAGGAAACAAATATTGAGTACGACAGAGTCTCGATAATAGAGACAGAAAAAAAGAGAGAAAGAAAGAGAGAGAAAGAGAGAGAGAGAGAGGGGGAGAGGGAGAGAGAGAGAGAGAGAAAGAGGGGGAGAGATGGGAGAAGACTAGAGAAATAAATAGAGAAAGAGAGAGAGAAAGAGAAAGAGAGAGAGAGAGAGAAATAAGTAGAAACAGAAACAGAAGGTCAAGCGCGACGCACACCACACAACTCATACGCGATCCGATTTTCGTAGAAAGGGCAGTTAACTCAGATAATTATGAGAACATAAAAAACCGCTAGCCTCCTGATTTAGGTTCTAAATAATGATAAAAAGTCAATATTATGACCGGAATTTTGGTGAATGTAAGTCGGAATAAAAGCCGAACTGCTTCAAATCGTAGACAATCGCTTTACTGGCCTGACATCACTACGATTCGGAGTCGATTTAGCTTTGGGGCCTCCAAGGGACCATGACATCCCTTGAAATGTATTGATCATGTGATGATTCAGATCCTCGGTAATTGACATTTGACGGGTTCAAATGTTCTTATCGAATTCTATCATAAATTATTCCAAAATCGGATCATTGTGTAGTGTGCGCTGGGCTTTAGGATGTAAAAAGGAAATGAGTTAAATATTATGAGATACAGATCGCGGGTAGGAGAAACAAACAAAGAAAGAGAGATAGATAGGGGCCAAAAAAAAGAAGAAAAAAGAATGGACAGAAAAAGTAGACTTTTTAGAGGTGTATTATTTTGCTGATTTGAAATCAAGATTACTTCGTTTGAGACTAGAAAGATTACGAACCCCGATTTTCATGTGACTTCACCATTCGTATTGCAATGTTTGCAAATATGGTGAGCATAAATAATGTGGATTTCCATAAAAGTCATTGGTTTCTATGAGCTGTACTGCATTATTGCATGAATGATTAAATAAATAGCGTTTTTCTCTATCGGTATCTATATTTTACAAGTTTAAAGCTTCCTTTCTGCTTTTTTGATTGATTACAATATCCTCATATTGGAAAACAACAATACATGTGTATAAGGAGACAAAGTTGAGTCGATGATTACTTATTTGAACAACTATGTCTTCTTTAAAAAGATCATGAGTAATGGAATAATATTTAGATACCTCATTTTCATCGATATTTTACTTAGGTGTATATACATATCTCATTAAACATTCCACACACACAAAATATTGGTTCAGATTACTGCGCAATGTACAGCTCTGTTTGGAAATACCATGGTCCATGGTACAGTACCACATGTAATCTGTTATCAGATGTTCCAGTGATATTTTTGTGGTACAGCTCGTACCAAAGAAAGTACCACAAGACATTATGTAGGGGTCAGTAACTAGGACGGTCTTTGACGTGCCATTCACGAGTGATATGTAACAAAGGAGAATGCAGGATTCCCAGAGAAAATAATCCTGAGTATTGCTTTCACAGGCTGGATTAGCACAGTCAGGTATTAGCACAATCGGACTGACGCATCGAGTGCGAAGGCCAACCGGCGCCAATCCTCTTCAATGATCACAGTGTATGCATTTCGCTGTTTATCATCGCCTTGTCATCGTGGTCATCCTCATCGAATTCAAAGCTAGACGTACTAGAAAACATGTTCTCACCGGACACACTCAATAACAGTGAAACAGTCTCGAATGTCGACTGCGTCAAGACGGAATCCCTCACCGACGGTATTCGAAGAAGTTTTCCATCATCACCATACAGTTGGATCCTGTCTTCGCCTTTCTCCTCGTCGCTTTCGGAGAGTCCCATTGAGAAATCATCAAGGGATTCGTCATCGCAGTTTGGAATTTCAGTGAACGCAGCATTGACATAGTCGTGATGGTCAACGTGCGTGTCATCAGTGCGGTCGGGAAAGTTTTCATATGTTTGAGAATGTTGTCCATTGGAGGTTTCGATATCGTTTTTGCCTGAAGGAGTAGATAGGCGTCTTTCATCGACTTGTTCTTCCTTTGCTTCTGGTAATAACTTATCCGTGTCTGAGGGCAACACGACAATATAGTTTTCATCGTCATCAAACACGTCATCGTAGAAGTCTGTCTCACCGCTAAGAACTTGGTCTATTTCGTGTCGATCACATTCCTCATAGAGTACCGTTTCTACGTCTTCATAACTGTTACTGGTCGGTGGGGTCAGAGTGATTATTGGTCTGGGAGTAACCGGAGGTGCGTCTTCCCGTATTGGCGGAAAACAGTTGTCATTTTCGGTCTCTAATTCCGTAGGGGTGCTGAGGCTTCGGAGCAGGTTGTATTTGCCGTTGCTCTTTTTCATTCGCTGAGAGGCGAGTCTTTCCGCACGACTTGTCCAACATCGTCCCGCAATGTTCTGGTAAAGCAACTTTGAGTCCCGTCTCAGTTGTGCTACGTTTCTACCAACATGACTTGGGGATGGATTGTTATCGGATTCGGGAGGAATAATTTCATACAGCCATCCATCTTTATTTTGGGACATTGGCCTGTCTGGAAGACTATTTCTACGCCGCTGACGATAACCCATCGGTTTGAAGGAAAGCATTGTTGTTTGCTTCCTTTCGTGAAGTCCCTCTGTGATGAATATCTCACCACCATCGGAAGAGCCCGGATGAAACTTGCTACCAGGTACTGGCATGTCTACTTTATCAATACCACTACTGCACTGAACCTTATGAAGCTCTGAGAAAGCTGCTGCAAGGCCACTCTGGTTCCGTTTGAGTGCAGGTCTTCCTATTTCCACGCTGCAACCTTGGGGTTTAGTTTCATCCTGGCGATGAGCCTCAAGGGTTCCACATCGACTGCTCGAAGCAGAATTCATTATCCTCAATGATTCCGTGAAAGGCACATACACAATACTCTGCTTCTTTCGGATGTGAATCTCATGCTCACAATGGTGCTGTCGAACAATTGCACGATATAGGCAAAATGCAGCAACTACGATCGCTGCAACCAAGCCAATTGCCACAAGAAGCAGAAACCAGAAAGCCCATTTTGATGAAACAGGTTCTGGAGGCGAAACGGTTTCATTTGTGGAGATATTTTTAGCTATTTCACATAAATTTTCCTTATGGATTTCTTTAATTACAACGTCTATGCCTTCGTTATTAAGATTACATCTAACTGCCTCGGCTGTCAAATTCCATTGGTCCTCGTCAACATAAAGTGTATTCACATTTGGCGGAATCATATCCAACAGGAGGGTCACGTTTTTAATCAATATGTTAGAGATGTAGAGAGTCTTCAGCATTGGATAAACAGGCAGATAAATGTCAACCATTGGGTTTTGCATCAAGTTCAGTACGGCTAAGGAACTCAGGTTGAGCAGAGTTTGAGGATAGATGTGTGATATGTTGTTGTAAGATAGATCAAGGTTCCTGAGGTTCTGCAGATCTTGCATCCACCAGTCTTCGAGGTGAGTGATACAATTGAACTGAAGATGGAGTGTATCAAGCTTTCTAAGACCACTGAACGTGATATTAGAGATTTCTGATAGTCTATTGTGGGATATGATGAGGTGCCTTAGATTCTGCAAGCCATCACCCCACCCAGATTCCAAGACATTGATGCGGTTATCCCATAAGTACACATTTGTCAAGAAAGAGAGACCGATGAATATCTGTCTGGTAAGAGCAGATAGGAGATTTGACGACAGGTCAAGTCCTACAAGTTGTGATCCATTTGCTGCCCAGAAGAGATCGATGTGCTCAGATGTTATCTCGTTGTTGCTCAGATCAAGCCACCTCAGTTCTGTAAGGTTCCCAAAGACATCTTTAGGAAGCCCCTTGATTCTATTTCCGTCCAAATAGACATATCTTAATGTTTTCAAGCCGTCATCATCCCAAGGGCCAATGGTAGATATTTCATTTTGAGATAGAGATAGGTATGTTAAAGAGATACCATCATCAAGACTGATGTTTGTATCTCTCAAGCTGTTTCCACTGAAATCAATTGCATCTGAAGAAGCGTTTGTACTCCATTCTGGAGGGTTTTCCAGTCTACGGTTCCGACAGTCAATACAGACAGTGGTCTTCCAAGGCCGATGACCGCAATCGATGGTTTCGTTGCATGGTGACCACCGTGACTTCAAAGCATTTGTCGGACTGCGGAATAAATTTGCTAGTAGAGCAAGGAGTAGGAATCCCTTAAGCGTCATAGCTTCGTAAAGTCTGAATATTACTTTTCATGAAAAGTACGTTTCGGAAATGCTCAAAGGTATTGGTTTCACCTAGTAATTCTGTACCCGAATCTCAACGATATCGTCCTTTCGTCTTGCGCAATGTCAAATCGGTATGGAATTGGTATGACAATCAATAAACAGACGAAAAATAAGAGAGCATGTGTTTCAAACGGTAGATTCCTTAATGTTTGTCATACAATTAGACCCTTGACGATGAAGTAACCGATACACAGTTCTGTTTGATAAAGTAACGCCTGGTTAATATAAACGTCTCTTTCCTACATTTCCTCAACCTGTCATGGGATAACAACTACTTGCCAACAAGTAAGCCGGTCTCTAGAAGCACCCATGATCGAAAGTGACACAGAGAAAGTGTAAACAAATGTCCAATAGAGTTGGTTCTGCTAATCACCTCCAGGTCTAGCGCCTTTGCCTATGATGATAATGATGATTCACAGAATTTACATTGCGCCATGTTTCTTCATAACCAAACATTCCAAGGTTCCTCGAATGAAGCCAGTATTTTGAGCAAACATAATATGTCATGTATGTACGTGTGTACTTAGGTGTGAATTCATACACAGATCATTTCCTGGTTCTCAATCGACTTATATAGCATATTTTTTGTTCGTAAGTAAACCAATTGTCTGCGGGAACGGAATGGTTACTTAATTAAGCCGAGGACTCGAGGAGAATGAGAAAATCAGTAGTCAGCGGGTTAATTTTAAAGTGAGTGAAACCCGGAAATCACTTCCTCCTTTCGTGGCTTATAGCTTGGCAGCCAAATCTGTTTTGCTCTTGGAAGATGCTCTGATGTAAGCCAGTTGAGTAAATGATAAACAAACAGCATACTAAAATAAGTAGTTCTTGGCCGTAGTCATGATTGGAGTGTCGGGAATGATCGAAACTAGGAAACCACTTCAAACTATGGCACGCCATAATCATGTGACTGGCTGACTCAAATGTTCCTAGAATTAATATATTAATATAATTAATAATTAATTAATAATTATACAAAGACATAATGATATTCTCATTAGAATTTTTTTTCCCCGAGAAACCTTTGTTACGTAACACGAGCGGATTTGTCAGATAGTGCAAAAAAGGATAGGGATCGGTAATCTAACATGATATCATTTTCTCCCTCTCTTCTTTTTTTGAGGGGGGGGGGGGCGGTTTAAGAAGAAGAAGAAATATACATATATATCCATAATACACGCATATTATGTGAGTGTATATACGTATATTATGTGAGTGTATATACGTAAATTTGAATCCAAGTCAAAGAAAAGCTGACGCGTTTCTAGAAGAAGGTATTTTGCGGAGGAAGGGGGTTGGGGGAAAAGGGATGATTGGGTACTTAGATTAATTTGCTACATTGTTACTTGCGGAAATCCATTGTAATCAATGGGGGGGGGGGGGAGGGAGCTTGAAGTGTGTGTGTTTTTTTTTTGGGGGGGGGGGGGGCTTGAGTCCCACAAGCTTACATTCGAACCGGCACTGAATGAAAGAGTTAGCAGATTATCCTCGAATCAGGCAAAGAACAAGAAAGTCATAATATTGGCCCAAGACACAATAGTTAATATATATATCATTTTTTGTTTATACGGGACACCAGTAGGTTATTCAAAGAATATATTTCAATTGGTGTGTCTTTAAATCATTTAACACTCTTTTAAACATATCGAACATTTTTTTAAAGGGTTCTCCAATAAACTAAAATGATCTTAGAATAAACCGCATAATGTAAACGTTGCATGATACATCCAAATGTAGTAGGTCTACACAAAAATAACTAAATCAAAATTGTTCCGGTTTATGTAATATTTTGAGTTTGTCATTGTAATACAAAAACAATACGTTGCCCGGCATGGAAATTCCCACAGTTTGCTGGGTCAGGATCAGCTACTGAGGTTGTGCATTTTATCATCCTCGAGTTTTGACAGCCTATATTTATTAATCCACATGATCATCTAATAACCATTAATTCGTTCTGGGCTAAAAATACTCGTAGTTACTAAGGCTATGCGAAAGTGAAATATATGAGCTTGTCAAAACTGAAACGTCAAGATACTTTAATGATAGAAAGGGCCCTTATAAATTAGCTCGTTTTGATCTGAGATACAAACGACTGGGTTTTAATCACCGCTAATTTTCCATTGTCATAACAAATGTTGAGACTCCATGACAATGTTAATCAGACTCTCAATACAATGAAATCTCCAGAAAAAATGTTTCGTGTCATTCAATTGACAGCTTTCGCGGGTTATCATGTCAAGATTAAATATGTATTTATACATATTTATGGCAGAAAAATGGTGGGTTCTTCCACCTCCCTGGTTCATCTTTCGCTAATGTCTGCCAGACTTTTCTCGACTCCCCAATATTACCATGGCTTGATCATGGCCATTATGGCACTGTACCATTTCAAGGAATTAATTACGCATAATAGTGGGCTCTCATGAGGGAATTGCAAACCATTCGCGTGTTAACTCTTATCATGTCACAGGGCTAATCCCCAGTGTGCCAAGCCCCAAATCCCCCCGTGCCATGTTGTTTTGGAGATAATCTGATTAACGCGATGGTTCTATGAATGGCGAGTGCAAAACACACAGCACAGTCCAATGAGCATGAACAACTGCTATTACGAAAGCGCCCTTGCACGCACATAGCACTCAATAGGTAGCTCTCTCGCATGTACGAAGCAGCATAGCGATAGCGTACGTGCAGCCTTATGGCAGGCTATGAGTTAAACCAATACAAGGTGTCACAGCCTTTAGGTGTATGACCAACAGGCCTCATGTAATGCTCTGCAATTACCAACCACACTACACATAGTAAAAGCATTGTCTTACAGTACGTTTCCCTCACCCGAAGACTCTATGGGAGACGAGGGGTATTTATTGATGGAACCATGGGCTTTCCGTGTGCGAGAGTTTACATCCATTCATTTTATTTTCACCATGTTTGGTGTCATGCAGAAATATAATAGCGAATCATTAACTTATGCACTTTGAAACTCAGAGCCAGGAGACTTTAGGAAAAAGCTTAGCTCGTAAAGGGTAGTAGCCTAAATAACTATGAAAAACAAAACAAACGTCTTGCAAAAAGACTTTAGTGATGTAACAGGGATTTGAACTCCGTACCTTGTGGTTCACAGTCTTGTCAGCTTTACCGCTTCACCCCTACAATACAAATCAATCAAAACAATCCACGGGAATTTCGAAGGTGGTCAGTTTTTCTTCTTTTGGATGATGTTTCCCAGCTAGGGCGTGCCCCCTAAAATTTCCAAGATCGGTTGAACTTTTTTAGACCCCTTTTTTATACCTCGATCGATTACATGTATGTGCCCCCCCCCCAAACGTCGAATTCTGGCTACGCGCCTGGCCTAGAATCTTTCACGATTTCAAATTGAACAGCGCCATCTTGAGTGTATATGGGAGACAAATGGCGGACAAGGTAGTCGTACCATTTTGTTGTGGTTTTGTTATTCCTTTCACGAAACTATTGATTTAAATCTGACATTTATTTGTAGTAAAACCTGGATGACATTCCCTCAACAGAAAAGCTTGGCATACGATATAGAATCATGAAAAAGGTTGTGCCCCCGTTGTGCTCCGTGACCATTTGACAGTAAATAGATCTGAATGAGCCTCCTGCCGCCACTATCTCTCTCTCTCTCTCTTTCTTTCTCTCTCGCTCCCCTCTATCTCTCTCTCCCTTTCTCTCTCTCTCTCTCTCTCTCTCTCCCCGTCTTTCTTCCTGCCGCCCAATCCCCCTCTCTCTTTCTCTCTCCCTGCCGCCCCTCTATCTCTCCCTTTCTCTCTCTCTCTCTCTCTCTCTCTCTCTCTCTCCTTTCCTGCTGCCCCACTCTCTCCGACCTTTCCTGCCGCCCCTCTTTCTCTTTCTGTCTATCATCATCATGGCAAGTTTGTCGTTTTACACCTCAGCATTTTTTTATGTATTAATTATGTATAGCTTATTTATCACTAACTGGAAGCAAAACATGTCTGAGAAATTAATTTCGATTAATTTATACGTATAATCAGCGAGTCGGAATCCAACTCCCTGATAAAAGGATAATGTATGGTAAGTACAAGTATGTAAACAAATTTAAACAAAAAATGTTTCTGAGAGGTTTTTATTTCAAACCCCTTAAAAGATGTTTGTGTCCTTGACTCTTTATATGCCAAACAAATAAACCACCTTTGCCATATTGTATTTTTTTAATCATGGGATAGATACAAAAGGCTTCAAGATTATTTTACTATTTCCAGTGGAAGAGTAATCTATACTAGTGTTAAAAGGGTTGTCATGGAGCTAATCAAGACCAGAAATTTGAAAATTTTGTAAAGCCATCGTGCTGCAAAAAGCAATCCTTTCGTCGGCTGGTGCCAGTTGTTTTGTGCAACATGGCATGTGTGGCACACGAGTGAATGTGCAAAGCGTGCGAAGAAAGCAACCGAAGAGTTAATGTTCAAAGACTAAATTAACACCCCAGGATAAAGCCATGATAACAGTTCGACAACCGGTCAATATTCGTAAATAGAACAAGAAACTTAAGACACGTTGTCATTTTCATTTCAATTAGAGAAACCCTAACATCAATCCCCAGTCGAGAATCGTCCGGTCTGCGGTTCTCTCCGTTCAAACTGCGGTGTATTCTGTACCACTTATCGACTCCCTTCCCGTCCCTACTCGGGAACATGATAGGCAATGTGACATGTCCTTGCCCCGTGCATTACAGATATGTTTTTCTTTTCTTCGTTTGTGTTTGTCCAAACCCAGCTTGTGTTAGACAATTGGCACCACGTACTTGAAATCTAGACCCCGCAAGTAAATGATGCTTTATTTTGTAGTCTTGACATCTATCTTCCAAAGCCAAGGCTAAATCTGATTTTCATGACATGTTATTTGAATGCATCAGTGCTTACCAGCCCGTCCTAAACCCTGTCAAATAATAAATATGATCCTCTCTAAAAAGAATCGAGTGATCACTGACGTGACTCCTTTGGAGAGTGAAAATGTAGTGAAAATAAAGTGAACATTTAAGTGACTTGGTAACATTGTCTCAGATTCTGAAACAAAATCCTAGATTTAGCCCATGCTGCAATGATAATTAGAAACTTTTAAGTCAGTCAGGAACCCCATGACTTTTACAAGCCGATCGCCTGTCTGATTATCAAGATAATTTTGATTGGAAATCGAAATCAAATTTTCCGTTTTCTTAACGGTTTTTATAACATTACAGTCTATTGGGGAAAATGAGTATGGTAGAACCGGTCACTCAATTTTAACGCGCTTTTTTTAGGGCTTCAATATTACACCATATCACAGACACTGATAACAAGTAGAGCTATGCATCTAAGATTTAACATTGTTAAACGATGCCTTTAACTCTTTTTTTTCTTAGAGAGCACTCTAAAATCAATTGATTTACTCCTTAACAAGTGATCACTGACGTGACTCCCGGTGAAAATAGGTTGAAATTCACTCTTTACTGCTTTAATAGAGAGGACATTACAACCTATGAAGTAGTTTACTAATGTCCTTTGGCGAGACATTGATCTACATTTGCCACACTCAACCCAGGTGATATCAATGGGTAACTGGCAGGAATTATTTCCTTGAAATGCGCCGTAATGGCCGCCTTGCTAAAGCCAGGGTAATAATCGGGGCAGCGCTAGGAGCGTCACGACGTGACGGACAAAGTGCGCTGTATAAGAAGCCGCCATTATGATTATTATTATAATTATTATTTACATGTACATCTTCTGGCTCATATAATGTTTTGGCGCAAATAATTGATAAGATTATCACGGAGAAAGACCCTATAGTCATGACTGCTTTGATTGAAACATTCTTGGTTTATTGTTTGAAAGATATATTGAAATTTTAGTATTACAGAAGATACAATAACAATTTGACAAGTTTTTAGCGTTGAAACCTGATTGCCCCTTGCGCTTAGAGACATCATAGTTGTATTAAGTGCTATATAAAAGCGGAATATCATTATTATCATTATCATCTGTTTTCTTGTGGTTGTGAGAATGAGGAGATAGATGAGAACAAGTTGCAGTATTTTGGACACATTTCTAGGAGAGAAGGTGACAACTTGGAGAAGATCATTACGCAAGGTCATTTTGAGGGTCAATGAAAACGTGGTAGGCCAAAAGTTCGATAGGCTGACGGAATCAAAGAGACTACTTGCATGAACAAAGGTACTCATCGCTATGTGAAACTGAGTGGGGGAGCGTGGTCAATTTGGTGAGTTGCACAAAATTGCTTTGATATTATTTTTCGATAGTACCTTTAAAGATAGATGAATAAAAAGAGAATACTTAAAAAAATATATAAATAAATTGAGAGATATAGTCACGTGACATAAAGTATTTTGTCGACAATAGTCACAACTGACTAATCGCCATTGAGCCAAAACATAAGAAGAAGAAGAAGCTATGTCCATGACAGAAGTGATTGGAACGTCATCATCAATAGGGTCAGCAAAGATCAGGCATGACTCGTAGGACAACGAAGACGTAAGAGGACAGATAGAATGATGTGTTTCTTCCTGTCTTGATGATGTTCGGTTGAAGAAAAAAAAACGAGCTTTCGTAGGACTGTTTTCATCAGCTAGAGATTGCCAAATAACCCGCTATTTCTGATTTGGAAAATAATACCGAAATTACAAATCGCGTCCTCATGAGCTTGAGACATGACCTAAAAAACTTGGAAATTCGAGCTCGAGAAATTTACTCGAGCAATTTTGTCAGCGTTCGCGCATAGTGCGAGTCTTCGGGCTGGTGAGGACGCACCGGACAAATAGTGGGATATTTTGCCAAATAGCAGGATATTTTGCAAACTACCCCAAGATATCTTGGGATGATTATCTCGACCAAATATCCCGTTAATTGCATCTTCGGGCTGATGAAGACGCAAATTATCTGGATAAGTTGCGATCGGGATAGTTCACTTGGAGGGATATTTGGCAATCTCGAGCTGATGATGACAGGCCTAGTCTTCCCCCTAGCGATCAGAACCTGCATGACTGTTTACCGACAGGCATTGCAAAGTAAAGCTAATGCACTTTTCTCAAGTGGCTTCATCTCCTGTGCCATCTTTACCCGTTTTGTCTTTAAGGAAAGTCATCGAATATTCGATGCAAATTCCAGAAAAATGCGTAGTTATCATTCATATGTCTTTTTACACCTGTATTCTCGCATTCTGCTGATAATGTCTTTGAAATTTGAAATCTAAATCGTTTATACTCGAAAAAATGACTGGTTTGTTACGGCGTCGACTGTAAGATAATGGCTTTATTTCCTTTACCATATCTAACTGCAGTTTTGTCTTTAAAGAAAGTTAGCGAATATTTAATGCGAATTCCAAAAAAATGCGTACGCTATCATTCACTGTTTTTCCGTCTCACGTTTTTTCATGTTCTGCTGAAAATGTCTTTGAAATCTGAAATCTAAAATCTAAATCGCTTATAATCGAAAGAATTTATTGGATTTTTTGCGGCGGGGACTGTAAGATGATCAAAAAGATGAAGATAAGTGATATGGACGCTCGAATGGCTTCATCTCCTTTGCCATCTTTACCCGTTTTGTCTTTAAGGAAAGTTATCGAATATGCAATGCGAATTCCAGAAAAATGCGTAGTTATCATTCATATGTCTTTCTTTACACCTGTACTCTCACATTCTGCTGATAATGTCTTTGAAATCTCAAATCTAAATCGTTTATGATTGAAAAAAGACTGTTTTTTTTTTCCCGGCGTCTAATGTAAGATGATGGCTTCCAACCCTTTACTATTTTTACCAGTTCTGTCTTTAAAGAAAGTTATCGAATATTCGATGCGAATTCCTGAAAAATGCGTATGTTATTATTCATATGTCTTTTTACACTTTTATTCTTACATTCTGCTGATAATGTCTGTGAAAGTTGAAATCGAAATCGTTTACAATCGAAAAAAACGATGTCTTTTTCTTCCGGCGTCGACTGTAAGACGATCGAAAAATATGAAGATAACTGATATGGACGCTCGAATGTCTTCATCTCCTTTGTCATCTTTACCATTTTTGTTTTTGAAGAAAGTTATCGAATATTCGATGCGAATTTCAGAAAATTGCGTAGGTTACCACTCATATGTCTTTTTACACCTGTATTCTCACATTCTGCTGATAATGTCTTCGAAATCTGAAATCTAAATCGTTTATAATCGAAGAAAATGACTGTTTTTTTCTCCCGGCGGGGACTGTAAGACGATCGAAAAAATGAAGATAAGTGATATGGACGCTCGAATAGCTTCATCTCCTTTGCCATCTTGACCTATTTTGTCTTTAAAGAAAGTTATCGAATATTTGATGTGAATCCCATATAGACAAATGCTTATGCTATCATTTACCTCTTTTCTCACGTTCTGCTGTTAATGTCTTTGAAATCTGAAATCTAAATCGTTTATAATCGAAAAAAAGGACTAGATTTTTTTTTCCCGGCGGGGACTGTGAGACGAAAAAAATGAAGATAACTGATATGGACGCTCGAATGGCTTCTGTCATCTCCTTTGCCATCTTTACCCGTTTTGTCTTTAAAGCCCGTCTGTACTAGTTTGACCAGGAGGGATTAGACCACCCAGGGTGGTTACTGACAGGTGGCTATCTCATCAACTCAGGTCTCAATTAACATAGGAAAAAGAGGATCATGGGGAACCAGTGGTCACTGATTAGGCTTTGTTTTCTATATAGAGGAAGCAAGTAGCTAGGCTACAAGTTGTACAGTGGGGCTTTAAGGAAAGTTATCTAATCTTCTATTTGAATTCCAGAAAAAGTGCGTATTCTATCATTTACCGGTTTTTTTTTTACACCTGTATTCTCACGTTCTACGGATAATTTTCATGAAATCTGAAAAATAAAGTGCTTATAATCGAAAAAAATGACTCGATTTTTTTCCTGTGGGGATTGTAAGATAAGATTGTAAGATAATCGAAAAAAGAAGATAACCGATAGGGATGCTCCTTTTCCTCTCGTGCCTCTTGGACTTTTCGAATGAATTCGCCCGACCCATCCTCTTTTACCAGCGCTTTCTATAATTTCTTTTTCGAATATCAAATGGAAAATCATGATAAATGTGTAATTTACCATTCATCGTATGTTTATCCCTTGTTCGTTTAGGTTCTGCTGACTAATTGACATCTGAGATCTATATCGTGTAAAAAATAAAGTGTTGTGTCGTATGAAGAGGATGATGTTATTGCACTGAAATTTAATTACAAGATAAAGGAGAAAAGAAAATCCTTTAATAAAAAGCCCCGCTTGGTAAAATGATCGGATGATATTGAGTATCTCGTAAATGGACTATAACGAGGGGAATATGAAAACAAATGAGATCTTCTTTCCGTGTTATTAATGTAACTTAAAGCCATGGATCGATTTTCAGTGTACCACGCCTTCTCTGTAATGAAAATAATGAGAGAAAAAGAAATGAAATTTTGCCTACGGGTACAAATTATCCTCATCAGGTATAATCAGTAATACCCCCACTGCCATGCCCAAAAGCTTGTATTAATGACTTTATCAATCAAACAGAAATATAATACTGAAACCAATTTTCTAAATGGCAAGAAACTTTAATCATAAACATTACATTCTTTGAAAACATTGTGTTGTATGGTGTTTTTGAATATATACTTTCTGCATGTTATATGTTTAAAACCTATCTAAAGTATTGTGAGTCCCAAATTCGCCAAAAATTTGATGGCAAAAATCCACTTAAATTGTTTCATAATATAACGAGGCTGTCTCTTAAGGCACAATTCTGCAAAGATCCCCCAAATGTGTTTGAAGACAAATATTGATAAAAGAATACATAATTTAGGTTTTCTGTTGCACGCATAAAACCGGAATTATCTATTCTTTCTTCAATATTCGACTACAAACACATTATAAAATTCCTAGCAAAAAAGTCTTAATGACATCCTGTCTCACATTATGAAACGTTTTAGGTGAAATTTTGCCATCAAATTTGTGGAGCTCCCAACACTTTAGAGGGGCTTTAATGTTATCATTATTGATGGGCTTGAAAATAAAATGTTCCCTTTTTTTAGAGTCGGGAATAAAGGCCAGGTTAAAAGTGCGTGTTTTAGTGATTGGATAAAATCGGTGGCATGGCATACACTCATGTAGATAACAAGAAGCACCAGCTTCACTATACTCCTAATCAAGTGCCGGAACATAGTGAAAAACAGAAAAGAAAATGAGAAATACGAAAAGAAGGGAGAGGGGAAGGGGAAACTGAAAAAGAGAAGCCGATAGAACCCTCTTCTGTAACTTTTGGTTAAAGGTACCCTAGCTTGTTATTTCGTTTCTTATTCACTTGGCATGCCTGGTAAAATCCCCCGCCCTAAACGTGGCTCTCTCTCAGTGGCGGATCCAGGGGGGGGGGGGGCCCGGGCCCTCCCCCCCCCCCCTTGAGAAAAAAATCATGTAAAATCACATGATTTTTACCTTTTTGGGGGGTTGGCCCCCCCCCCCCCCGGCGCTCAAGGGGGGGGGGGTGCCTTTGAGCGAATTTTTGGCCGGCGCGTTTTTCAAATTTTCGGGAGCAAAAAAAAAAAAAAAGTTGGGCCCCCTCCCGTAAGAAATCCTGGATCCGCGCCTGCTCTCTCTGCCCCCCCCCCCCCATGACTGAGCTCAATACTACATATTATTAATCCATTTCCTACTTGAACGGGGTAGCACCTGAATTTAGCCTATGGTAATAAATGTATTCAGTATTAAATGGGTTTAAAATGATCCTATATGTTAGAAGAACTGATATAAATAAGGCAGAGACAAGTTATCATGCCCATGCATAAGGTATGCAGTACAGTGCACTCTAGACTAGATTCTGTAAGCAATATCCCAAATGCAGGAAAGCTAAGATGAATTTTGAGACGTAGGATGACCAAACTATTCCATTTTAATGTCACGATTTACATTGGAGGTTGATGAACTTTAAAGAGAGATTTCTTAGGAAAAGAAATGGAATTAATCACAGAATTGTGATATGAATTTTTTTTTGATGAGGGCAATCCTACATCAAAGCTTGAGCTACATCGCCGCCACTAGAAAGAAAAGAAAACACCGGATACCGAGGAAAATAATAAGCCATGGAACCATCAATAATTTAAATGCCATGTACGTGCCCAGAGGGTTTATTTACCGGTCAGCTTTGCTTTTTCAATCGAGAACCCTGGCATGACACGTGTGAGTATGTCTCTCTTTCCCCCTCCCATTTAAAGATAAAGTTAAGTTCTGGTCATGCGATTGCATTGTGAAAGAAACGGTGTGGAATCTATCAGAAAAGGTTGATCATATAGTATATAAGTATTCGTGTGTATTGCAAGGTTCTGCATGGAATCATCAAAATGATAAGAAATTTGGCCAAATCTTGGCAAAGTTACAAGCACTGTACACAGAATGATGTATATGTGACGACACGAACACACCCAATAAACAAAATCACGTGAAAATCACGTCAATATCAAGGTATCGACTTGAGGAGAGTTACGTTCTTCAAACACCGGACATTTACGTAAATGTGTTAATACGTTTTTTGCATTAGGTAACTTAAAACACACGCAGGCGCGGATCCAGGGGGGGGGGGGCCGAGCGGGCCTTGGCCCCCCCCCCCCTCGCAAAAAAAAAAAAAAAAAAAAAAAAAGAGAGAAAAAAGGAAAAGAAGCGAAAGGGAAAGAGGAGAGAAAGGGAAAGAAAGAAGAGGAAGAAGAAAAGAAAAGGGGGAAGAAGGAGATCGGGGGCCGAAAGGGCTTTGCCTCCCAGGCTGTTGACCCCCCCCCCCCCCCATATAACAAATAAGAGAGAAGGAAGGAAAGGGAAAGGAAAAGAGGAGATACTGGCGTACTGATAGGGGGCTAAGTGGGGGCTAAGTGGAAATCAAATTCAAACGTGGTTTATTTCTAATTCATAACGGTGGATTACAAATAATGCTAAAATGACATCATTTCCGAGATTTTTCCTCACTTTTTAGTAAATTATACGTTTGTATGTGTTTGTTGGAAAATGACAAATTCCTAAATTTACAGCCAGGCAAGAAATATGATTCTTGAGATTCCTACATGTCAGGGCCCGAGGTACGGCGGGGATCGGGAGCCCCGAGCTCCCCCCCCCCCACACTTTTTTTGAAAAATTATATTAAAGAGAAATAAAATAGAATGAGAGCAAGAAAGAAAAAATAGTTAACTGCCAGTGTTAACAAATAATGAGGCATCAAAATATGCTCATCTGACCGTGATTAAATGCCTAAAACCCCTAAGCTTCCGTGGGCTCTGCCCCTGGATCCCACCAAAGGCCCTACGACGGGCCCTTAGATGCTCATCTGACGGTAATTTAATGCCTAAAACCCCTGATTTTGGGGGGCTCCGCCCCTTGGACCCAACGCCAAATAGTTACCTGCCAGTGTCACGAAATAATAAGGTATACAATAAAAAATATGCTCATATGACCTTAATTAAACGCCTAAAACCTCTGAGCTTCCGGGGCCGGCTTCGCCGCCGCCCCAGACAAGGATTAACAATCGAGAACGGTACAGCGAATCGTCTTCTTTCTCTCATAATCTTATGAAACGTGAAGCTTCCGCGCATTGCGCGGGAGGGGGAACCTGAATTCAGACAAGGATTCAGAGGCGAGAACGGTAATACCAATCTTTTATGATTTAATAAAACGTAACAGCTTCCGCACTTCGTGCGGGATGGAGGGGGGGGGGGGAACTTAATTCCGACAAGGATTATTTTCGAGAGCGGTACAACGAATCGTCTTCTTTCTCTAATGATTTAATGAAAATTAAAAGCCTCCGCGCTTTGCGCGGGAGGGGGGAACCTGAATTCAGACGAGGATTAAGAGTCGAGAACTGTACAACGAATCGTTTTGTTTCTATAATGATTTAATGAAACGTAAAAGCTTCCGCGCTTCGCGCGGGAGGGGGCAGAATCTAAATTCAGACGAGGATTATTTTCGAAAACGGTACAACGAATCGTCTTTTTTCTCTAATGATTTAAGGAAACTTAAAAGGGGGGAACCTGAATTCAGACGAGAATTTAGAGTCGAGAACTCTACAACGAATCGTCTTCTTTCTCTAATAATTTAATAAATCCTAAAATTTTCCGCGCTTTGCGCGAGAGGGGAAAACTAAATTCAGACGAGAATTATTTTCGAGAACTGTACAACGAATCGTTTTGTTTCAATAATGATTTAATGAAACGTAAAAGCTTCCGCGCTTCGCGCGGGAGGGGGGAGAATCTAAATTCAAACGAGGATTATTTTCTAAAACGGTACAACGAATCGTCTTTTTTTTTATGATGATTTAAGGAAACTTAAAAGCTTCCACGCTTCGCGCAGGAGGGGAAGGGGGTAAACTAAATTAAGACGAGGATTAAGAGTCGAAAACTGTACAACGAATCGTCTTGTTTCTATAATGATTTAATGAAACGTAAAAGCTTCCGCGCTTCGCGCGGGAGGGGGCAGAATCTAAATTCAGACGAGGATTATTTTCGAAAACGGTACAACGAATCGTCTTTTTTTTATGATGATTTAAGGAAACTTAAAAACTTCCGCGCTTCGCGCGGGAGGGGGGGATCTTGAATTCAGACGAGGATTAAGAGTCGAGAACTGTTCAGCCAATCGTCTTCTTTCTCTCATAATCTTATGAAACTTAAAAGCTTCCGCGCTTTGCGCGAGAGGAGGGGGGGGGGGACTTGAATTCAGACGAGGATTAAGAGTCGAGAACTGTACAGCGAATCGTCTTCTCTCCTAATGATTTAATGAAACGTAAAAGCTTCTACGCTTCGCGCGGAAGGGGTAAACTGAATTCAGACGAGGATTAAGAGTCGAGAACGGTACAACGAATCGCCTTCTTTCTTTTATAAATTAATGAAACGTCAAAGCTTCCGCGCTTCGCGTAGGGGGGGGGGGAGAGGCGGGGGGGGGGAACTGAATCTAGACAAGGATTAAGAGTCGAGAACGGTACAACAAATAGTCTTCTTTCTCTAACGATTTAATGAATCGTAAAAGCTTCTACGCTTCGCGCGGAAGGGGTAAACTGAATTCAGACGAGGATTAAGAGTCGAGAACTGTACAACGAATCGTTTTGTTTTTCTAATGATTTAATGAAACGTAAAAGCTTCCGCGCTTCGCGCGGGAGGGGGGAGAATCGAAATTCAGACGAGGATTATTTTCTAAAACGGTACAACGAATCGTCTTTTTTCTCTAATGATTTAAGGAAACTTAAAAGCTTCCGAAGCGCGGTAAGGGGGGGGGGGAACCTGAATTCAGACGAGAATTTAGAGTCGAGAACTCTACAACTAATCGTCTTCTTTCTCTAGTAATTTAATAAATCCTAAAAAATGTCGCGCTTCGCGCGAGAGGAGAAAAACTAAATTCAAACGAGATTTATTTTTGAGAACGGTACACCGAACCGTCTTCTTTTTCTAATAATTAAATGAAACGTCAAAGCTTCCGCGTTTCGCGGAGGGAGGGGGAAATTCGCCCCTCCCTGCACCTACCCCCCCCCCGCATCATGTCACTGTTGGTCACCATTACGTACCAATATTTGGCTCGCAAAATTTCAAATTTGGGCCCCCCCCCCTAAGAAATCCTGGATCCGCGCCTGAACACACGTACACTTAATCACGCAATTGTCTCTGCAATATTACCATTATAATAACGTGATTATCCCTACCTTGGAGACCATGGTTTGTAAACCTAATACTCCCGTGTTTGTTTGGTTATGAAATTACATCTTCATACACGAAATTATCGCGTCACAGAAACACGTGAAGCATTAGTGATAGTTTTAGTCAAAATATCTGCGTGAAATTCACGTGAATATTACGAGGCTGACTTGAGATGAATCATGTTCTTCATTCACGTGAAATTTACGTCGAAGAGGAAGTATGCTACTGTAACCCGCGTTCAACCCAATAATTACGCAAATGTTACACAATAAATGAACCAAAATAATGACGTTTTCATCCCGTTTATGAACATCGTGTCTTGGATCTTCCATAATTACGTCCAGGCGCGCCGGAAGCAGTTTGGGATTAGAGCGGGTTGGGTGAGGGGGGGGGGGGGGGTGCAAACATCCCAGAAGAGAAAGCTAGTTGCAACTGGTCCAGTTGATGAACCATTTAATGCCAACTGGTAACCCTGGAAATTGAAATGGGCTAAATGATCCAGTTGATCCAGGCCAGTTATAATTCAACTGGTCTAGCTGAGCCATTAGAACCATTTGGTAAAACTTCCAACCAGTTGAACAGCAACAATACTTCAATACTGGTACGTCTGAATTTCCAATGTAAGGGCACTGGTAATAAGTAGACTTACATAACTGAATTAATCGAAAAAAATTCGTATACTTGTACTTTATTAAAATTATTTTAGTTCACAGTTAATGTTTCCCTTATTCATGTTTAACTATTTATACGAAGTAGCGAAATGTCCTAATAACTGGTAATATATATTTGTAGTATTTTCGAAATGAATTGCATATAACTAAATCATCAGTAATTAAGAAATATGCTGTAAATTCAGATTAATTGTTTAAAAAACATAGATCTGCACGCACCCCATATTCAATATGCAAATGAATTGGTGTCAGCTGGGTCAACTCGAAATATGCCAACGCTCAGTCATCAACTGGTGCAACTGGAAATATGCACACTCCAGTTATCAACTGGTGCAATGAAAATATGCCAACAGTCAGTTATCAACTGGTGAACATAGAAATATGCCAACAGTCACGGGATTATCACCACGGAACTTAAATGGTAACTGTGAAACCATCAAGACACCCAAGAATAACTCATTTTCACACATGGAAAACACGGAATACCCAGCTTATATTAAAAATCCGTTTGAGTCACGAGATCATCACCGCGGAACTGCTGGCAACTTTGACTACGATTTAAATAGGTGTTTTAAGACACCTAATCATGACTAATTTTCACACCTAAAAGTCACGTATGCCCAGCTTAGATTAATAATCCGTTTGAGTCACGAGATCATCACCGCGGAACTTATGGCAACTTTGACTTCCATTTAAATAGGTGTTTTAATACACCTAATAATGACTAATTTTTCACACCTAAATATCACGGATTCACAGCTTAGATTAGTAATCAGTTTTAACTACGTGATCATCACCAAGAAAGTTATGGTAACTTTGAAACCATTTAAATAGGTGTTTTAAGACACCTAATAATGACTAATTTTTCACACCTAAAAGTCACGTATGACAAGCTTAGATCAATAATCCGTTTGAGTCACGAGATCATCACCGCGGAACTTATGGCAACTTTGACTACCATTTAAAAAGGTGTTTTAAAACACTTAATAATTACTAATTTTCACACCTACATATCACGTTTTCACAGCTTAGATTAGTAATCAGCTTGAGCCACGTGATCATAACCAAGAAATTTATGGTAACTTTGAAACCTTTTAAAGAGGTGTGTAAGACACCTCAGAATTACTAGTTGAATATAACCAGAGATTCACGGACAGAACAATAAGACGATTAGCCGGTGTAAGTGGTGTAAGTAACGTGATTATTACCATCAACCTTGGATAACCTGTGAAACCAATCAATAAAGGTGCTTACAAGACCAAATAATTACGTATTTATCGCCACCATCGGTTAACTGACAAAAAACTCGTTGCTTGGTCAAGTGGTTATTTGGTCATAAACACTTGATTTACAGAGGTAAGTGGAATCACGTTACTCCAGTCGCGTGATAAACTGGTGGTTTTTAGGTTAGATGAAAACGTGAACAGGAGTACCTTTTTTCTTTAAATGAAGGCACGTGTCGATAACGTTTAAATCTAGTTCAAAAGGCACTATACTTTAAAATCACTTAAAATACACTCCCAAAAGAGGTTACTTTTTGGTGTTCTGTTTATTGGGCATGGCGAAAAAAATCCTACCCGGATTTTTACAATGTGTCATGTCATATTTAGAATATGAAGGCATTTGAAGAGCCATGCTTTTCAGGGAACATGTCTTATCTGATGTTCTTCCACACTTGCATAATAAGAATGATAACGCTCACAAATGATTTTTTGTACCTCTTCCCAGAACTCAACCTTCTCTTTAAAGAGCTTACTTCGTTCCATCGGATTTTTCGCGTCGGCTCGGGTCGGGTCGGTTGGGTTGGGTCACACGAACATTTGTACAAATATGCCCCCATATTCACGAAAGTTCATGAAAGTTCGAGTAAGTGCAAAACAAAACAAAATATTTTGACTAGATGGTGCTTGTTTTTGCATTTTCGAGGGACCGACCTCTAACATAGGACCAGGGTTAGGGTCAGGGATATGTGAGCTGGTCTTGTGGTACGTTCACTTGGTCAGCTCTCTCTCTCTCTCTCTCTCTCTTCGCTTACAAACTGTAGACGGCCCCGGTTCGAAGCTTAGAATTACAAATTATACAGAACGATCTAACCCCTGTGACAACCGTCATATGAAAATAATAATGAAAGTACTACTACTAATACTGCTACTACACTACTACTACTACTACTACTACTACTACTACTACTACTACAAAAATAACTACTACTATTACTACTACTACTACTACTACTACTACTTCTACTACTACTACTCCTACTACTACTACAACTACTACTACTACTACTACTAATGATTATAATAATGATAATAATAAAAGTAAAGATAATAAAAATGATGATGGTTATATTGATTATGATATTAATACAAATATTAATAGTAATAATGAATAAACAAATAATGGTAATGATAATATTAAAAGCAATGATAATGATAATGATTATAATAATGATAATAATAATAGTAATAATGTATTTATATAGCGCATTTTCCATGCACATTGTATAATACAACTGTGTTACCAACAGAAGATGTAAGTTTTGAGATATTTTGAGACAAGAAATTTTGACTTCTTCCGACTATGTAAATTTTGTTTAGGGTTATTAGTGTCATGTTGGTTCCAGTATTACTATTCCAATAATGGAACTCTATATCACTAACTGCTCATGTTACAAATATATAAATGTTTGATTGAAATCATATCTTTTGAGAGGCGGAAGTAATTTTTTCCTGTGTTAGATTTCATGGGCTGACGCCTAGTCACTGAAATAGACGGGCGCATTTGAAGCATTTGATCACATACACATACGTTTTAAGTTTCCAGTAAAGTGTATTAGATGTTTGAAAGCCGGTGAACTATAATAAAGCTGATAACAATTAAAACATAGACGATATTTTTACACATTTTAAAATTATGTTCTCGATAAACAACAACAAGGCAAAAATCAAAACATATGTATATATCCAAACTAAATAATTAAGAAAGAAAAAACTTTGCATCTCTTCTACTTGAACGTAAAGCTGAGAATTTGTAAGCGTCCCAAAACAATGCAAGGAAGCGCAACCGTTGAAACAAGGCTGAACAATAATGTTTCCAAATACCTTAATTTAGTTACACATCTCATGTCCTATATCTTGTTCTTCGTTTATCTTTCCATTGGTGAGAAAACAACATCGATCACGCAACGGCAAGTGTTTGGTTTATATTCCTGACCAATTCGTTCTATAAATTTCGTACCAAAAGTCTGATTTTCAATGGAGGGTGAAGCCGATAAGCCAGAAAGTACTTAGTTTTTGTACCGTATTTACATCTCCTGTACTAGCAATATTCTTTGATCATTTCGCTGGTATTAAAGTAATCAACGAGATAATTAAATCCGGTTGAAATTCCTGTTTATTTCGTATCACTACTATACTAAAAATATTTAAAGTGACTCGGTAACATTGTTGAAGGTTGATGAAAAAATTGCTTAGTTTTTGTATAAAATGTTACTTATTATATTCCTTCTACTGTACTAACCCTCTGACATGCAAAAAATCCTGAACAAATTCTCAAACCACGAAGATATCTATGTTTTTTTTGAAGGAGTCGATGTATGACACCCTCTAACAGTGATTAACAGTAAACTCTCCCAACCATTTTCAATGAAAATAAAAGTATAAAACAAGCTATTAAAAATCTGCAAACACTTAAATGTCTGGAATGGTATGGAGAGCCAATTTATTGCTTTGTGACAATTAACATTCACCTAAAATGCAATTAAATAGTTATAATATAATGGGGAGAATTAAGGAATTGATCAAATCAGTTTTTCCCAATTTGTATCATTAATAATGGTCCGTTTTCAAATTTTCAGATTATCTTTAATTGTACATCTAGCATTGAAGTCACTACCTTAGCACCACCATCTCTCATCAGACCAATGTTACTAAATCTCTTTAAGAACATAGTGGTTAAGCAAATGAACCAGAAAAGAATCATGCCACCGAAAATCTTCTACATTTCCCTTGGTCATTCCCTCCCTGCCTTGTAATCAACTAGGAGCTCATGCATGGTTCAAACTTTTCCAGGTGAAATTACACCATCATTAATTTTGTTAATAGACGAACCGCCCCTTAGGCATGTTAGGATATTCTGAGCCGGCTTTTCTTTAGTGTCATATAAATAGAGTCATAGGAATACATACAGTTTACAGTCGTAGATAATTCGATTTGGACCTGACAGCCAATTAAGACTGGACAGCCAATTTCTACTTAATAGGAGAGAAATGTTAAAGTAGTCTGTTTTATTTGAGTTAAAGAAAGACTCATTCCATTGATTTGTAAAATGTTTTAAAAACAAATTCTACTTAAATGGAAATTCCATCCTGATCCCTATCAGGTCTTAATGAAAGCAGACAAAAATGAGAAGTCAGTGTAAATTTGAGTATAGAAAATGTCATAAACTTTCAGTTCCTTAATAGTTGTTGATGACGGAATAGGTTTGTTTCATACATGGATTGTATAAAACATATTTGAAATAATAATGTTCATGCTGCATCTATGACCGTAATGTTCGTTGTGTAAAATAGATATTTCTGACTTTTAAAACAAATTATAAAGCAAATGGGAGGCGACATCGAAGATACTTCACGGAGTTGCAAAATTATTATTTGATTGATCTCAACTTCAAAAAGTCATAACATCGGAATTTGCTCAAACTTTCACTGTCATGTTCCTTTAATTTTCTGCTTCTATTATTAACCAAATTAAAAAATAACAGGGTGGATTTCCCCTTGAAACCGGTCTTAAATAGGACAGTGACTATGATGGCTAGGCCTACTCCCTGTTCATTTATTTGGTAAGAAGAAATCTCTTAGGACTTCCTCTGTCTCGGAATCAGCCATGAGATAATTGGTTAGATTTTCCTTATGAAATAACACTATTCTGAATTATATTTAGATATGTGCCGAACCCTTCTAATATATGAGGCCGATTCCACTTACAGTCATAGAAATCGATACAGTATATCTTTTGTACTTGATTAATTATTGAATACCGTTTTCTACATTATACAGGTCTTGGACAGGAATGAGGATGATTAAGCCTACTTTATTTTTAATGATAAGAAATCCTTCTTGATTTACATTGCTTCGAAATCAGCTAGAGTCAATTATTGTTCCACGTTTTCTTTTAGATAATTGTAATTTGATACACCGTCCTTTTTAATAGGATATATGAGATAGATTGGTTCCTTAATCATACAAATAGTTACAGGTCATTTGTCCTTGAAGTTGAAGGAAAGAGGATGATTAGATCTTCTTTCTTCTTTCTTTGGGAGAACAAAAACAATACCCTCTTGATTTCCATTGCCTCGGAATCAGTTAGTGTCTAATTTGTTGAAGGCTCACTTGTGGAATAGAATCTTTGTAAATCTTATTCAGAAAATTGCCCCCATTTTAGAATAAATACCTTACATGGTCATTAGCAGGACATTTGCAGGTCCTGTTAATGACTGGACAATAGAATTACTGCTCTCTACGTACGTTTGCAGGCAGAGAAAACGTATAGGCCTCTTATTAAATGGTTTATTCATTAATCATTTGTTTAATTAGTTATATTGTTTTGAATTTACGGTTAGGGTTAGGGTTGGGGTTAGGATTAGGGTGTATGGTGTCATGTTAATGTACCAGTTAGGGTTATATATAAATGTTCTATTAATGAACCATGTTAGGTTTTATAAGTATGAGCTAGATTCCCATTAGAATCATACAAATAGTCTAGTTTTACTTGATTAATAACTGTAATATTATACTTAAATACGACCTCCAATATCTACGTAAACAGATTTGGGAAGGGAAAATAACTGTGACCTTATAGAATTAAGGTCATTGTTTAATACGTAGTTGTTTGATTACTTTTCTATTTTGGTAATCTGTAAAATATTCTCAGTGCTATATAAATAGGCTGTCAATCTACAAACTGCAAACTTCCGTGCAATTCTTACCAATAATATCATATTTACCATGAAAATTTTGTTGTTGTTGAAGTTTTCCATCACTTAAATTATGATTTGGGGAACTCTTTCTATTTTACGACGTGTGTTTATCGAATTGGAACAGTCAAACAGCAAATCATACAACATATTTACAACAGTCATTCAATCCATAGACCATGAATGAATATAAAATATATATGCTTTTTCGTTTGAATGTTCGAACCGCCTCCTTTCAGCTTATTTTTATGAGCTCAATTCAATTCCGAAGTTTAGTCGAAGGCTACTATACCTTTTTTAATGTGGGCCTCAGTGTGTAAATATACATGGTTACTATCATCAAAATAATCATCCTCATCATCAACATCATCAGCAGCAACATTTCCTAAAAGAGGTTAGTATATATCTGAGATAGGCGAATGCTTAGGCCCATAGCCTACATTTTATTATTTGAATTTTGTCCACGTCGTATTTTCACCCTGATTTAGAAATGAAAATAAACCTCACTCCTCTCCCGCTGAATAGCCGAACGTCTCTTTTTTTCGCAGCTTATTTTTATAGCATCAATTCAATTCCAGAGATTACCTCTCATGAAATCCATATCGGTGGGAGATGATTAAATGTGGCTGAAGTCCCTGGGGTCATATTTACTTGTATTTGAGTTGGTGCAAGCGTGTAATTGACAGGGTTTGGCGGAACAGGGGGATAGAATACTAAATAAAAAATGCATGATATTAAATCAGACATGATTGTTGAGCAATTATTTATTGTATGATTGATTTTTTCATGGCAGGTTGTTTGATTAGATTGTCCTCATCAATGACAGTGCCCTGGGGGATTTAAAGCAAACGAGGACATAAAAATAATCATTGATTCCGCCTTACAGCTCGAGGGGTGTATAAGGGGGAGGGGGTCGACCCTATGATATACTTGATTCTCCTTCAAAAGGATTTAAGAAAGAGTAATTAATCTAGTATTACACACAGGCCTTGTTATTTGCTATTATTCGATATTATCAAAGTAATAGATATAAAAATAAGAAAAGACGAAGTAGAATGGACAATTTGAAAAGGTAATACAAATCAGTATTAACATGTATATGTGTTGTTGACAGAGCGTAACTGACAGAACAGGGGGAGAATACCGAACATAATATGAATGATATTAAATTAGACATGATTTCAGAGCAATTATGTATTCTATGATCGTTTCTTCATGGCAGGTTCTTTGATTGGACCGTCCTCATCAATTGCAGTGCACTTGGGAAATTTAAAGCAAACGATGAAATCATACTAATCACAAGCAAGACTTCGATTCTCCAAACGATTCCTAAGGAGAGGGGCGGGGGCGATTTGGGTAAGTGCCCCTGGAATATATTTGAATCTCTCTGTCCCTCTCTCTATTTCTCTACAGAATTGAAGAAAGGAAAATTATTCACCCTAGGAACATTTAAAGAAAAGATCGTTATGATAATCACAAACCTGACTTCGATTTCTCAAAATTGCTTGAGGAGGTGGGGAAGATTTGACTAAGTGCCGCTGGGATATTTTTTAACTCTCTTTTATTAGCATTGGAGAAAGAAAATGATTATCTCACTCGGGTATGGTGCCTGGTAAAAATGTCATAGGTAAACAATGTCAGAGGTAAAACGGCCGGGGGAGAGTTGAAAGGGTGGGGGCGGTTTGGAGAAAGAGAAGATTGAGAAGGTGAAATAGCATAAGGAAAGATAAGACAAACGAAAACAAGCCATTATCGGTCCCCTGGCAAGTCGGTTTCATAGACCCTAAGGAAGTTCTGACAATTCAACAACACTTTATTCAACACTATTCATAATTCTGTTTTCTTCAAAACATACAAAAGCAGAATGGAATGATAAATAAACAAGATAGAAATATAAAATTACAATGGCAATTTTTGAGAGCATTTGGGATAGGCAGAACGGAGGGATTCCTCATATGAAAGCCACTACTAAAAATACTCACGTACAGGAAAAAAGAAACAACAACAAAAGAACAGAACACAAACAAAAAAAACATACTAAATCATACTATCATGTACAATTTGAGTAAAACACACTAGCAAGAGATTGTAACAAATTTACTCTACAGAATTGTTAAATTTGCCCATGCTAGTGACTAGAAGAGTAAAACTGTAGTTCCGTACTTGTAGCTATATAGCATTTCGGTGTCAACAGACGTTTACTCAAGAACCTCTAGTTATCACAGGAACATCGGTGATGCCTCTTGATCCTTCTCCATTTACAAAACTTCCTTGGTTCGATCCTTGCTGGGTGCTTACATCGTCGGACATGGCCCAGCCATGCCCACCGTATGTCCCTTGACTGACCCAGAAAAATGTAACAGGTATCACATTATTTTTTATACCAGGAACACCGGTGATGGTTCTTGATCCTGCTCCATTTACAAGAATTCCTTGGTTCGATCCTTGCTGAGTGTTACATTCTTGGACATTACACCACCATGCCCACTGTATGTCCCTTGACTGACCCAGGAAAATATAACAGGTACCACATTATTTTTATACCAGGAACACTGGTGACGGTTCTTGATCCTGCTCCACTTAAAATAATTCCTTGGTTCGATCCTTGCTGGGTTCTTACATCGTTTGACATGACACCACCATGCCCACTGCATGTCCCTTGACTGACCCTGGAAAATGTAACAGGTACCTGGTAATATAGGGTAATAATAATCATTGAATGACCAACTTAAAGTATTTATTCATAGAATGTGGCTGCTCTTGGTAAGCGAAGACCGAAGAGATATCGCATTATTACTTTCGGCGTCGGCATTTCATGAAAGTCGAAATTTCCATGTTATTTAATAATAATAATAATAAATTTAATTTATATAGCGCTTAATACAAATGTCTCTAAGCGCTTTACAAAGATATTATTACCCCGGTCATTGGATTCAGTGCTTACCCGCACACAATGTGTGCACAATCTCCACTCCCTGGGGAGCATTCCAGCCAGGCGTTACATGACGCTCAAAAACTGTTTGACCAACAATGACGGTCGCATCCTACCGGGTACCCATTTAACACCTGGGTGGAGAGTAGCAAGTGCAGGTTAATATCTTGCCAAAGGATATTAGTGCCGTGTCGGGAGTCGAACCCTCGACCTTCGCATCTCCAAGTCAAGCGCCTTAAACCACTCGACCACGACACTCCTACAGTGTCGCTACGAAAACAAATTTTGATCAATACTCACCGCTCTATGAATATATTTTCTTTCTAAATGGTATCGACAGATGAAAGGTATACATTACTTTTCGAGCATGCTGGGTCGTGATCTCAATTCCGCTTGCTTTCATTTGTTATACCCCTGTCATCGGGTTGAGTTGAAATATTCAGGAAGCACTGGCGTCAGGAGTAAGGGGGTCGGGTTGGGGAGGGTGGGTAACTATACTAGGTGGACGCAATGCAAAAGAACGATGCCGGGGTGTGCGGGAACTGTATGCCTTTTCGAGGGGTCCTACATGTAGCAAGACTCTACGTTTCTCTCCCCCATCACATACGTCTTTTTCTGTGTTTTGCCCTTCATTGCTACGCCACTGGCTATCGTGTCTTCACACTTCGTATTCTGAGTGAGGAACTGCCTGCAGGAACCTTCATATATATTTTTTAAAAAACAGGCTATAAACAATGCATACTCTGATTAATATATCACTTTTATTTGTAATATTTACGATCTTTAAAACCACTGTCACATAGGACATCAAAGAACAAAAATAATACCCTCCAAAAGGCCAGGCCAAATGTCACATTTAGGTAGGGTGAAAGAAAAAGGCCTCCAAGCGTATGGTCTACGTGTACGTTATGCGATACAAAAACAATATTATGAGGCGCACTTCACTTTATTTTTAAAAGGTGGATTTTACCGCGTTTTGTATGAACGGGGATTAAAGACGCATGATAGTGGGTTCTCATGTCTACCATTCTGGTGTTTACCTGATTATAGTTGTTGTCAATCCCCAGAATTAGCCTTAAAGGCCCACTGCACCACTGGTAGCTACTTGCGCCCTCTATATAACAAACAATGCCTAATCGATGACCATTGGTCCCCCATGATCCTCTTTTTCTTATGTTAACTGAGAGCTGAGTTGATGAGATAACCACCTGTCCAGTGACCTTGCAGAGCGGTCTAATCCCTCCTGTAAACTACGGCAGATAAGCTTTAAGTTTTATCACCGACATGCCTTATGTAATGCTCTACATTTTCCACCAATAGTGCCATTAGGAAAAGTCATTATCTTATGTTCCCCTCACATGAAGAGTCTCCGGAGACTACGGGGTATTTCTTGATGGGACCACGGATTTTCTATGTGCGAGACGTCTACACCTATTTTTGGTTCGTCCACCAAGTCTGGTGTCAGTGAACAATTACCTACACACTAAGAAATAAGGGTGAAATTGGGGTGCATATTTGCATCCACCTACGCGTATTTGGCAGAGCTAGGATGCTGCTATTGTAGCAGAATTGCACCCTAATATTTGAGTGTTTACTTAACATGGAAAACTGACTACCGTCTCCCTTTGACAAATCCCCAAAATAATGGGATCTGTCATTTCGACATCTCTGACGATGTCATCCATTGCCATCAACGATTTCCTTTAAGATGAGCGAGGTTATAAGCAGTCTCTCCATTTTAAGCTTGTCCCATTCTCCTGGCTAAAAGCTAAAACGACAATCTGTCCAAAAGGTAGCCTTTGTAAATATGAATACATCATCGCTTGACCTTCATAATACGAATTTTATAATGCATGACAGTTGTTTAGATGTCTTGTATTTGGTGTCATGTATCCTTGTCTTGATTGGGTATCTTTGCCTCAGATTCTAAACAAAATCATGGATTTAGCCCATGATGTAATCACGATTATAAACCTTTAGGACAGTCAGGAATCCCATGACGTTTAAAGGCCCGGTCACACAGGGAGGACGCATGGGGAACGCACGGCCAGCGCATTGGAAATTTGCAATTTTGTCCAGTGCGTTGTCGTGCGCCCAACTTTTGACACCAAATGCATAGCGTGTTGCTAGCGCGCTGAGCGCATACAGGGCGCATACAGTACGCATACAGACCGTACCCAGAGCGCACATGATAACAAATTCCACGAATGCACAGCGTGTTGCTAGCGCGCTGGACGAATGGTCCACGCATGCACCGCGTTCTACGACGCACGGCCAGCGCATTGGAAATCGGAAAAGGCCGTGTGCCTAACTTTTGTCATGATTTTGGAAAAGCTAGCGAGCTGACACAAATGCACAGCGTGTAGCTAGCGCGCTGTGCGTATACAGGGCGTGTGCCCCGCGTATGTCTGGCGCTGGTCTAGCGCGCTCAACGCACGTCTGGCGTGCCTTTGGCGTGTACATTCATGCGTCGAGCTCCGCGCACACTTTTGAGCATGCTCAAAAAATCCCGACGCACACAGCGAATGACGACGAATGCATAGCGCTGGTCCAGCGTTGGTCCAGCGCGCTCGACGAACGAGGAACGAGTGATGACGCACGCCTAGCGAACGATAACGCTCTGGCCAAAATTGGAAATTTTCCATGCGCCGGCCGTGCGTCCCGCATGCGTCCCCTCTGTGTGACCGGGCCTTTACAAGCTCATCGCCTGTCTGATTATCAAGATGTTATTACACTACACTTTATTTGGGAAAATGAGTATGGTAAAACCCGTCACTCAAATATTTATTACTTTTTTGAGGCACTTCATGATCATTTTGAAGCGCAATTTACTTAGGGTTTCATTATTACACCATATCAGAAACACTGATAATAAGTATGGCCATGGATCTCATATTTATCATTGATAAACGATGCCTTTAGGAAGAGCAAGGTTAGTAGCAATCTCTCCATCTTAAGCTTCTCCTATCATCCTGACTAAAAGCTAAAACGATAAGAACGTGATTGAAAAGTATCAATCTGTCCATTAAGAGGACGCTTTTGTGAATATGAATTCATCATCGCTTGACCTTCACAATGCGAATTTTACTATTCATGAGAGTTGTTTAGATGTCTTGTATTTGATGTCTTGTATCCTATAAGATATACATGATGAACAGTGTCTTATGAGAAATAATGTTTTGGAAACAAATATATGTGTATTACCTTTTTAAAATCTTGTTTTAGAAAAAAATATGTTAGATATGTCATGGTCAGACAATTTCCTCTCGTTATTTTTCGTGGTCGACAAAATTTGCCAATTAAAGCTCTGGAAATGATAAATTCGGTATAAAGATTTTGCACTTAAACATTAACTTAGCTACGGTTATGGTCATGTTATTACACTGTTTTTCCTTTAATGATACCTTTGAGAAGGTATCAGAAATGACTGATTTTCTATGTATTAGGTTTTTATCATGCAAATAATCGTGTATGGCGAACTTTTCGAACCATACAAATTAGAAATGAACAGAATCCTGCTAAAATTCACACTCAATCTGGCACCAACAATAACGTTTGGTTTAAAGCTTTGAGAAATTTCCAGGACTGATATATTGGGAATAAGAAGGGCATTTCAAGGGCTATCACTTTCATGTAACATTGCTACTCTGGTAATATTCCAAATTAGCACCATGCAAGAGAGAAAACTCATATGTAATTTTCTTTCTTGCGACAGCTAGACATTCTACTAACGCTCGATCCAAGAGAGAGAGAGAGAGAGAGAACCAAAGTACAATACCCTGGTGCCTGTATGCTACACCCATAGCCACAGGCCATCGCCCGCATGATGTTTTGTCATACGGTTCATTGTTAGATGTGAAGTAATTTGGGTTCATTTACCGAATAAAGGTCTAAAAACAGGGCAATACGTTCTTATATAATGCAATTAATTAAGTAATTCATATGCAACCGGAGTACATGGAATTAGAATGAGAATACTGATTAACACAAGCATAATAACATCAGTGTTTATCCTCATGTAATTTGATTTTGTATTGAAATGAAGCATAGTTGGGATAACATTGATGACATTTTTTATTAAGTGTATGTGGGGCAGGATAATGTCTTGCATTAATGCAGAAACATTGCCCGGGGTCTCATAATGAGTGGATTTTGATTAGAGGAACATTATTATTTAATGTTAAATAAAACATATTTCGATTTCTTGCTACCTGAAACGCTGTTTGGCATTGTTCAATAATTCCCAGTCCCCAAAAGAAATAGACGAAGAAGAAGAGAATGAAGAAATTGAAAAGAAGAAGAAGAAGAAGAAAATAAAACACACAAACTACAGTGATGATGATCAGAGAAGGTTTCCTGTTGAAAAATAGAAAAATAGAAAAATAAAGAGGAAATATTGAAATTTCAGAAAAGTTGACTAAAGTCTAAAAAAAAGAAGAAGGAAAAAACAAAGTTATGGACACTTTGAAAGTTAGAAACATTCCTACGCACCATTTTCACACCAATTGATATTAGCCGTGGAGAACTGTTCAATTTTGTTTTCTTCTAAAGACATTTATTGTACCCATTCTGATACATCATTAGTTTTATTTGTACAACCAAGAGGTAACTTCTTGGTACTACCCTATTACAATAATGTCCATGTCCAGCTCCTTCATCATGGTAATTGGAAAAGCATTTTAAGATTGATACAAGACAAACATAATTTCCCTATGGATAAAAATAATGCGCCTTGTACCGCGATGAGAATTCTCCATAATTTTCATTATCTATTTTTAGGTTTTCAACATTTCATTCTATTCTTATTCTTAATCAGAATCTGACAATCTTTCATTGACATGTTTTTTTTTAATTTGTCCCTTATTAATCTTGCCAAGTTTTTCCACGAAGATTTGATTCTATTTGTATTGATACGTTCACTGCCCGTGGCAAGTTGAGTCTTATTACAAAATCTTTAGTTTCGTTATGGGAATTTGAATTTTCACGAAATTTGAAAAGTTTGTACAGCTTCTGCATCATATGGATGAAACAACTTGAGGGTATGAATAAAAAGATATATTCCATTTGGGGAATCCTGTCGTTCTATTTTGATTATTACGAGAGAACTAAATAATTTCTTTAAACTACATATTTATTGCTCATGAAAAATTGGGTCTTACTTGAAAAAATTCCTAGCTCTGGGATTTTATTTTTTAGGACGGTTGTCAAATGTAGTTCTTACCATGCGTGATATAAATGAACCAATTCTGTCACGATATATCAACTGAAATCCCATCGGGGAAAACCTGTCGACCTGTTTTAGTTTTCTTATCCAAATAAATGACATTTTAAGAACAGCATAATTATTGATGAAGATTACAATGTTTATTGCTTGCCATTTCTTTCCTGAGCCTGAAGGTTTAATAAAAAGAAAGAGAACAAAGAACAGGGAAAAGATGAAGAAGGAGAACAAGTAGAGATAGAATAAAAGATAGAGCGAGGAAAAGGAGAAAAAGATGACGAAGAAGAAAAGGAAGAAGGAGATGAGAAAATAGAAGGAGGTAAAGAAAAAGAAGACGAAGGAGAAGGCGAAGAAGATGAAAAAGAAGAAGAAAAAGAAGAAGAAAAAGAAGAAGGAAAAGGAAGAAGAACATGATGAAAAGGAGATGAGGAAGAAGAAGAAGGTAGAGAAGAAGAAGACGAAGGAGAAGGCTAGGAAAAGAAAATTAAAAAAAAGTAGAAATAGAAGAATAAAAATAAGGAGACAAAGAGTATAAAGGGAAGCCAAAATTCAAGCTAGATCAATGATACTGCCTTCGATGCAATGATACATTGAGGACACTGATTCCGATCGTGATACATGAAACGTTAAATTTGCAATTATTCGTGTTGAGATTACGATTTGGGTGTAAGACTACATCTTTCCTTTTCAACCATGTCAATCAACACCCAATTAAAGTTTTCCTATTCTGTATAGGGTAGAAAGTAACATGAGAAAATCCAAGAATAATCTTGTAAGCCTGCAAATTCGTTATATATTTATATTTTCTCGTTTGTTGTTTAAGAGTTAAGAGTGATAAGTGGCAATTACAAACCGTTGTGGTCTTGTGGATATATTTATAAACGTGATTTCCTTTTCTACATCAATTTTAGAAAAGATTACTATACGCTTGAGCTGATGAATGGGCCTCTAATCAAGGTAATAGTCAGCTGAAGATATTGATCTAAAACCGCTCTTCCTGACGTGGCATATCACACGTGAACACGAGCTGTTATTAGTAAGAAGGTTGTGATTTGTGGTGTGAGCTTACTGCCTTTTCCTAAAGCATGCTCATCGACACCGAATCAAACTTAAAGAGAAGTTTGAGTTCTGGGAAGAGGTGAACAGTAATTTGTGAGCGTTATCATTGTATTATGCAAGTGTGGAAGAACATCAGATGAAAAATGCTCCCTGAAAAGTATGGCTCTTCGAATGCCTTAATATTCTAAATATGGCGTGTACCATCATCTAAATCGGAATGGATTCTTATGCCACATGTTCGTATAGTCCCATATACATCTTTTTGTGTAACTTTACCAAGACCTGGCCAAATTTCTTATCATTTTGATGATTCCAGAACCTTGCAGTACACACCAATACTTATATGCTAGATGATCAACCTTTTCTGATCGATTCCACAACGTTTCATTCACAATGCAATCGCATGACCAGAACTGGTCTATAGGCCTCCCTGCATGCTCAGCGACACCGTATCAAACTTAAAGAAAGTGGTCTGATTGATAAAGAAACACAACGAAAAATCATAGTATTTTGTTTACTCCGAAACGCCGTTATATAATTTAGATTTCTTGGTTAAATTAAGTGTCTGAAAGTGCTGTTGTTATGTTTATAACGCACCCCTTTTTTTCCGCGTCAATTTTAAAGATACTATGTCCTTTTAGCAGCCAACATCAAATTATGTAGAACTTTGCAGGAATTATGAATATGTCATGTATGTCCTAATGGTGAAATGTAAACATTAGATGTGTCTTAGTATTCATACTATGCAAGGAAACCTGTTTTACCTTCTCGACTTCACCGTCAGACACTATTGAGTGACTGACTGACTGACATTTTTTTTCTTTGGTAATGTCATAAATAACATGAGCTGTGACAGGTTTATGAGCACTTGTCTTCATCAATAACTCACTACTTGTAATGGCCAAAATTAAACTGATTAGATCTTTGTGAAGCACAAAACGTATGAACATTCATTAAAAAGGTCTGAAAATCAGACTATTACTTAGGTGATTGCAATCACTTAAGTCAATTTGACATCGAATAGTCGTTATTTTTCCACTAAAAGAAATTTTCAAGCCCTTTCGTGTCAAGGGAAGTTCTAAATTAGTATTAACTTTCAAATGCCGTTGGAATTTAATCTGTTCATTTTTTGGCCTGCAAATGGGACATAGTACCTTTAAGCCTTTAATGAAACAAAAATGAAGCATATGCAGACGTATGCGTTTTCTTTAATGCATTAAAAGCTCAAAGATATCGATATGTGACCACCCTTCAGATCGTGGTAGATCAAACCTGGACTTTGCTATTATTCGTGTTGAAGTTATGGATTGCGGGGATGGATTGCGAGGTGGTTTTGCAGCTTTCTATCACAATCATGACAGGCGAAACCAAATCAGGCTTACCTTTATTTTCATTGATGCGCAATGGGCGTAAGAGAAAGCCAAATGCGAAGGACTGACATGTAAGAACGGAAGACAGTGATCGGAAAAGACGTGTATTTTTTTGCTGAATGAAGTAATCAACCTAAAAGGTTTCATTCCGTGTCATTGTTTGGAGCATGTTTTGCTTGGGAATTATGATACAGCCTGAGGCCCTGAGAAGGAAATTTCGGCAATCTTCTGACATGAAGCCTCATTGAAAAAATTAGAATAAGAGAAACTACTCCATGATTCAAATTTAAAGGCTAAGTCCACTCCAAAATAATTTGCTTTTAAAAGATGCAGAAGAACAAAAGAAACAGAGCCAAACAAATGCGAGTAGAATCGGATAACTAATAAGGAAGTCAATAAGGAAGAAAATCACTACACAAGTTGCCAATTTGGCTATTAGTTTGTGACGTCATTGCCTCACTATTTATCAAGTGCTTTTTATATTTATATCCCATCAATTGCCCTTTTTGTCCCCCAAAAATTTGATTTCCCCATGCTTGTGCCCGGGGCCCCGGGTTATATGATTTGTATCATATTGCGTTCATAACATTTCCAAAAATCTGTAATGAACGTTAAAGAATTCATACTATTTTCTGAATTTTGTATATTCATAATCTTTGATGGTTATATAAATAGTTTAATTCACATTTGGCATGATTTAACTCAAAATAATTACTCTATATTAGTGCATTCAGACTCAAACAAATTACTATCAATATATATATATATATATATATATATATATATATATATATATAACTTGGATGCTGGTGTGAAGATATAAGATTTTTAGGGGGAAAATTGGAAATGTATATTATCAATATAAAGAAAACAATAATTAGTGGATAGTGAGGCAATGACGTCACAGACACATTAGTGAGTTGCCATTTGTCTTGTGATTTAAAAAAATTCATGTTATTAAAAGTTCATAACTTTCTTATCAGTAATCCGATTTTCAGTTTATTTTTGATTAATTTTTCTGCATGTATTGAAAGGAAGTTATTTTGGAGTGGACTTGCCCTTTAATCATCTTCTATTTGTTGAATACCTAATCTGAAGAGAAAAATGAAATGGATGAAGTATATACAACTATCAAAAGCTTAAAAGCCATAGATTACAATAAAATCAATTTAGTGTCTACCTGAGGAATAACAGCTCTCTGAAAACCGAAATCTAAAGTTTTGAAAATCAGCAGTTGGCGAACCAACTAGCTATCGAATTGATGACATCATGTGGAGTACGCATATTCACAATGACTTTGCATTAATTAAGCACGGCTCACACGTCAGTTATAATTATGAGCGAGTGCCGATCGGGTAAACAGGTTATGTCGTGACCGGAACTGCGGCAAATTTGATCCCTGTTGACCCGTAATTTGGAGGGGTGCATACATTGTTGCTGTGCAATACTGAAAGGAAAAATAATCTATATTCCTTTATATTTGTATTCTACCTTCATTCAGCTTGCTATTGATAAAAAAGTTGTATTTCCATCAAATAGAGTCTTTGTTGACAAACTAAATTAATCTAAAGATATTTGCAAAACGCACATTACAGGCAAAGGTGTAAAAAGCTGTTCTTTTGCAGAATAAATGAAATTATCGTGAAACACGCTCGCAACTACTATACTAAAGTCAAGTGGGGGGGGGGGGGGCAGGTTCAATTTCCTTTGGTATGTTTTAATATAAATCATGTTGGGATTACGTTTTATATTTCATTGCAATTTTCGCGAATTCGATAAAATAACATGAAATACGACTGATTTTTCTTTGAAATAGTCATAAATTCATTTTTCAAAAGTAATTGCGATCATGTGTTAATACTAATGGATAGTAGCCGAAAGTAATAGGAGATATATACAATTGTGTATGGCGGTCTTCACAGCGCAAACAAACAATGAAATTTACAAAAAATCTCTGTTTTTTACTTTTAAGGTATGCCACGGGATTTCTTGCATAAAGAATGAATGGTTGTGCCCTCCCCCTTAATAAAAAAAAAAGGGGGGGGAAGGGCATTACAGGGAAACTTTATCAAATCGAGTTCTAAAAAAACAAAAACAAACAAGGACACGTTTATTTTCATGGGTGATATTTGAAAATACTTTATTCATTAGAAATCTTTTATACATTGCAACATTCCCAACACTTCACCTTTTCAAAGTGTAACATCATTTTAACAGTGCTCAATTTACTCATATGTCACACATCTAGTCAGTATCATGTTTATGCTTTCATATCCATTACCTATAACGCAATTAACTTGTGAGGAAGGGGATGATTTTTTTTTTTTATTTAAATAGAAATTGTAATTTTTTTGGTCGGTATATTTCTTAATCGACAGGAATTCTTTAACGTCACATCTCAAATATCCATAACAGCCGCTTCAAAACAATTGTAGCGAACTCAAATTAAGGGCAATTGTATTTGCTTATAGAAATTAATTAGTAAGTGAGTATACATTATATGTATGGCATGGTCACATTCGCATACTTCAAAACGAAGTTGACGCCCAATCATGTTTGTTTGACATTAAAAGATATACCTAAATCAATAAATTGATTAACATTTATTTATAGTCACTAAAAATTCTTCATTTGGTGACATTTTGAAGGTGGAAATAGGATATTCACTTTTTTTGGCAGTATATAGTTTTATCATGTCATACTTCTCATGCACCCAATAGTTAGAAAGAAAAAAAAAATAGATGTATGAGAGGGAGGAGAAAAAGAAAAAGAATACAAAGAAAGAGGAGGAGGGGAGGAAAAAAGACGAGACCAAGGAAAAGAACAACGAGAAGAACAAGAACGAGAAGAAAGAGAAAAAAGAAACACGCACACACGCACATACACACTCACGCATGCACGTCTGCACATACAAAAGATTAAGAAATCTCATGAAATTATCTTATAACTTTAAAGATATCACAGTAGAAATGAAAGGATTTAATGACTCGCACTTGGCAATACTTCCAATACAGTTGTGAAGAAGAATATGAACCCAAATGACAAAAATTGACAAGATTGACATCGCGTAGTAATTGATCTACCGTCACTTTTGATGTAACACTTGTATTCAGTCGCAGTTTGTGGGGAAGCTGAAATATTTTGTACAGCATCAAGTAAAAATTTGCATCCACCTACGTTTCCCGAAATTTACGGTTTTAGAGAAAGTTCGTTCATACTGCTGTAAAACATGAATTAATAGTATACGGTAAATGAACCGATTACAAAATATCAAATCACATGAAGTGTCAACTACGTAATAGCCTTGATAAACATACACACAAGCGCACGCACACACCCCCACACACACAAACGCACGCACACACACACCCACATCAACAACAGGGACAATCAAAGATGCAGAAAATCCAGCTCTTCTTTCCAACAAATACAAATCCGGTTAAATCCACGCTACTTTGAGAATATCTATTGGAACAAAACAGGCCACTGGTGAAGACAGCATGTTGTCTCTATTCACGCAGGTAACTGCTAGCATTGGGGGGGGGGGGGGGGGGGGGGGGGCAATTGGCTTACAAAAACAGATAGATTCTTTTAGTTCCCAGCAAGTGTCAGAACTTTGCTCGTTTTACAATTCAATTACAGAAACGTTAGGAAGCAATTACCATCACCAAATATTTAAAAAACTGGTAGTATGTCCCTTTTGAAGGCCAACAAAATGAAAAGTTAAATTCCAACGGCATTTGAAAGATAATACTAATTTAGAACTTCCCTTTAAAAAAAAAAGGGGGGGGGGGTAGAAAATGTCTTGAAGTGTGAAAATAACGACTATTAATTGAATTGTCGAATCGACTTAAGAGCTATAGAGCCAGTATAAGTAATAGTCTGATTTTCAGACCATTGGACCGAATGGTCGTATGTTTTATGCTGCACGAAGATTCAATCAGTTTAATTTTGGCCATTACAAGAAGTGGGTTATTGATGTAGACAAATGGTCATGTACCATTTACAGCTCATTTTGTGTATGTTATTACCAAAGAAGAAAAAAGCCAGTCAATAGTGTTTGATAGTGAAGTCTAGCAAGTAAACGGGTTTCCTTGCACAATCTGAATATTATGACACTACTTACGTTTAAATTTCACAGATAGGACATACATGACATATTCATAATTCCTGCAAAGTTTTTACATAATTTGATGTTGGTTACAAAAGGGACATAGTATCTTTAACGTATAAGGGTGTCATGAATCAGAAGCTAAAGTAATTACAAATTATTCACTCATCATATAAAAAAGTAAAATACGATGCCTTTGGAAGTAATTAAAGGTAAAGTTGAGTTCTGGTCTTGCGATTGCATTGTGAAAGAAAAGGTGTGGAATGGATCAGAAAAAGTTGATCATGTAGCATGCAAGTATTGGTGTGTACTGCAAGGTTCCGGAGTCATCAAAATCTTAATAAATTTGGCCCAGTCTTGGTAAAGTAACAAGCACTGTACACAGAAAGATGTATATGGGACTACACAAATGGTGTCGGGGCCCGACACCTTGATTTCCTTATCTTTCTATGCTCATAACTCAGCCATTATACATTTTCTACCAAATTTGTTTGGCTAATGACATTTATTTGTAATCTTGAACATTCAGTGTTAGTTTCGTTTGATTCTGTGAAATTTTCCTTTAATTGTTTTTACCAGAACTCAAGTTTATCTTTAAATACGATCGGTAACACTTTCTCCAAAAAAAAATCAACTCAAAAGGCCATTTCAATTCCCAATTATAATTTCGATTCAATGTTCGAACATCTTAACAGACTGCATGCAATTCCAACTAAATTGCCTTTGATTGATTTTCCGAAAGTAGCCGCGATCGCGTTATCAGAAAATGATACCATTATGGTGATACCATTATGATAAAAAGTCGATGCATAGTCACTATCATCAGGCATTTGCGAAAATATATATTTGGTGGTGCTGGAAAATAAGTCAGCTATATACACTTTTTAATATATTCTGCTCTTCACTGCGTTTCATTTTGTCAGAATAAGCAAGATTTCCCATGAGACCTAGACTTCAATCAATTCCGCCGAAAGAGCAATACTTTCTCAAATGAAAAATGATATTGTTGAGAATGTTGGAGATGCGCAAAATATAGTGACTTCGTATCATACAAACATGGGTATAAAAGTGGAGTTCATGTCAAGGTGTGTTATTCGAAGAGTTGTTCGCTGGGCTTAGAACAGTTCCACGAGACTCAGTACTTATACGATTCCCCGCGTTACACATCGAACAGAAGATTTTCTTTAACTCGGACTGAAAATGCTCGTACTTGAACGCATAAATGAATGGATTGACACAGAGATTGCAGGCGACTAAACCCTTCAATACGTCATGGACCGCACTCTCAAAGTTGTAGTCATGTCCTAGGTTATAGGCGAGGTAGGATAGCTCTGTAGGTGTCCAACAAACGACGTAGCTTACGAATACGATGCACAGAGTTGTCGTGACGTTCCGCTTTGCTCGTTGGAACGCGTTGACCTGCACCTTTCCATGACTCTTGGTGCGGTTACGTAACATGAGTATAATGCTAACGTAAGAACAAGTCATGATGATGAGCGGGATCAGGTACTCCAGCGAAAAGAGCAGAACACCCATGAACATCTGGACGACGCGATTGGGCCAGTTGGGATGGCATCTCCAGTCGGCGGAGAAGGTCTGCACCAGAGGCCAATAGAGCTGATAGACGGCACCGTAAACCCACACGCACAGCATCGCCCACTTGGCTCGTCGGACGGTGAAGAAGTTCCGGTGAATAACAGGACGGCACGTTGCAAAGTAGCGCTCCAAGGAAAGGATCACTAGATTCGCTGTGGACGCGATGTAGAGCGCCCACAGGGGATACTCCGAGTCCCACATCCGACAGAAGAACTCGGCAAGGCCACGGCTCGGTATATTTGCTGTCTCCGAGATGGGACCATTCGGAGATGCATAGTGTATAAGAATAAAAAATATGGAGTCTAAGAGATCTATAACCGACTGGTTCAATATAAGATAATTCGTAATGGACTGAAACTGCCGTCGTTTGATGGTGAACACAAGACAAACGATGCCGTTTCCCACTATCCCAAGTAGACCGATAAGGGCGTATATGATCTTGAGGTACAGTTCGTTGAGTACAGCCCCTCCGCCTCCTCCCTGTTGGTCCGGGTTGGCGGTAGTTAAGACAGTGGTAGGGCTTGGTATCATAGGTATACTGGTCAAGTTATCTCCATTTAATGATGCCATTGTGACAGGAAGGCCGTCAGGACGAGGTGCCTTTCAACTATTCTGTATGGGATGAAAAAAGAAAAGAAGAAATAATTGTGATTCCATTGCAACGATCTAATTGCATGTCGAGATTTAAAAATAAACGTGTTTGATTGTAATCGTTAGTTACAATTTACATACCCTTTTCAATTGTTGAGAGCACTGACCACAAAATGACAGATTATAGGGAGGCTTTTGAAAAGTAAAAGTTGAACGAGGGAACAAACAAACACAGTCTTACAAATAAAGACTGCATTGAATTTCTCGTTCCTCGAACGTACGTACGCAACACGAGAATTACAGTGTCAGGGAACAAATAACCATGTCGGGAGAAAAATAAAAGGAGCGAGATGAAGAGAGTCTGAGTAGTCGGTAACAAAAGAGTGGTAATAATAAGGCTAAATGGAAGGATGTGAGGGTTGATTCGGAAGAGAAAATGTTCAATATATATTACCTAATATCAGGCTGACAATCCGTTGACAAATGATCACGGTTGAGTTAACGGAATAAAGCAAACTGCAAAATGAACACCATGTAGCAATCAGGACACTACTGGAAGAGACTTCAAGCACAGTATAACAGTTTACTTCAGGTCGGACAAAACCGATTCACTTGCTTCATATCTGCATGTAAGCCACTCGGCATCAACCCTTCACAAGAATATGTCAAAATATTGGTAGTGTGGTGCTTTTATACTCCCGTTTTCATTCTGCTAAATGCATGAAGAAGTTTGAGTTGTTGTAGATCTTAACCGAAGGATGCTTTGCCAGACGAAAAAGGAAACGTGACAGGCAAAGCTGGAACTAAATGTATATATTCCAAGAATCGAGGTTTGGTACCAGTGAATCTACTTGCGATTTTAAACTTTCGCATTGCTACTGATCAGTTTCATCCGTCCCTCGTTTCCATTTTTGAGGCGCCTTGCATAAATCAAATGTATTAGAAGGAAATGTCACGAAGATGAAATGTAATAAAGCACGGTTTCCGCAATAAAATATTGTCCTGGTACTGTGGAGAATAAATTAATGTGTCTGTATTCGGTTTAACCCGTTACCTCCTGGAACCTGGTGGCCCCTGTATTAAACCTATGAGACTAAGGAAATTCAGTAGTAAACGGGTTAAAATATGACCGTTTCTATTGTAAATGGAAGACGATTCCAAAGTCCTGTGTAATGAATACATATCATATATTTATGACAATTAATATTCATTTAGTTTCTGTGACACAAGCCCCACGGGACAATTGCTCCGTAGTCGAAATCCATAATAAGTATTCGAACAACGTTTCTGACTTACACACTGAACCGAACACCACAAATAATACTAATCCTTAGTCTAACTTAAAACCCAATTGCAAAGCAAACCCTAAGCCTGTATCTTTGACAAAATAAAGCCTAGAGCAAATCATGCCAGGGCCATGGTTAGGTTTATACCAGCTTTTCATACTTTTCGGCGCCAGATTGGCGTTTATGACTACAATAACTTTTGACAAGGAACATTAAAATAATCTTGCTAAACTTTTCACCCGATATTTATCCCCTTATTTGTATAACTGTTCACTGAACTTATAAACTTTCCACCTGGATAAATAGTTTTTCAAGCAAATAATTCCTTATATGACGTTGTTACCGAAGGGCAGAGATACTTTGCAGACACAAAACCTAGTCACTCGTAGTGTGTATCAGAGCGTCTGAAATAAGAGACTATGCCGGCTGGTTTACTTTGGTTTTATTTACGATCACATAATATGAAATGCAAACATCATAACACATAAATAATCAAACACTAAATATTTTGTAAGGACTATTTAAGAAAAATGAAACATTATAACTAAAATAAAGACCGAGGGATCACCCGCTTCAGATCAACCGACAAAATCAATCTGTTCTTCGTCGGGGTCCCCGAATAACTACAATATGTTGATTAATTAATTGATAATGATAATAATGATATTAACAAACCCTGTGAAACAGAGTGGGTACATATTATTAATGATTATCATAGTCTGGTGCGACCCAAAGGCTTTGTATGTCACACAGCCAGAGACTGAAAGAGGAGGGGTCTGCTCAGGACTTTATAGAATTGTATGTTTAAATGTCATTTTCCTATTATTTTAAAGTCATATTGGAATGGTCCACCGGCCTTCCTGTATGTACATAGCGACATAGGCATCAATTTTAATTAATTATGTTAGCCATTATAAGAAGCATGGCTGAATTGCAAGGAATTGAATGGGCTCCAAATTTGACTTCATTAAACTGCCATCTATAACCATCTAGAAGTCATTCCAGAAAATATGACTACCTTCACTTCGTATCTACAGAAGTTGCCCTATAGTTCAAATAAGGTTCAGCCAGGAGCATGCATAACAACTAAAAATGTCTTCAAATAGCGCCCGTTTCCGCCTTCTTTAAATTGAACCAATTTGTTGCGTGTAGATTACTGAATTGAATTCCGGACTTGCTATGCAGAAAAACAGAATGCAAAAACACTAGACGGAGATGTAAAAGACGAAATGAAACAAAATACAACATCTTGCGGATAGAAGGGGAGGAGAGAAAAAGAAAAAGAGGGTGAGGAGGGAGAGAGAGAGAGAGAAAACAAAAAGATAGAAAGATCAATAGATAGATTAATAGATATATGATTATTAGATAGATGTATAGTAGGAATAAAGGTAGCTTGTTCCAAAATGACACAATATTAAAAGGTTTTTTTTTTTTTTTTTTTTTTACCTGACTGATAAGACAGTATGCGAATGCTTGTAATTAGGCAACCAAAGGACCGATAGATTTAAGACCTCTCCAGTATTAATGCCTTACCAAAGACCAATAGCACGTTGAATTGGTTTCAAACCCGGGACCTCACGGTTACGAAACCACTGCTCTACCACTAAGCCGTCGTGTCTCACTATTTACTTTGACACTAACAATAACTCCGTTGGGGCACTACTCATGGGAAATATACATACAATAAAACAAGTATAGGATAGTACGATAACTAATAACGTGTAATGTTCAGTAAATTGTCTGTTTACATAATTATACTATAAACATCTTTTATGACAAAAAAAATGGGTCTAACACATAATTTAAATTCTTCACCGTTAATATTTACGGTCATCAATTTTCGCTCCAGTGATTTCGAGGCAGCAGTCAGCAAGGAATGGCTTACTTCGAACCATTGATATGCCCCTTTATTCACGAAATTTCGGGTTAATGTTTGTGAAATTAACCCCTCTCCAGTTTAATTTACCCGACACTTTGTAAAAATTCTACAACAAATCTACAAAAGGTCGCGTCCTTAAACATTAAAGGGAGTGGTTCGTCAGTTTCCATGTGCAGAAGGCCATAATTCGCTGACACCAGACTTGGTGGAAATACAATTAATGTGTTTATAAGTCTGCACACAGCGAACCCGTAGGTCCATCAAGAAAGAAATACCCCTTCGTCTCTCGGAGAGTCTTCGGGTGAGAGGAAAAAGTGAGATAATGACTTTACCTTGTAGAGGAATGGATGAGGAAATACAAAGCATTACATAAGGCATTTTGGTCATAAAACAGAAAGCTAATCCTGGTGATTGACAACACCTGTTATATAAGGTAAACACCTGAACGGTATCGCATTCCCCATGAGAGCTGACTACTATGTGTCTTTAACTCCTGTTTTCGTTTCACGAAAGTTCGTGTAACGCAACCACCCGACTGGACACGATGACCCGACGATTCGAGGTAAGCCACACGAAATTATGTGAAAAATCACTCGGCTCGAGAAAGTCCACAGGAGTGGATGAAAGATTGCCTACTAGATTGTAAGGTTGCTAGAAGCTTAAATTACATGTTTAATGTGTCGAAAATGGGCCTGTTTTATATCGATCACCTCTTTTAAAATGAGAAACAAAGTAATCGAGAATTACACCAGTTTCTCACTTTAGATTCTCAGACAACACCTGTTATAGGGTAAACAACTGTACGGTATCGAATTCCCTATGAGAGCAGACTAATATGTGTCTTTAACTCCTGTTTTCGTTTCACGAAAGTTCGTGTAACGCAACCGCCCGACCGGACACGATGACCCGACGATTCGAGGAAAGCCACAATAAGTTGTGTGAAAAATCACTCGCTCGAGAAAGTCCACAGGGGTGGATGAAAGATTGCCTACTAGATTGTAAGGTTGCTAGAAGCTTAAATTACATGTTTTCTGTATCGAAATGGGCCTGTTTTAATACCAATCACCTCTTTTAAAATGAGAAAAATAATCGAAAATTACACCAGCTCTCACTTTCTTTTCTCAGAAGTCCACTGATAAAATCTAACTGGAGCATTTTATTCAAACACTTAAATGGATAGATCTCGGGTGCGTTGCCCATATAAGTGATTTCGCTAGCTAGAAAGATCGATGTCTGTACTTGTGGCATATTAGGCGTCGCTTTGTGAATCTTGAAACAAAGCTCTGGAGAAAGGAAACAAACATCGAAGTGGAAAACTGATCCCGTTTTTGTCTAGGCATGATGATAATACGAAGACGACGACAGATGTGTTCACACAAGGAATTATTTGTTTCTTGACAATTTGTTTTTGCTTACCAGTCTTACAACGGCACAAATAGATTTTTCGAAATATAATCTATTTCAGCAGAAGCGTAATGTTTAAGCAGTATTTCCTCACGAGTTTGATACGCTGTAACTGTAAGTGTTATTATCGTAATTTTTTAAAAATTATACTTTCATCATGTATATCTACAATTATTTTGTGTTAAACTTCAGCCTCCAACCGTTTAAAAATGATCAAACGAAAATGAAAATGAAAACGGAAGGATCAGATATCATATAGCATCGAGTCTATTCCTGTGCTGGTGTGTAAAATGATTTAAGGAATTTACAGGAAAAAAGTTATGCTTTTTTTTCTTTTTTCTTAATTATTTTACTACATACTTGGTCGGGTGTGAAAAAAAAAGGATCTAGAGATATTTGGAGCGCGCTTGAATTTCGCCGACGCAATTTGAAATCCCGTCGTAGTTTCCTTTTTTTAATAACATTGCGTTGACAAACATGCATCCAATTGCAAAAAGTCGCTTTCTTGTTTTCACTGCTGACTTTGGCTTGCCCGTCGACGGTTTTTATCTGTAGTCTTTTACAAAATTACTTGTTTTGATGCTTCAAAAAATGATATGAAAATCTTTTGGTACTCATACCCTTATGTATGAGTGTGTGTGTGTGTGTGTGTGTGTGCGTGTGTGTGTGTGCGTGTGTGCGTATGCGGCGTGTGTGTGTATGTTTGAAATATGAGACTACTAAGTCTATGCAAATCTCAAATCTCGAATAAGTGCCTTCTCCCGTAGGGCGGTACTCATGATATAAAATGGATAGCATATTATTATAGGTCCTCTAAAGAAAATTGACATTCTTGAGTCATACATCTGTTTGTCATATTATGTGTTTGAACAAATGGGGAATATTGTCCGCCTCTACATCATAGAAACATTCTGGATTCGGTCAATTTGAAGAGCCCATACCAATCGTGATTACAACTTTCCTCATTTCCTGTCCGATTTCATTCAAACGTCTACTTTTGCTCTTGAGGTAGGATTTAACTTTGCTTTAGTCATGCAATTACATTGTGAAAGAAACCGTTTGGAATTTATTTGGAAAGTTTGACATTGTTTGGAATTGCTATAAAATGTCAAGTATCAGGTTTTGGAATAATCACAATTATGGTAAGAAATTGAATGAATGTTGCTGAAAGTCACACACATTTTACTATACTGTACACAGAAACGAAAATGGGTATATGGGCATACACATATAGACCCACGCCCACTCGCGCACACCTATTATGAGCGTTTGGTCCAAAATGTTTAGCTATTTCTCGCCATATTTCGGATATATGGGAATTCGGAGAGCAATCTTTTCATGGTCATCTCTTGTAGAATACTCTTTTGCACTCCTATGGAAAAAGGGGAAACCCCATTCTTCTCTTCAAGCATATCTCCGGAAAATAATTGTTGAGGAGAAGCTTTGTTCCTTCCCTAATCCTATTCATCAGCCCAGAGCAGATTTGAGAAACCGATTTTTATCAGAGGCATCTTATTACAACACAATGATTAATAAATTATGAACTCAATTCAATCCCTCAGTGACGCATGTCTCCTCCCACAAGTTACAAAGAAATGCATACGAACGGATGATATATTTTTTTTGGCATGCATCTATCCACATGGAGATCAATAGCCTTCCCTTTTTTATGGACTTACAGTTTTTCAACGAATATGTTTATCTTTCTTATATATCTTCTTTCCTCTTACAAAATAAATACAGATATTGATTGTTTGTCTTGTTGTGGTAGTTATCTTCTTCAGGTAATATAAGAAACCATAAATATCAACCCGATTTTTATCGAAGGCATGTTATTACAATAGAAACATTTCTGAACTCAGTTAACCCCTTTAGTGACGTATGTTCTTCTCCAACAAGTAACAAAGAAATGCATAAGTAGGGATTTTTATTTTGGGTCATGCTTCTAATCACATGCTTCCTTTTTTAAAAGACTTAGTTGTTCAACGAATATGCTTAACTTTCTTTTATATCTTCTTTCCTCATGCAAAACAGAAAGAGAAATAGATGTTTTCTTTTCTTGTTGAGGTAATTATCCTCTTCCGGCAATAAAAGAAAACATAAATCATTACCCGACTTTTATCGAAGGCATCGTATTACAATAGAACAATTGATAAACTATGAACTCAGTTCACCCCTTCAGTGAGGTATTTTCGGCCCTAACAATTTACAAAGAAATGTATAAGCACGGACGATATTTTGTTATGCATTTATTCACATGCTGATCAACAGCCCTTCCCTTTTTTAAGGACTAACAGTTGTTAAACGAATTTTTTAAAATCCTTCTTGTACCTGTTCTTTGCTCATACAAAACAACATTTTGGCAGTAATTATCGTTTTTAGGTTATATAAGAAATCGTTAATATTTACACGACTTTTATCGAATGCATCTTATTACAATAGAAACATTTCTGAACTCAGTTAACCCCTTTAGTGACGTATGTTCTTCTCCAACAAGTAACACAGAAATGCAAAAAGAGGGATTTTTATTTTGGGTCATGCTTCTATCCACATATACTTCCTTCTTGAAAAGACTTATTTGCCAACGAATATGTTTAACTTTCTTTTATATCTTCTTTCCTCATGCAAAACAGTAAGAGACATATATTTGTTCTTTTCTTGTTGCGGTAATTATCCTCTTCCGGCAATATAAGAAACCATAAATACTTACCCCGACTTTTATCGAAGCATCTTATAACAATAGAAACATTAATAAGCTATGAACTCAGTTCACCCCTTCAGTGACGTAATTTCTTCTCCAACTAGTATACAATGACATAAACATGTGAAGTGTAGAACCGGAATCATAAAGTTGTAAGTTTCTAATTTATTTTTTCTTGTGAAATAATTATTGTTATCATTAATATTAAGGCGTAGCGCTACGTTTGCGGCTGGCGCAATATTTGACGCACTTCGTGAGATTAGTACAGTACTAAGGGTAAATGCAAACCGTATCACGTATTAAGTTTACTATATAGACTCTACTTGCGCCGCAGGTAATAGCGCAGTTAAAGTGACGCACCGCAAGCCCCATTCAAATGGAATGGCGCGCCAATGATCAGACCAACACTGAAGTTTACAAACTTTTTTTTCTCGTAGTTTATACTTACGTATCATGATATAGCTAATTCAGTATTGTCTTTCGGCAAAATGTGATATGCGTTTCCTTTTTAGTTGAGTACTGTAGATCAGTTGCGTCAAGGTAGAATAACATGACCTCATTGCAATCGGCCGAAAAAAGCCTCGGAAGGAGAAAATGAGCCGGATCCTTAAGGGTATAGGATCACATGATCAGGAATGTTGCTCAAACGGCACGTGCATATGCAACACGATCACAGTAAACACCGTTGGTGTCAACATGTTCAACGTAGCTCGCGCTTTGGTGTAAATAATACGAACCTGCCTTGTAACCTAGTAGGTCTTATTTACATGTATTGATACATGTATATGCCGTTAACAACTATGCCATTCATACCTTTACCGAGCTTTGTAATTTTATAAGCAGTTACAAAACTGTTTAGTCCTGATTTATTATTCTTAGGAGTGTAACATATTATAGCTTACATCTAAAAGTATTCAACAAAGGCCAGAATTCAATCTGTATGCATCTTTCATTACCGAGTTACGAAACACACACGTAAAATCATCAAAATTTACAAGAGGTATGAATAATTTAGTAGTTATCTGGATTGTAGGGTAATGAAATAATTTGTGGGATTGGGTTTTAGGATGATGCATTTCCTTCCATGTCAGTGTTTACAGAACTGGGTAAGGTTTTGTAAAGGTGAGAAAATGAATTGGAGAGAATTTTCATCGTTTTGTTATGTATAAAAGAGAGAGGGGGAAAAGAGAAATAACAGTGATGTAATCCATTCCAAATTTGAAACGATTTGGTTTCTCATCTTTCAAGCGACTTTCGTTCCTAAAATGAATTATGAGAATACGAGTAGTATCGATCGTGAAACAATGCCTGCAGCAACGCAACTAAAATCGACCCACATTTAGCATTTCCGTTGTGCAATTTTAGAACGGAGGATTTGTCCAAGAGATCGGCAGATAGAGACAGAAAGAGAGACAGAAAGAGAGACAGAGAAACACACAGGCAGACCAACATAGATATAGCGGTAAGTGGATAAATAGATGGAGAGAGAGAGAGAGAGAGAGAGAGAGCAAAAGAGAGAGAGAGACAGACAGAGAATGAAAGAGAGAAAGACACAGACAGATATATAGCTATAACAGGATAGATAGCGAGAGAGAGAGAGACAGACAGACAGAAAAAGACAGAGATGGAGGGAGAGGGGAGGTAGAGGGAGAGAGGGGGAGAGAGATGGAGAAAGAGAGAGAGAGAGAGAGAGAGAGAAAGAGAAAGAGAAAGGGGGTGTGGGAACCCTGGAGTATGTTCCGGTACCTGCGCGAAGGAAACGTTAATTCCTCGACAGATAGAAGAAAACGAAAGCGAGGAAAAGAAAAAGAAGATATCCTCGGAAGAGATAAACCTCCCCCCCCCCCGAAAAAAACAAAAAACAAAAAACAAACAAACATCACACAACAAAAACAACAGACACGATCGCAAAGAATTTCAACAGATGGAATCGCCTCATGTTATTTTACTGTTGTTTTAATTTGACGCGATCGTGTTCAGATTGGAAAGGAGAACATTAAAAGGACTACTACCTACTTCACGCCGAAAAGAATGATAACCATTAAAACTTGAACCAGATATTACTACTATTACAAAATACAAATTACAGAACATTCCTTGTAAGCAAAAATTATGCATTGTGTAAACAGTTAAAGCCGTAAGATTGTGTTGGTACGTTTTTCACTTAATATTCAGGCACGCGATTCCTACACTATGACGAGATGAGGAAAATCCGGACCATTTATTCCGTTACGTGTCATTAAAACAAGACATGAAGTCATCAGTCATTCTGTGTCTCTCTTCCCAGGCCGACCACTCTGGATATGTTGTACATTGAACATTCGGAAAAGGTCGCATGATTAAACTGGTTCACGGAATGTGCGCTTAGAAATTAGGTCAATTACAATGTCAGCCTATCGCATGTTTGCCCCTAATCATTTAATTCAACGGAGAAGCAAATTCATCTGAGAACCCTTCACAATAACAATCAAATAGGTGGGTCGTAGAATAATAAACGTAATTCAACCATGTGCCGCTGGTAATCAAAGAAAATCACAATCTGAGACCACTATGTTTCTTTGAACTTCTCGAAGAGTTTTGCCAGAATTGAAATGGACCATTAAGAACTGGGGCGCGGGATTACCGATACATTCTTACATTGTTCAATGATCCAGAGAAGCTGGGAATTGATTGAACTTAAATTGGAGACATCGAATGAATCAGCTTTATTATTGGGAAGGCGATGCCCAAGATTTGTAAATGGTGAGCAACTCGGGGGAGTGACGTGTTGTAATGAACACAGAAGTTTATTACGGTGCCTCTCAAATTTCCAAAAGGTTCCCAATACAAAAAGGTGCAATACTCTGCGAAATTCGCACGTTGATTTTATCATCCCTCTCTGTGTATATAATTAGGAGAAAAACAAAACACATCGTCGGAAAAACGAGAAGATCTGAGTGCCACCATGAAGATAAGACTTTGAAATTGTTAATAATTACATAACTGTTTTGTTTACTTAATTGCTGCAATAGCCCTATTACTTTGGGATTTCAACACCTTTATTTACATTCAAATGAATACTTCGATTTTGTTCTAGGATTCCTGGATCATGCAAATGTCATTTGCAGGGGCAGTAATCTCGGAGCGGGGGGGGGGGGGGATACGTCCCTCTAAATTCTTTTAGGAGGATCGCCCCCCCCCCCCGGGAAATTTGAAAAAGTTTCAAAAAAGTGTATAGCAAATACTGACTGAAGACTGCAACACACTTTTCGGCTCTGGAGGGCCCATGAGTGCAGTGTTTAGACTAATAAGATGCATAAATCTTCTCGCTTGGTCGTTTCTCTCCCTAGCACAATATCCTTAAAAATGTACAAATAAATATTGTCGAAAATATGTATGTATTTCGTTGGTATCACGTAAGCACAGTTTACACTGTTTGTTTACAAGATTAAGAGTCATCGAAATAGATTTGATTGGTTTTAATAGTTCACTACCACATAGTCTATAAATGTGCCATTTCAACTCCCATAGCGATATCAATATTCATGTACAGGGCAGAGGCCTGAAGTGGGAAATAGAAATCCCATCCATGCCCAAGCTCCCTACTTTCTAAAATTTACCTACTAAATATTTGTAACCCTTCGGATTGCACACTAATTACCGGCAAAGTAAAAGTGAACTGTGAAAAAGTATAGAGTACCGAAGCTGTGACATCATAAAAAGAAAAATTCCGGAATTTATCAATTATTCTTCATTTTCCGAAAGAGCATATCAAATAATGTCAAAATCTCAAAAACCATTTGAATATGTTAAGTATTGGCTGAAATATGACCATCTGAATAAATAGATTTATTGGTGTTATATTGCTCTGGGTCGAAATGTTATGATTATTCGTCAGAAATTAGACTCTTTGACATTTTGGGGGTGATATTCAATTATTTTGTTTTATGATAGTCAATCAGACGAAAAAAATACAGCCCCTGATTATTTCGATGCATATTTATTTTTATAGTTCAAATGAGAGACAAGAAATATACAAAACATTTTGAATGGTGAAAAATATAGGTGGAAATAATTTAAAAGAGTAAGACATTTTATGTGTCCTACCGTTCCCTTTCGGCAGTTGAACCCCCCCCCCCCCCCATCCCCCCCCAAAAAAAAAAAATGTTTTGCAAGTTTGCAAGTTAATTAATATCATGTACATTTTGTGTTAGCCCAACCTGTACGCTCGGAAAAATGAACGACAAACATATAACCATCAATTACCAGAATTCTCATGCTTCAATAAAGAGTCTCCATTTCGAAAATGCCAAAAGAAGTGGTATTCAACTATCCATATTTTCGGGTCAGAAAGGGTTTTAATTACGTTAAGATACAATAGTTTTCTAAAAAAAAAATAGGAGCTAAATCTGAAATCCTGTCGGGCGTATTTTCATTTGCTAAATCTAAACAAGTGGAAAAAAATGAACATAAAACACGCAACCATACTTTTCAGAAGCCTCTTGCTTTAATATAAAGAAAATGCTACAGAAATTGGTATTTCACCATCAATATTTTGCTTGCTTTTGTGTCAGATAGGGGTTCAATTATATTAAGATATAGCAGTTTTCGGAAAACTTGGAGCTAATGTTGAAATCTTGTCCGTTACATCATTGTGTTACACGCTCTTTACAGCTTGACTGTTGAGCCCCCACGTGATGACCAAGTTACAGAGGATATCATATATATCTTCTTAGTGACTGATGTCTTTAGGTCGCCCCAAGAACTTGATCTGTTACAATGCGACAGAAGATGAACTGATCTACCAATAATCTTGTCTGCACGTGGTGTGCACTTTTGAAAGATTGGGCCCCTTTCATATCAGAGATAGAAGAGGGTTGAGTCCGGACCGGAATCGGTTTCTTTGTATTATATGAACGGTAGCTGTGCTACTTGGGGCAAACTGAGATTTCTTATTGTGGATGCGAAGAACAAGATCGTAAAAACTTTCAAGAATTCAACTCGAGACCATTTTCAATACATTATTCTATACGTACTTCATTTAATAACCTTGTTCAGATTACAAGACATGCGGCCATCAAGTTCGCACATGTCAAAGGCTGTTGAAATTGGTTTCATTTGATTTACCGAAAGTTGTTACGATTGTGAGACAGAACTGGAGAGAATCAGAAAGCATAGCAATTCTTTGTGCGAAACGATGGATATAAATTCGCACAACAGACGATATCCGCCCTACCTACTAAATATATAGATATAAATGGTACCATATGATTTGAATTGAGTGGGTAACTATCTCTGCGGACTGAGTCCGGACTCAACCCTCATCGGATGCGAATATGAAAGCTGCATCAGCGCTCTAGATAATCGTTTATCACTTACCTTAGAAAAATAGACTAAGTAAGCTGTATACCCGCATCAGCGTTGACACCACATCTGTTCTATGCATTTAAGACTTGGAGCGTAAGCATCACGAACGGAAAATACATTGTGCAGCTGGTATTGATTCTGCATAAGAAAATGAACAGAAAGGCGAGGAAATATTGAAAATCAAGAAGTCAAAATAGATATCAACAACAGGCTATTGCATTGTTTTTCACAACGTTTCCAAATCACATCATAAAAGCTTTACAAACACAGAGAGTATAGTATATTTTACTTCATTTAATATCACAAAATAGTAAACGACTGGTAACTCAAGTCAGATTTGTCAGTTCTTCAAAACTGTTTTTTCGTGGGTCAAAAATGCGTAGAATTAAACAAACGTAGATAAACCTATAAGGGTAACACCATGAAATACAATGTACAAGCGACCTTCTTTCAACTGTCAAAATAATAATTTCAAATCGAACCCGTTTTAACTGTTAACAAACGGCAAATCAGTAAGAAGGGAACCATCGCATGAGATATTTGTCAACAAAATGATTGGGGGAGAGAATTTACATCGATATTTATATGCCGTATTCAAAGCACAGTAGCAGAAACGACACACATTTTAATTTAAGGAGGCAAAAAATAAATATGAACAAACTATCCAAAGCAGGGCAAGTAATATTTGTTACTTTTAGGAAAGTTTTGAAATGTCAAAAGGCTTAAGATTGATGCTCTTCGAGATTATGGGTTTGTGTGCCGATCCGATTGGGTTTATCATTTTCTCCCTAAAATTCACTTAAAGAAGATATTACTAAGATGCCGATTTTTTTCAAGATAAACTTATTCATTAAACGAAAAGATCCTTTTCAATAAATCCCTCTTAAATTTAACGTAAAATATATTTATACAAAAAACCTCTTTATTTATCATGAAGGAAATGAAGTAATCCTTTTTCAATCATGAATAAACTAAATTTTCCATTAATGCAATCTTCAAAAATCATTTGAAGTCAAGAGGCCTGTAAAAAATCATAATCGATACGAAGCATCTTTAAAAATTGATTAACTTTTTGCACACACAAAATGTTCTTGGTATGGAAAGAGCCAAGTTGATTGCAAAGATGGGAACTTTGGACAGAAAGGTAGGAAAATAAAGCTGCTAAAAGATATACGTATTAAGTAGGCTAGTGAAGAGAACTACTGTATACTAAAAAAGATAAATGCAAAGAAGAGTTAGTTGTTTTTGTCTTGTAAATCAGCTAACTGTATACGATCGTCTAATCTGAGTTTCAATGCGCTTCATAATACTATGAATCCTTATTTCAAAATATTCATATTTTCCTCTGATGATTGTTTCGCTGAGCGAAATTTATTTTGTGGTTTTTTTAAGCAGGTTCAAAATCTTTGAGAAGATTTTTAGAGTGCATATTGTTTGTTTAATAAGATGAGAAAAAAAAGGTTCATTTTGTTCATTTTAATAACAAGAAAGCTAGATATTTATTCTCTTTCAGCCTATGAAGCATTTAGGTATTTTATAAATGGTGAATTGGCAATTTAAATATTGACAGTGTCTGTTGTATTTATGATCGATGTTTTTTATAGTAGGATTTGAAATGGCCTTTTCTTTGAGTATTTGTTTTTGAAGGACACCTTACTTTCGGCTTCAATAATTAGCGAAGCCATTTTAGACACTTGTTCGTGTAGTCTGTCGAGCGTCAAGTCACTGGAGATGAGCTCTCCAGTTTTCCCAGTTTTCCCAGTTTTGTCCTGTTGTACAGTGACACCAGAGAGCCCAGTGTTTCGGCAGTAAATTGTTAAGTTCCGGCTAAAGAAATTGGATTTTGTGTCTGTGTTGTCTTCGACTCTTTATACTACTCTTCGTTTGAGGAAGCTGATCCGATTCCAACAAAGATTCTCTTGCAATATATTGATGTTATACTACCTGTGTTCACATCCATGATCAATGTCTCCTTGTCTACGGGCCACTTTCCTAAAGAATGGAAAGTCTCACTTGTTTCACCATTGTTGAAAAAAACCAGGGCTTGATGTTGAATTTGGTAATCTTAGACCCATAAGTAACCTACAATACATTTCTAAATTGGTAGAAGGTGCAGCCACACAACATATTTTACAGTTTCTTAACAGTAATTCACTCCTTCCATCCAATCAGTCTGCATATAGACAGTTTCATAGTACAGAAACGGCACTACTCAGGATCAAGAGTGATATTCTGATTGCAATGGACAGACAGAAAATCACTCTCCTGTTATTACTTGACTTGAGTAGTGCCTTTGACACTATTGAGCATTCCAGATTACTAGATATTTTGAAGATATGCTGCGGTATCGACGGTGTTGCTCTCGGCTGGATCGAGTCATATTTGTCTGATCGACATCAAAAAGTTAAAATTGATGGCATTGTCTCTGACTCTTTTCAGGTGCCCTTTGCTCTCGGCTCGGCCCTTTGCTTTTTATGTTATACACGAGTAATCTAATCAAGAGCACTCAGGATAATTTTCCTGAAGTCTCCTGTCACTGTTATGCAGACGACACACAATTATTTTTATCCTTTAGACCATCCACTAGTACTCAAGATGCAAGTGTTTCAATGTTGGAAAAATGTGTTAATTTTATTCATAGATGGATGCTTAACAATAATCTTAAGCTAAACGATAGTAAGAGTGAATTTTTGGTTATAGGAACTCCACAACAGATCTCAAAAATAAGTATTGACGGTGTAAGAGTTGGATCCTCCAATGTGATACCCTCTGTTACAGCAAGGAATTTAGGAGTATACTTTGATACTAATTTAACCATGGAAACACATGTTAAAAATATATGCAAATCAACATACTATCTTCTGTACAATCTCAGACGTATCCGCAAATATTTTGATCAAGAAAGTATGAAATTGGTTGTACACGCTCTTATCACAAGTAAGCTTGATTATTGTAACGGGTTGCTGTTTGGAATGCCTGATTCTCTGATAGCTAAGTTACAAAGAGTACAAAATGCATGTGCAAGACTTGTCTATCGTCGGTCGAAATTCACTTCAACCGCACCTCTTCTGAGAGAACTCCACTGGTTGCCAGTCCGTCAAAGAATCTCATTCAAAATATTGTTAATCGTCTATAAATCATTACATCAAAGAATTACTTCAACTCAAAGTCCAATCACACAGTCGTAGCCTGCGCAGTTCCACATATAAATTATTGTTTCAGATTCCCCATGGCAAAACTAAAGTAACTCTTGGGGACCGTGCTTTTGCTATTGCTGCCCCCAAACTATGGAATAGCTTGCCAATAGAAATAAGAAGCACCCCATCTCTCAATGTTTTTAAATCCAATTTAAAAACTTATTTGTTCAACTGAGTGATCTTATTTTGTAGAATTTAGTAAAAAGGAGCTCTTAACCAGCGCAGCTAAATATATTTTGTATAAAAGCTGCGCTTTATAAATTTATTATTATTATTATTTATTATTATTATTATTATAAAGACTTCATAATCCCATTTCGAGTTTGGAACTTTTGCAATTTGTTTCATGGTCAGCGAACCAATGATAAAGAACTGGAATAGAGGGTGACTGACCTGACGTTGAAATTATCAGCTTTAAAAAGCATGGAGTACTTCACGTTATCCTGATAATTGTGGAAATGTAGCAGATTTAAGTCTGTGCGGAGGTGTAATTAGAAATGGCAAGTGTATTTAAGTGATACATTTTCCAGGCTAATCTATACGACTTTCGAATGCTCATCAGAGGGAGAGAGGTAGAGATGTAAAGAGAGAGAGAGAGAGAGAGAGAGAGAGAAAGAGAATAAAGAAAGGGGAGGGAGGGATATAAATATATAAAGAGAGAGAGAGAGGGGGAGATAAATAAATAAAGGGAGAGAGAGAAACAGTAAGTTTAGAGACGGAAAGAGGTACATAAAGAGAAAGAGAGGGAGAGAGAATTTGTGTGTGTGTGTGTGTGTGTGTGTGCGTGAGAGAGAGAGAGAGAGAAAAAGAGAGGGATATAGTAAAAAAAAAAAAAATGGTTAGGCATAATTGCTTTTCAAAATGGTTGCGATTAATTAAGTCCTTTTCAGTAAGGTTCTTGCCAGTGTAAGCCATACATATTTGACTGATATTTTGGAAAGTTAAATCATTTATAGAAGAAAAAGAAATCAGTTATTTGTCAAAGAACTAAAAGGCGAACATTCGTCTTAGTAATTTGAAAGTGTTGACAGCCGACGTGTTACACTGGTTTCTAATGCAGGGTTTTAATGTGGATATCAGAAGAACCTGGTACTATCAATAACTTGGTAGAGAAAGACAGAGAGAGAGAGAGAGAGAGCGCGCGCGCAAGGCTTCAACATGGTATGAAGAACCGAAACCTTATTTCAATCTTCACTGTTTCCAGTGAGGAACAAACGAATTCATTTCTATTATATGTGTATACAGAGACATTTTGTCAATCCTTGCCAATTTAAAGCTCCACTGCATTAGTTTGGCCAGGAGGGAATAGACCTCCCTGCATGGTCACTGACATGTGGTTATCTCAACAAATCAGCTTAACATGGGAAAATGGGATCATGGGGGACCAATGGTCACCTATTAGGCATTGTTTGCTATATAGAGGGCGCAAGTAGCTATAAGTAGTGCAGTGGGGCTTTAAACATTTGACTCAGAAGACAAAAGAAGAGCATTAACCTCAACTTCAACCTCAACGTTTGAAACTAGGTCATAGTCGAGTGCGGTTACACGGGGAATCTCGCGCATCTTTACTCCTCAGATGAAGTAACATACTTGCATTCGGTAGTACAGTCACCGTGTGAACATGACGGCAATGGGGGCAGAAGACGTTTGATTTGATTGAATATACATCCCTTCTAGCCAATCAATTACGAGCTATGTATCCTAATGACCTTTTATATGACAGCCCGAGGCAAAAGGCTCTCTCCCGGCGATGGCGAAAGATGAGGTACTCAAGACGCCACACTGGAATGGGATAATAGTCCGTGCAAATGAGGTCTCATGGCCGGTGGGAAGCTACGAGAGGCAAGAGGATAGTTCAAGTCGTCTATGACTCTGTGGTCTGTACTATGAAGAACATTTTAAAGGTACATGCACACTGTGATGAAGTGGCGCACGAAATAGTACATTCCATGAATGGCATTGTAAAAATAGGCCTCTACCCAGTAGCCGAGCATTCAAATTGCACATTCTATGAATGGCATTTTAAAGATATACCATAGTCGAGCATAAAATATAAATACTATGAATGGTATTTAAAATATACTGTAGTCGAGCATAAAAGATTACAAGAGTACATGACCATGATGTTAATGTTAAAGGTAAACTGTCGCTGACCACGAAAAGGTACATGCTGCGAACCAATTAATAACGTTTTCAAAAAGTAAATCGAAACTGTTTTTGAAAAAAAAACGTAAGGGCAATTACAATACCTTATTGTATATTCCAAATAAATGATGCTTGAAATGCGCAATAAATCATTAAAATGATAGTGTATTCATCAGGTGGCGGAAAAGGCTTTAGAAATTGATTAATGTCTCGGAAGTCTGTGCGGAAGTGAAACAATCCAATTGGAAACACTAACAACAAAAGAATAAGTTCACATCTACCTCAGATCGGTAGATGTTTTTTTCTTCTTCTGAGAGGAAAATAAAAATGACAGAAAGTGTTCTCCGCTGGCAAGTTTGGGGGTAATCCGACCGTGAGAATAATATCGACTTCATATGATTGATGTTATGACCATATGAATCCATCTCCATGTTTTCTTTGATAACCAGACTTCTAGTTTGAAAAGAGCATTCGAAGCTTAAGGCAAGGATTTTATCTTTTCTTTTAAGGACCACTGCATCAAATTTAAAACAAAGATTGATAACAGCCACGGGTTGAATGGCACATGATATTGACATCGTACCGAGGATTTGTCAACGCAGAATTTCAAAGAATAAAATGACAGAAAGCATTAACACGATAGAAAAGAGAGAATGGAAATAGGGGATGATCTATCATCTAGTTAATGAAGGATTACTCCTTCAAGATCTGTACCCGGAGTTGTCAGGAGAGGAGTCATAATTCTGAAATATTTGATTTCCTGTAGTGTTTATTTAAGGGTAACGACCTGGGTTCTAAGGGGTGTGTACGCACGCGCTGGTACCCCCCCCCCTCCCCTTTCCGAATCGGGCACTTTCATGCGAAAGCAATCCATAATTATAATCCATGATGATCAAACACATCGAACCTACAAATCAGAAACAAAGAAACGACCGTGTCTTTCCGATTTTCCAAGGTGCTCACAAGTACAAGGAGCTCACAAATACTTATCTTGCCTCGTAGCACCCCTCTCGGTATCCGCATAGTTAGGACAGCTGATGCACTCTTGTACACTTAATTTTGTTTGGTAACAATTACCAGTACATTTATCTCTGTTGGCTCTACGTTAAAAACAAATTATCAGCAGGGGCGTCAGCCTCGTCACTACATCATTTTTAACAATTGTAGGGGGCACACCACAGTAGCTGAACAATGTCCAACAGGCGGAAATAATTATAAGATCTTAAGTTTACCGACGGCCTATGCCATTTTGAATTTTGCCCTCAAATAGTTTGAGGGGGAGGGAGCCTACCCCCTAACCTCCTATCGCTAATAGCCATTGGGAAAAGGCCGCAGTGTCAAGATGCACCACAGTAACTGAACAATGTCCAACAGGCGGAAATAGTTATAAGATCTTAAGTTTACCGACGACGTATAACAATTTAAATTTCGCCAACAAATATTTTGAGGGGGGAGGGGGCCTACCCCCTAACCTCCCATCGCTAATGGCCTTTGAAAAAAAGATACAGTGTCAAAATGCACCGGAGCGACTGTATGATGAGTCAAATTCATGCAGGGATGCTTGGTGCTCTTACCAGGAGATAAAACCCATGTAATTAACTTCAGAGATTTGACCACGTCTGGAACTGATCCCTGCTGAGACACCTTAATACCATGAACTGATCTACCGCAGCGCTCGTTTAATAGACATGATCAAAATTATGAAATGTACATGATCGACGGGAACATCCAGCGGACAAATGGGGGTATTAAACCCGGTGGCACCCCCTTCTCGTGTGGAAAAAATTTAATAATGATGATGGTTATAGTGGTGATGATGATGATTCATTCATTTATTTATTTTCCATTAAAATTCAAAGTAAACAATACATACAAAAATGAACAGCAACATCGGAAGGACCCCAAAATAAGCCAAGCTTGTGAGAATGGGGCCCTGTACACAAATAAACATACAAGCAAATTATAATAACAAAAATATTGTAAAATTTATAAAAACAAACATACACCCACCCTCATTCAATCACATTTACACGGACACACCAACACACACCGCAGGCAGAACATTGTACAGAAAAATCTACTCAGTGCACATCATGTGTTTAAACAATATTGAACTTTGTTAGATTTGATAATGGTGATTGATGGTGATGGTGTTGGTGATGATCGTAATAATCAAAAGTGTTTATCGTTATTATTATGATTACAAACTTCAGAGCGTACTTCTAATTGCCAACCTATAATAGCAATCAAACCGTTCAAAGCAATCAAACAAAAAGTCATACATAGTCATTTTGTAATCATGGAAGACTGACACATTTTGATAGAACCTCGTCATTATAAACGCTTGCAAGAGATCGAAGACTATGTTGAGCATTAAACATATGAAATCAATATGATAAACAAAAACATCTGTAAAATCTTTGAAAGTGCCTGGAAAATATATTTTTTACATTTCCTGCTAATGTAGCAATTATAAAATATGCCTCTCTCTATATATCCTTCTAATGCAATCATATCACGGTGAAATGTAAAGTTTTGATTGCAATAATTGGAAAGATAAAACGATTATCTCTTCCTATCAATTCATGACAGGCTCATCACGTAGGCTTAATTGATATACAATCATGACATTAATGCGTAAAGTACACCTACCTTTACAATGATTTGACTTTTTTTTTAGAGGCAACGATAATCATTTCCATTATTGTGTGACCCCATGAAAGTTCGTATGGAAAGCTTTTAAAAATGCACATCGACCCGCTCCTCCAATTCTATTTAGAATCATGAACGCATTTAATTTAGAGGTAATTGGCACAACGATGATGTTCAATATACATGTAAATTAAAAGGCGAGCACAGCAAATGTCAAATGGCGTTCAATACTTTGAGATAGTTCATTGCCAGTTCGCTTAAAACTTGTAATGTCTTTTAAATGGGACATAGGACCTTTACATAAAGCTGAAATATCACCTACTCTCATTCTCCCGTCTTCAAATCTAAACTTAAATTGAAAACTATCCTTTGGGAAATGGTTCTCACTACAACAACGAAACGATCCTGTCCCAAATATCCTACATCTTCTTTACCCGTTAGCTGATCATATGTCAACGTCGGTGAAAAAATAATCTTCAAACGATCTCCTTTACAGTGTAATGGTGCTTTCATTATCCCCAAGATATCGCTATCAATTAAATTGATGTCATACCTAAACCAACCATTGACCTTTTACACAATACACAGAGGAGATACGAAATCCCTTTAGCTTTCTTCAGATGCGTCAAAACCGTCTCCGTGAGCGTTTGGCGGTTAATTGGTGGATGATTTTTTTTCTTCGGGTATAGAATATCATCTGCCACCGCCATCAATAGATGCAGTCCCTGAGCGATGTTCTAAAAGGGAATTATCGGGAAAATAAAAACACATGGGATAGGCCAGTTTGTGTGGTGCTCTACGTAATCGAATTAGATTTGAACGGTGGACTCGCTGAAGTGAGGTCAACGATGATGCTCTATATCTCTAGGGTATTAGAGAAAGCGTGCATTTAACCTTCATGTCGTGAACTTATCATAATTATGTTCGCTCCCATTTCGTTCATGTATCGTTTCCTTCTCTTTATGTTTCAATTGTCTGTCCCATTTCCCTGTTATTTCATCCTTTGCTGTTTGTTCCTTATTTCTCTTCTTTTATACCCCCCCCCCGCGTTCTTTTTTTGGTTTAATTCCGTGTTCACCATCTGTCCCCAAGCAAGCCAATTAAACAAGCGAAAAACAAGCAACCAACGTTTCCACCACCCCATAAACCAACGAACCCATCAACAAACAAACGAACCAATCAACCAACTAACAAGCCAACCGACCAACCATCCAACTGACCACTATCTAACCGACCAACCAACCAACCTACCATCAAACCAAGCAAACATCGGAATATTCAACCAACCAAACACAAAACCAACCGACCAACCACACAAGCAAACAACCAACCAACCAAAACCAAGCAAACAACCTACCAACTAACCAACCAACTAATAAACACCAGGCAACCAACCAAAACAATCTGTTAACCAACTTTACTAACAACCAACCAATCAACCAACACAAAACCAACCAACCAAAACTAAGCAACCAACCAACCAACACCAACCGACCAACCTCACAAACAACCAACCAATCAAAACCAAGCAAACAACCCACCAACTAACCAATAAACCATACAAAAACAACCAACCAACCAACACCAACCGACCTACCAAGCAAACTAACAACCAAAACAAGTAACAAACAATCAACCAAACCAAAGAACCATACAAACAAACAGACACCCCCCTAACCAAAAATAAAATAAAATCCATGGGGTAGGTCAGTTGTGATGCTGTACGTTATCGAATTAAACCGAATGGGGTTTCGCTGAAGTGGGGTCAATGATGATGATACTGTCTCTCTAGGGCATGAAAGGCTCGCTTTTAACCATCGTCAAGTGACCGTATCATGTTTCCCTCTATTTTCTTTATGGGTCGTTTCCTTTTCTTTTCCTTTAAGTTTGTATAGCCTTTCTTTCCCAGTTTGTTTCTCTTTGCCTCTTTTCTTTACATGTAGTTGCCATTTGTTTCCTCTCGTATTCGTTTACTATGATTTGATTCCTCCTTTTTTCCTTCTTACCTCACTCGAAATTTACCTCCCTTCCCGAAGTTGTCGTTTGCTTCCCCCGGTCTTTTTTCTCCGTCACAAACTTCTTGTTCGTCAGTATGACCTCGTTTGTCATGTTTTTACTCTCTCTTTCTACTTTCAATGTCAATGTAAAATTAGCGAGAACGTGACAAAGGCATCAATTTCTGGAATCCGTTATGTTACATATACTAGTAGGTACACCTAATCCATTTTCTGGTACCTCGATATCACACTTGCTATTCCCATCCCCCGTCATCCTCCATCCAGCGTGGCAGTTGTTGTGACAGTAAACACCAGCACCGGTGTAACACTCACTCTTGATATTTATTTTTGTTCTCTATAAGGCAAGAGTTTGTCAAGAATCACAAGGATCAAGGTAGGGTGTTGTCGGTTCATGAGAAAAACATTGTTACTGAGAATAATGTGATTCTGAACGATTGAGAAAGAGAGTTAAACATGAAAAATTATTGGTGCTACGATACTAAGAACGGATTAGGAATTAATCACCAGAGATGGCATGACAAATATAACCCTCCTGTGACTATAGCAATAATAGATTTGAAGTACAAGCAAGAAACGAGTATATTAAGGTGACAGTGAATAGTATTACATAATTGTATAGCTACAAGAGCATAATTTATACGTTTTCGAAACATATACGACTAAGTCAAATCACAACTCAGGTAACACAAGAGGATAAATACGGTCGTGAAGAACCTGAGGAAGTATATGAATAATCAATCAAGAATAATAATAGATCCGACTAGATCCGCTAGTACAAGTCCAAGGGAGGCGGATTACACCGTTATTCATATGCAGAGCTTCTGCATCTCCCATTGTTTGTCTTTCCGAGAAATCAATTTGGAAAGCGAAGCCACCTTAAAGCTTTGAGCGATTCATAACTTCTAACAAGCCTCGTTTAGATATGAAGCGAAACCCCGGGGCGCTGTATATGAAGACTTAAAATTGAATACGCTTTTATTTCTATATCTTATTAGTCTGACAGTGAAATCACGTAGACACTTTATGGTGTGCAGTTGCCAAACATTCGCAGGTGTTTTTAAAATTAGTTTTAAAATTATTTTTATAAATAAATAAACCGCCAGGGTTCTCTCCAGTAAGGGCTTAAATGGCTACCCAGTAGGATGCTAACGTCATAGTAGCTTTCCCAGCATTATGAGTGTCTTTATTATCATTATTAACCTCAGAAGAAATACCATCCCGGAAAAATAAAAAAAAAACGTTATACCAATAAATGAATGTCAAGAGGGGGGGGGGGGGGGGATATGGCTGTGCATAACAAATGCTTCTAAGTTTTATCACTTATACATTAATACATGTATTGATTAATATAATATTGAATTTTGCTTTTAGTCATTTTATTTAGCCACTGCGGGTTTTAAGAGGCAGTTAAACGTGACATACGTGAACGGAGCCTAAGACTCCACATAAATGTACAAGCATGCAAGCTGGGATTATCCGCCACGAAGAAAGACGTATTAGCATTGGCAATGGCCCATTGGCATAATTGGAAGAGCTGGGCATGAGGGAGGGAATATTTTCCGAATCCGCTACATGCATCTTGATGCTGTCGTCCGCTTGTAACAATTTACATTGGATTTGCATACTAACAAATGTTTACAGCGATCGAAAATTCAGATGGAGAGCCAAGCCGCCTAGCTCGGTATTAAGAGGTAATAGTTATGGTGCTAAAGTAAGCCTGGTAGTTCAGAAGAAGTGGGTTGCATTTTGTTGGCGTCTTACGTGCATTCTATGGCCACAAGGGGCAATGTTGTCTTTTTCATTCTGCGATGAATTTGAAACTGCAACAAGTGTGCGTGCGTGCTAGCGCGCGTTTGTGTATGTGTGTGTTTAATGGGAGGTGGGGTTGCATCCTATCACATCTTCAATGCCCGCAGGTGCCTGTCTATTTTGAGAACACATTCTAAACGATAAAACGAGGTTTCCCATAAAATCCACTTCATTCAATATAAACTGTAGGTTTTATTCTCTATAAAGTAATCTCAACGTACAAGTACGTGGTCGCTAAATGTTTCAAATAATTCCTTGATGAACCTTCGCAATAATAATGTAAAGCGCATACATCCAGCTTAGGAGATGCTCAAGGCATCAATAGCATTGTGATGACCAACCACAGTAAACAATTGATATGCCCGCGGCCTTGAATACCCATTATGTATACAGCAAATACAGATGTCCTTGATGATCAGCGCTCTACATGAAATCGTATGAATCCATTTGTTATGATCATATCCTTCAGGCTATGCAGGTAGAAGCACTCTCTCTCTGAGTTCATGACCGGTACTAAAAGCGCTGCCTGACGAAATTCTCCCCAAATCCTATCAGAAAACTACGTGTATTTTGAAATGTAGCCTAATAAATAAAAAGGATCCGATGTGGATAGTAATAACTTCAACCTGTGATCTATACAATCCATCTACGAACAAAAATTGAAAGGAAGTTCAGCGTACTGTAAATATCCGCATTTGTTTGTGAGAGTTTTTTAAGGTAAAGAGTGCAATGTTCATACAACTATGACAACATTTTCGCTAAAGAGAACTCTACTCCCACAACTGAAAAGTTTTGTCTTTGTTAGAAGGTCCTGACTATTAAAAAAACGGTTATTTCAATTTCAATTCGATTTAATCCCATTTTGGTTTTATTTGCAAAATAACACATGACAAAAGACAGGAGACCAATGCTGTCATTATCTTTGATAACACATCGACATCTGTATAGATTGTGGTGAATTAAACATAAGTGTAAAATCCCTTTTTACAAATTATACATATTTACACATACACACGCACACACATATATATTCAATGATAATAATATGACATTATAAGAGAAAAAGTAAAGCGGCAAAACAATGAAAATTACAAATCATGAAAAAGTATATATAGACTTTTGGATTATACATAAAATGACTGATAGGTATGTATATATAAGGGAAAATATTTAAGGTAACAGAGCCATAACTAAGAAACCATGAAATATACACAAGAAATTGATATCTGCGGCGATGTTTTATCATACTGCATTGATTTAAGACCAAATCATGCAATCATCCTTATTTTCAGGATCTCTGTTTTTTAACAAAATCCTCAATCTGAACAGGGTTTCCAGAGCGTTGACCTGTCCGAGAAAAGAGGTGTCGACTTTCCGTTTAAGTGCTCTTCGGTTATGGCCGGCGTACTGACCAACCCTCGAGTCCGTCAAGATTAAAGAGACTATTGATTTTTCTTAAGGATGCATATATTTCCTATAGGAACTCAGTGTTATTTGCTCTGGCTCATAATGGTTAGGAGCCAGAGCAAATAACACTGAGTTCCTATGGGAAATATTTTTATTCAGATGGTCATATCTCAGCCAATACTTAACATATTCAATTGGTTTTCGACATGTGGACATTATTTTTGATGCTCTTTCGGAAAATGAAGAAACAATTGAGAAATTCTAAAAATAGATTTTTATGACGTCACAGCTTCGGTACTCTATTAAAGCCCGTCTGTACTAGTTTGGCCAGGAGGGATTAGACCACCCAGGGTGGTCACTGATAGGTGGCTTTCTCATCAACGCAGACCCCACGGAAGACCAGCTTTTCAATGTCAGGTAAGCAGAACGTGGGCAATCCACCACATCTCATGCATCGTTATTATGTTTTTATACGGAAATAAATACTACTACTACTACTACTAGAATTAACATAAGAAAAAGATGATAATGGGGGACCAACAGGCACCGATTGGGGAAGTTTTCTATATAGAGGGAGCACGTAGCTACAAGTGGGGCTTTAAATGTCATTACATTGAATAGGAATGTTCCCTGAAGAGTACTGCTTTTCAGATACCACAATTGACTATGTTAATTTTGACGAGATATGGATCACACTTTCAAGCCGCCTGTATCTGTGTACTCCCATGTAGCCACTTCTGTGTGCCGTGGATGTGCTTTCCAGCTAGCCTGACCATGTTATTGATGTGGAATTTATGAAATTGGATTTTTTCTTTTAAATATTTTTTTTAAGGCTACAAATGACTCTCCATAATATCTAAGTCCAACTTAGAGTTAAGTTTGACTTAAAATCTTTGTGAAACACCCCCATATTAAACTGAACTACATCTTAAAGATTTAGCGATGGCAAATCGGCGGGTAAAGATTGGCGGGCGCCCATTCCATGCCAGCCACGCATCAATATCGATCACGTGCCAAGTAAAAACAAAGAAGTACCAGTCCGCAGGAAATGTAAATCTATTTCAGCCTCGCACCATTTTCCGATGGGGATCTAAATTAAAAAGGAGTCTTTCTTTGTGCCATTTTTTTACAATTGTAGGGGATGTTTGAACTAAAAGTAGGATGATTATCAAAAGAATCTTGCCCCAAACATCCGCATCTGCAACATCTGCATGTATTCGGCACTTTAATTTCAAAATGATGGGATGTTAACAGAATCTTGACAACATTTTGATCCTTTTACTTATCTAAACGTCTTTTTCAATGAATTGAATTTCCACCATGTTCTACATCCTTTACTCACTTTTGGAATGATTTAACTCTAACTTCATATTGAAGTAACTTTAAAAATAAATTGAAATTCTAACTGAAAGGAAACGACATCGGGCCATGATGAAAAAAGGTGAAGTTGCAATGGATGCGATATCCACTTCATCTCGATTCCAAAAGAGGTTACATCCACTTAACAATGGTCTCCAAGGTAAAATTCACCACTGAAAACGCATCGTACATCTATAAGCGATATAATGCACTGGCCTTGAGAATTGTACACTGTGCGTGTGGACGATGGCTCAACGCACTACTTTAAAAAAAAAATCTACATGTCGTTAATCAAGATGTAGGCCTACCTTACAATTGTCTCAAGTCAGCTTTTAGGTTATCAATGAATTCAAGAAATTAAAGGCAACTTTTTCAGGGGTAATTCCTAATATCCAATTAATCAATAGAACAATAGAACGGGGTTTTACTTAAATTCAATCATGAAGAAATAACAATCTTATTTCCTTTTTTTGTCGGAAACTTTATATCTCAATATGATAGTCATTAAAATTAATAATAGGCGTGTTTCATCGGTCTACAGAAATGAATAAAAATGTTCGTGTGAACAGACTGCAATTATCCGTGAGGCTTTCAGTTCACACTTGGCGAGATATTGATTTTGTCGCCTCGGTTCATTGCAGTTTTGTGTTTCATTTGTTTTGCTCAAAAGAGAAGGATACGTTCTGTTACGGGGAAAATAATTTGTGAGATTTCTCATTCTTTTTTTCCCTCGTAAAATCAAATAATAACACTGCAACTTATTATGACATTTGTCAACGTTATCAAAAAGTAAATTCATTGAGCCCATAAGATTTTTATCAAACCACCCGAAGACTATAGATCCGTTTCAATTACTTCATCAGCGTTTTAATTGAAATGGATACCACATTTGACAAAGTAAATCTTTTTGCAAATTAGATTGCTAAGCCCTTTTTCTGAAGTCATGAATGCCATGAATTGAAAATCTAATTTATTGGCTCGCGATACGTAAGAAATTGAATGTGGTGAGAAGTTTTTCAAATGTAGAGGATTAACATAAAGCTTCATAGATCCAAAACGTGAAATCAATCTAATCCGATGTACGTATTACCTGACTTAAGAGGGATAAAGAGATCTTGGTGTATCGCCCTTAAAGCGTAATATATGAGGTGGTGATCGTCACAGCTGTATCAGATAGGAGATTAGATTTTGATGTGTTCCTATATAGTTAATCCCCTTAATCCCCTCAATCAATTCTAATTATGGCATTATGATATTCCGTGGGAATTAAGAGAGAGAGAGAGAGAGAGAGAGATAGGGAGAGAGGAGGATATATGAGGTGGTAACGGTCACAGTTGTATCAGATAGGAGATTAGATTTTGATTTGTTTCTATATACTTAATCCCGTCAATAAATTATAATTACATGTGCCATTGCATCACATTCTATTTCAATAAGCCCCCTCAATACTGACTGGCATCATGATATTCCACGGGAATAAGCGAGAGATACGGTATATAGGGAGAGGGAAAGAGATATATGTAAATAGAGAGAGAGGGTGATAGAAATAGGGAGAGAGAGAGAGAGAGAGAGAGAGAGAGAAAGAAGGAGAGAGAGAAAGATATATATATATATATATATATATATATATATATATATATTCATAGAGGAAGGGAAATATGTAGCCACTGACCTGAATACAATTTTAATCCATCAATTTTGTTTTAATCTTCAGACTTGAAATTATTATAGTGAGATGGAAGCTCCATTTAATCTATTTAATGTATCAGTTACTGCTATTTAAAGCATAGCCTTATGCATGATGTATGAAATATGAAAGTAAAAATGTAAATTTCCTTTAATACGGAGGGTAAAGTCGATCCTTTCATAACTTCAACACAACAGTATTTTGATTGATCTAAAATTCTAAATCGAATAGAAAACATAATTTTCATTGGAAGTCAAGGCATGATCCTAAGAATGGAGGATCCGCGATGAATTTAGATCATTCATTGTGCTTCCAAAGACGTGACCTAATATTACATTACGAAGACCCCTCATCAGGGAATGCATGAACCGACACAGATTCTGACTCAAAGAGTGACTGTCACGTTACAAATGTTAATTAAAGGGGCTGACAGGTAACCAAAATTGAAGCATGCATGATTATATATTTTAAATCTAGTCTAATAACAGTCAAATAAACGTCGGTTTTATAATACAGTGATTATCTCCTTACTCTCTCCGCATTGTACCGACACAAGCTTCCTTTTATAACAGGCTCAAATGACATGTTTTCCCTTTATTGCTGCGACCGGTAAGGCAATCTCACGCCGCAAGAAACACTTTCTCTCGAGGTTTATAATTGGGTTTGACTACAATAAAAAGTTTGATGGAACAGGCAGGCATCAGTTTATCCGATTAGTACACTGTAATATTACTGTTTACTTCCGGTTTATATATATATATATATATATATATATATATATATATATACACATATAATATTTTGTGAGTTTTTAAAATTCATATTAGTGTCAGTTTGAATAATATCGTAGTTGAAATGCTTCCTAAAACGGATTGATCTTCAAATGCCCTCCTATTTGAAGTATTCCTGCCATTGTTTATAATTATAGTCTCCATGAGGGCATATTGCAAATATTAACACAACAGTTTTCGTCATCCTACCAGGTCCCCTTTTCACTCATGTGTATAGAGTAGCAAATGTAGAAGGACGTAAATGCCATGTCGGGGATCGAACCCACAACCTTTTCATTTCAAGTCAAGTACTTAAACCACCCCACTACGACACCTATACTGTAATGTAGTGGACTTGGTAGTCAAATCAGTGATTCATTTCCATCAGTGATTGTAATTGAGCTGCACTGTCACGTAATTCAAATACACTGAAGAGCTTCGGGGCAATTATGTTATGACCTAAAAAATAAATTCGCCATGCTATTCGTATTCATTTGAAAATAATCACAAATAAACCAACAATAAAGTATTCTATTCATGATTACCCCGAAAACATGACAGTTCGACCGTATCCCCCGCAGCGCCACGCAATGCATAACTTGTCATTGGGTGGCCGCTTCTGCGCAATAGACTAGCCAAATAATTGATCGGCACTACATACTGAGTTTGTTACCCTCTGTGGGTGAGTTAGTCAGTCATGTGTTAGACACCACTTTCAATTTTTGATGACATTTGTGTCGACCGTCCCGCGTTTGTGATATACCCGACACTTTGCGAAACCCGACGGCACAACTACAAAAAGTCGCATGATCTGACGTTTTCGTTTCACGAAAGGTCGTGTATTAACGCGACCACCTGTCTGGACGCGATGACCGATGATTCGGAGTAAGCCGTTTAAAACACATTTCAGGATTTTAACTACAATATCGTTACAAATCTTTATAAATTATTATGATCTACCTTCAAACTTTTACGTTATTAAATTGATGATTCCTTCTCAATGTTACGTAACTTACGTATTTACGGGCTAATGTCTTCTATGATTCTGTCACTCTTTGATATTGTAAGCGCAATGGTACTTTGTGTATTTAGCGCTCTTGAATAACTGTTATTACTATTATCAGTAGTATAGTAATAGTTGTTATTATCATTATTATCTCAATATTATGTCGTAGAAAGATTATCTGTATTATTAATTTCTAGGATTAAAAGAAACCTAAGTTTAAGATACCAACCTTTTAATTTAAGAATAGGAAAACAACCAAGACTCGCTATATTCAGCACCCTCAGTTTCTAGGAGAACCCAAATAGTTCCTATTGTCCCATGTTTGAAATTGTTAAGAGCATATTAACAAAACATCTTTGTTCATTATTTATTATGTGCCGGGTTAGAGTTTCTTTGATTATTATTTAGCTGAAATAATATAATGCTGAGCTTTGTTAACAAAGGGTAATGGATTTCATCTTCACTACTTTGCTAATGAAAACAATGCAGAACAGACGTTAAATTCTATTTCACACTTTTTTAACCAAAATAATAAACAACAATTTGTTCCTTTCGAAAGATGTACTGTTGCCTGCCGTAAGTTTTTTTTTTTAAATCTTGCAATCATAATTATTTGGAAAACAAACATGTATAGGCCTACTAGCAATCCATTCGGCAGATTCTCTATGTTTACAAATTTTGGGGTAAAATTGCCAATTTGTATTCTAAACATCCCTTCGTTGTTTAATTCATAACAGACGCTCTCTTCATTACCATTTAAATTTGTCAGTGACGGCTCGGAAGTTGGTCTATAAAATATTAATTCTCATTCGCAAATATTCACTCCTCTGAAGGTGTATGACAAGAAGACAGTCGGAATGAAGTCAATCTTGCATAATTATTAAAGAACGGAAGATGCAGAGGCTCACCTGTACTTATACATGTTTAATTTGTAGTATCAACCACAATTTAGAAACCATGAAATTGATAATAAAAGTGATACACAATTTCGTGCGCGTGTGCGAGATGGGCGTGTGTGTATGTGTGTGCGTGGAGGGGGAAGGGCGTTGTTAGCGTGTGCGTGTGCGCAAGTGTGTGTGTTTTTGAGTGTGGGGTGTGGGGTGGGCGTTTGTGTGGGTGCGTGTAAAGTGGGCGTGTGTATGCGCGCGCGCGTGTGTGTGTGTGTGTGTGTGTGTGTGAGTGTTTCAGGTGTGAAGCATGCCTGTGTGTGCGTTTGGATACCTGTGTGGCTATACAAGTCTGCCTGAGTATCAAGGTTAACGTTAAAATGTAAGTTGACGTGATGCCGAACTATTATTATGGCATAATAAGTCTTCGCTTCTATTTAGCACATAAAGTAAATACATTCCACGCCCTCTTATTTGCCATTTCACTTTCTGCCCAGTGACATATCCACGAAGCCATGTTTGAAGATGAACACTTTTTTTTGGAGTAAACAGTCATTCGATATTTGTCAAATAATTTTCAAACCTTCCGATATTAATTCACATTGGTGCACAGCATATAATAATCGGGAAATATATAAAGGGCAGGGGGGTGTGACAACATTCGAATTTCTTTTAAAAACGTGTCTAAAGAGGAAACAGGTAAAATTATATGAGGGCGTGAAGTGGTTTTATTGTGAACATCCAGGGGAATCTTGGAGATGACATTTGCGACATCACGTATTCAATTTCTGCCAAACATACAAATTAAATTTAAAGGAAGTTGGCATTAATGTTTCGGGGCTAGAAATGCAATTATGGTGTTGGTTCCCTATAAAAGGATACTCTCAATGAATTATTCATTTAAAAGTATTAAGATTACAAGTGTAGTACTTTTTTTTTTAAAGAGAAGTATATTTCATGACAGTTTGAAGCGAAGATCTATTCACCTCACTCTATCTTATCGAATTCCGATAAAGCTAGTAAATGAGAAATGCATTTTAAACGTTCTTTCCTTTAATCTGTCGATCTTTATCACGGTTTTAATTTCATTAATAGGATCTAGTTATATTATGTCTATTGATTAATGTTCATTGCAAATGAGTGCTTGAAAGTTTGGAAACTTTATTTTGCACTTAAAATTCACGACAGGCACATAATTATACTTGCTATTGATAGTTGGTTATCCCACGCACATGTTAACACTTGCGATAGACTACTTAACAGTAGATATTACTTTTACAAATAAATTCATGACATGTACACCGTGAGGGAAATACAAAAACGATAAAACAACAACAAAAAAGCCACCATAAAGAGGAAATAAAAGAAGAAGGAGGAGAGGGGGCTGTTTCTAATCTGAAGGCGAATGCAATTTGATGCTACAGTGATAAGACTTGACGGGGGATAATACATACTTTATCCTTATTGCTTCTACTCGCTGTCATGCCAGTCTCTCTAAATGAAAAGGGTATACAGAGAGAGAGATAGAGAGAGAGAGAGAGATAGAGAGAGAGAGATAGAGAGAGATAGAGAGAGATAGAGAGAGAGAGATAGAAAAAAGGAAAGGCTAAGCCATTTAAAGAGAGATACCAATATATATATATATATATAGAGAGAGAGAGAGAGAGCGAGAGAGAGAGCAAGAGAGAGAGAGAGCAAGAGAGAGAGAGAGAGAGAGAGAGAGAGAGAGAGGCGGTGAAGAAGGCGATACAAGAAATATATATGCCCACAAGTTTTTAAGAGAAAGAAACAAATATGAGTGAAGCAAATATTTACGGGTAGTGAGCAAAGTTAATAACAAAGGTGTGATAGTCGTGACAATTTAAGGGGAAAGAGGGGGGGGGGCGGCGGTACACACCCCAACATAATATGTGTACACTTTCTACAATTGCCAGGTTGTGTGTTGTTGAGGATTGTTCTCCCTCGCCAAGGTATCATCCACTAAAAAGTATTTTTGAGTTCATTACGTAATTATTCATTTAAAGATACATTATTCGGCATTGTTGAGATAGATGAAAATCTAATTATTGAGCAAATGCGTTTGTCGACCCCCAAATAGGGAGAAATCGAGTAAGACAGGACGTCTACTAGAATCTAGTTTATTGAATTTATATCGACAGTTCATAATGAATTCCAATTAATGCGTCGCCTATTCGAAGTATCTTACTGCAGACTGGCATATACTTTCTAGATCCTTAATTCATGAACTGCTCCGTGAAGATTGTTGATATTAAGTACGCCTTTCGATTATTCTGCTCCCAACTTTTCGCTGATTAAAATGTTATATTCTAACCGTCATAGCGCATTATAATACGAGTCTCCGTAACCAGCGTGCATCTGTTGATAACATTTATATTGAACAAATGTCGCAAACAATTTCGGTCATAATAATTTCTACTAACCAATATTTGTAACGATTTGTGATAGTAGGCAGCCTCTATTCTTTGTTATAGCTAATTTCCAGTTTCAAAAAGTTCAACCACCTTGCTTAACGAAACGACCCAGTCGCCGATAGTTGTCCACAATATTTGTCTTCCGCGCATGCCCAACTGATTTCCGAATTGTTCATTTCTCCTTTCCAATTCAATTCAATTCTCATTTATTTATAAATTGTTTCGAAGGACGATTCAGGCTTTGCTACGATTGCAGACACCTATTATCGGATTATCGGTAGCCGAATAGCTTTAGCCTTTAGGGCAGGTTCTTTGCGGTATTTTTCTTTTCTCGTGTCATCTTATATTTTATTCAAACTCCTTTAAACCCACAACAAGAAAAAAAAAGAACAAGAAATGAGACAAATGACAGCGAAAAAAAAGTATAGAGACATTAATGAAGCAGGTTCGGTTCACTGCCTGTCAATGACTTTAATAGGGAAGTTGAGGAATTCATTTGAACTTTTAAGATGTCGACCGAGCCCCATATCATGTTTCGGACTCTTTGCCCTACCATCATACACGTAATCAATTACCCTGCAATTATAGTACTCATGCAACGTTAATGATATATTGAACTCTTAAGGACCTCATAGAGACGTTACAGCATAACGTGATATGCGCTTTAGAAAAACGACGTATTACTATGGTCATTAGAGGAGGCGCGATAGCTCAGTCGGTAGAACAGTGGCCTCGTGATCCGGTGACCCGGGTTCGAAACCAAGTCGATGCGCTAGTGCCCTTTGGTAAAGCATTAATCCGCATTACCAGGTCCCTCGGAGAGGATCTAAAGCCGTCGGCCGTCTGGTTGCTTACTTACATGCATTCAATCATTAATGCTTTCTTTGCAGTCAGATAAGATAACCACCACCACATTATAACTACTAGTATTACTATTTTGTTATATTTTGAAAGCCACAGAGGCATATGTCGACATGTAAAACTACGTCTTGATTTTCATACGCAAGTCATTGATGTAAAGTGGGAGCCTTTTCCCTTATTCACATTGCATGTGACGCATCATTCTGCTGACGCAATGCTCCGTCAATGATTTGCCAAGTCCGTGACGCGCTGTGTTAGAGTGGCATCATACGCAAAGGTAATGCAAATGTATATAGAGCGAAAAAAATACTCGGATTAGTGCCATTTAGTGGCATGTATGTACTAATTGATTCCGTGGGCTTGATTGGCGCAGTTGATAACGCAACTGAATTGACGCTTTATGCACAGGAATATATTATTATTATTATTATTTATTCGGCAAAGAAAAACATTACATATCAGTGTACACAATACAAAATAAGACATAATTATCAACCATTGGAACGCCAGGGACAGAAAAAGTTAACTAAATTACTGTGGCATAAAGCCTCCTGTCCCAATTCCAATGGATGATTTACATAAAACAGAAATAAGAAGTTTAGCCTTGGGTTACCTTCAAAGTTGAAAAGTAATTAGGGCCTATTAAACAATTATAAGTGATGTAATTAAATGCAAGATGCGGTATCATTATTTCAGATACATTATATAGTATTAATAAATTACAAACCAATGTATAGGCTAATTAACATTTGACACATTGAATATTCAAATAGCACAATATCTGTAAAGAAAAATACCATGGCAAGCTATATTTAGCATGGTGACCATCTTGGAAAAAAAAGCAATCAAAATTGTAAAATAGTAAAAAGTAATGCCCTGCCTCCTCTTATTTTGAAAAAGTCCGGACGAGAAACTATTGTTATGATATTTTTTATTAACACAAAAAAAAAAAAAAATGAAATGAAAAATAATTGAAAACAATTAACGGAGCGGAGGATAACACTCTACCTAACACCACTGCTAGACCCCGGAAATATGATGTTGTGTTGTGACCCTCTTACATGACACCTTACGTTACAAACAAGAGATGAACTATTATTTTAGTGTCGCTTTATGATTTAACCCACTGGATACGGTAACCGACGATTCCACGTTTTTATCCTATTCATGCTTTGAAGGGGTAAGAGAACTCGGTAGACAACGGATTAAAAGGCTATAGTCTGGGAATAAATGACGTGAAACAAATATACTTTCAGAGGAAATTTGAGACACTTTACGGATGATCTGAGACAAGAGCGTGTTACGTCCTTCGATCATATTGCTTTCGGCGCCCAAAATAACATTTGTGTTTGACACATGAGGAAATCGGTAGCGAAGTTCTTCCGCTACATCGAATACAAACAACCAAAGGCTAACATACCATAAATGCGAGACTAATAAAGTATTGCCTGGGAGAAGATGTCCCGATAGACACATCCAACGACGGTAGATGAAAAACATAATAACGTCCTTGTCAGGTTTTTTTTCTCTTTAAGACGGAAATGACATATCAAAATTACTTTTTCCTCCAATTTCATCTCTGATATCCTATCACATCGCGACTAAACAAAAATCTGATATCTAAACCGACCGAAAAAGCGACCGTTTAGAGATGAGCTGATAAACTGTGTCAATTTTCTGATATATATACACTGTTGCTCATAACGGTGGAATATTTTTTTTTTATCCCAATTTATGGAATTATTTTAAAAATAATTTAAAAATACTAGATCTAGATAATAGTATACAGTCTCAGATTTTATTGAATAATAATTTGCCAATATGTGTTTTGCGTGACTGCTAAAGCATGTATATTATGCTACTATGTTTATCAACTAGGGGACCTATGCCCTTAAGTCATAAAGGACAGTAATGAGGATTAATGCCTCACAAAAGGGCTCTGATATAGCACATCGACACGGTGTTGATCCTGGGGCCTCACAGTTACGAGGCCATTGCTTTGTCACTGAACCATGACTGTACGCAGCGGGGGCTATGGTAGGGGGCAGTTTCCATAAATTTAAAAAAAAACAGAAAATGCAATAAATTTTCAATAATTTATTGCATTCTACCCCGGTCCCCAACATAAAAAAATCCTCTGGACGGCCATGCATTATGGCTCAAGGCATGGGCACACAGAAGATTTTTTAATGTTGGGGACCGGGGTAGAATGCAATAAATTATTGAAAATTTATTGCATTTTCTGTTTTTTTTTATAAATTTATGGAAACTGCCCCTACCATAGCCCCCGCTGCGTACAGTCATGGTTCAGTGACAAAGCAATGGCCTCGTAACTGTGAGGCCCCAGGATCAACACCGTGTCGATGTGCTATATTAGTGCCCTTTTGTGAGGCATTAATCCTCATTACTGTCATTTATGACTTAAGGGCATAGGTCCCCTAGTTAATAAACATAGTAGCATAATATACATGCTTTAGCAGTCACGCAAAACACATATTGGCAAATTATTATTCAATAAAATCTGAGACTGTATACTATTATCTAGATCTAGTATTTTTAAATTATTTTTAAAATAATTCCATAAATTGGGATAAAAAAAAATATTCCACCGTTATGAGCAACAGTGTATATATATATATATATATATATATATATATTATATATATTTATAATGACGTAATAAAGTCTAATACGCTTCACATTTGTCTATCTTATAACACAGACCTAGGTTAAATTGGATCTTTGTTGCGCGCAGTAGCCATTCATTTATTGCAGTTATGCGCAGTTTATTACGACAAACGAACCCTAACAAACCCTAACCGACAAAACCTTTGCGAATTGGGGTAACAATTTTGTCGGTCTTTTTTCGGTCTGATGTCAATTAGCTGGTAAGCACGAAATGAAGCGAAGCACCATATGGAGAAAAAGTCTCGATATGAAAAGGACACGTCTCATCAATTCGTTTTTCTTTATTTCCTTCGTTTTTCTTATTTGAAAAATCAAATCATATTGTCAGTGAAAATAAAAGTAACCTCCGCTCGACTTTTGGAAAACTTCAAACCCGGGGACAAAAGTATTGAATATGTCAACAGATTTTTTTCTTTCTCGGAGCTGAAGTCGACAGTGATATGGTAGATGTCATGAAGATGTAGGCCGCCGCAAAGTACTTGAGGGAACACTGCAATACCTGAGTTTCGAGAAAATTGATGGAAAATAAAGATACAACAAAGAGGAGGATAAAAACATCATCAGTTCTTCCCCCGGGGGCTGCGTGGAGGCGGATTCTTGGGAGGCGAAAAAGGTAGAGGGAAAGAAATGGCACGCATCATGTCTATTTTAAAGACAGAGTTGAGTGCTGATCACGTGATAACATTTTTGGAGCAGTTGTCAAGAAGCAGTTGGCAGATTGGGACAGGTTGATTGTGAAGAACATAAGAAGTAATAAATACTGTGAAGTTTTGGAATGATCAAAACAAAAAAAGGGAGGAGACTCAATCTTCACACAAATTTAAGAGAAGGTTGAGTACTGCGAACCTTGGACTACACGCCAATACTTATCTGCTAGATGATCAACCTTTTCTGATCGATTCCACATTGTTTCTTTCTGAATGCGATTGCGAGGCCAGAGCTCAACTTTATATTTAAATGCACAGCACACTTGAATGGGTATATGGGACTACACACCCACATGTGTCATGAAAATTTGGTTAAAACGTTTTCGCTTTATCAGCCATATTTTGAATATGGCCGATAAAGCAAGACGGCTCGGTGGAAGAGCAGTGATCTTGCAACTGGGAGGAACCAGGTTCGAAACAAAGAAGATTCGCTAGTGCCTTTTGGTAAGGTGTTAATCCTCACCACCAAGTCCCTCGGACAGGACTTAAAGCCGTCGGTACCCTGGTTGCATACTAACAAACAAACACATGCTTTCCTGGCAGTCAGGTGACATAAACCTTCAGACCGTCTAAACATCAACCAAACCATTCAACCTAAACGATTCATCTGAACGTCATCACTATGTCAAAATGTAAAATAGTGCCTTTAAATCACGTTTTCCGAGATGCAATACATATAATGTGATTACTATAAAAAGGTCTGCCGATTGGTACCTGAGGCAGTAGGAAATTACTTTACCATAATCAACAGGTGACTCTAGGCTACCCGAAAATTATGGAATAATTACATGTCGCGAAGCATTTATAGAAACGAGTTACAGTCCTAAACGCCTCCCGCATTTTGGTGGGTTAGATGACAATATCTTTTTTTAAGAAACCCGAGCTCTTTGAAAGTCTGAAAGAGACATTACAAGCCCATTGGACATGTCCGAATGACGTATGACACAGTGTGATTCATGGAATGCTCCCCAGGGAGTGGAGATTGTGCACACAGTGTGTGCGGGTAAGTATTGAATCCAATGAGCGGGGTAATAGTATATCTGTAAAGCGCTTAGAGACATCATATATGTATTATGCGCTATATAAAAGCGGAATAATTATTATCAACTACTGAGCATGGTAATACATTTGCTAGTTCTTGGAATCTGCAAGAGACACTACAAGTACGTCATAACACTTGCAACAGAGTACGATTGACTCTCGCGATATATCTCGAACTTTCTCGAATGTTCAATCGACATCTTTAGGATTTTAGTGTAGCCCTTAGGATCTCTGGAAGAGATGCTAAGAGATCATTCAACACGGTGACATTATTTGTGAGTTACTACAATGCATTTCAAGCCATGACAAACAATTTGTAACTTTCTCTCGAGATTTGGTGGAGTTTTACCCTATATCTTTTTACTTCTGGGGGAAGAGTTATAAGCCATTCAATCACTTTCAAAATTGCGAACGATCACGAGTTATTTTCGAGACCGCTATACTGGTTGTACAAAGGTATTTTGTGACCGAATCGAGACATTATTCGGCAGTGCGTGCATTGTTTCAATAATTGAGTGCGTGTGTGGGTGAAGGGAGGGGGAAGGGAACTGGGCGATTTTCGCACTAAAATCCCTAGAATGGCTTTTAGGAAACTTTATAATTTCCCCAATGATCACTGATAAAAGACATACTTATCTCCATCTTCGTCTACTTGTTTGTTCCTTCGAGCCTTTTTCTTATTGATGTGGAATTATGAACACCCACGGGGAAAGTCACGAGGAATGGAAAAAGTAATATATCACTTAGACAAAGTCAGGATAATGATATAGACATAGACGGAGACAGAGCGAGAGCGAGAGTACGAGAAAAAGACAAAAGAATGAGAGTCAGAGAGGGAAAGAGAGAGGGGGTGGTGGGTGACAGAGTGTGGGAGAGAAGAGAAATAGAGATACCGAGTACAATAAAATGAGCGAATATACAATTTAAAAATTGTTTTAACGACGACCTGTATACAAAAATACCATAATGTGTACAGAGACAACATTTTCTGTTTCCCTTGAATACTGTGTCACATTTTTGTTCATTTCATTTCATTAATTTTATTTATTTATTTGAAACATATAGCAAAGAAACTTGTATATAAAGACTACCTGTCTTAAGACCATTTCCTTGTTTCCTTAGAGCGGTCGAAATATGCAAGTTCCATTGTCCTCCAAACTCGGGGCGCGTTGCCTTCCTGCTGCTTCCTATTCATCTCCTTCCTCATCTGAATGAAAAATATTCCTGCTCACGTTAAGGGCGTTACGGTATGGCGCAATCATTATTTTTTCAAGGTCTTCAAAAAGTTCAAGGACTTTATCTCAAGCGTTGCTTTGGGTCATCACCATAACCATCGAGTTTTTACCTCAGGCTTCAAGAGGGGCGACAAAAATAGATGCAACAAGATAGCCCAGACTTGCCTCGTGCGTCAATTGGCGTTGAAATGACATTTTACATAATCAGATCCAGGGGCCCGTTTCATAGAACTAATTATCTATTACAACTACTAAATTTCTCCGCCAAATTTGCTCTCAGCCAATCAGATGCCATGATTTTAATAGCTTGCAACAGTAGCTTGTAACTTGTTTTGGCAATGAGCTACCAGTAAAAATGACATTTTACATAATTGGAACCAGGGGCCCGTTTCATAAAGCTTGTTATCAATACAAACTGCTAAATTTCTATGACAAAACTGTTCTCAGTCAATCAGATCCCATGATTTCAGTAGCTTATGACAGTAGCTTGTAACGTGTTATCGATAACAAGTTTCATGGATCAGGGCCCTGATTTCTATAGGCTACGAGTATCGACTTTGCCCTTGAGTTCGTAGTTGTGAGTCTTTTTGATTTTCTATGCATGATGATAAGCTCTTCAAAAGAATTTGCGCGCGAGCAACCCAACTCAAGTGCTATTTCAATGCCCTACTGTTTGTCCCATAAGAATGATGTTCGGATTACGTCGTTGACATGTGTGCACATTGATGCGAGGTCGATTTTTCTAAAGGAGTTGCTATCTTGTTGTGTGAATGGTGTGTTCGTGTGTGGTTGTGTTAGAGAGGGATTCTGGGATTAGAGAGTGAGTGTTAGAGTGAGAGGGAAAGAGAGAGAGAGAGGGGGAGAGAGAGAGAGAGAGAGAGAGAGATAGAGGGGGGGGGGGTATCCTCAGAGCGAAATAATGACTTTTCGGTCTAAATGTCAAGAATAATCGTTACGGAAATAAAATAATGTATTATACAATAATACATGACAGGACAATACCAGGTGTACACGGATGGTTGTGTGACAGATAAATGAGAGAATGAGTGTCAGAGAGAAAGAGAGATAGAGGGAGAGACAAAGAGAGAGAGAGAGAGAGAGAAAAAAAAAATATGGGGGTGTGTCTTCAGAGCGAAATAATGACTTGTTCTTCTAAATGTCAAGAATAATCGCTATGGAAATAAAATGATGTATTATACAATAACACATGACAGGTCAATGGCAGGTTCTGTGCGTCAAAGGAAAATTATGAATTTCCTCGTCTAAATAACAAGAATACATGTTGAATGAGATTAAATGATTTATTATGTACTCCATCACAGGCCGATGGTAGGATTGGTAGGATATTAATCTCCTCGTCTAAATAACAAGAATACATCTTGAATGAGATGAAATGATTTATTATATACTCCATCACATGCCGATGGTAGGATTGGTAGGATATTAATCTCCTCGTCTAAATAACAAGAATACATCTTGAATGAGATGAAATGATTTATTATATACTCCATCACATGCCAATGGTAGGATGCCTTTGTCTGGAAAAGAAAACGAATAATTTGCTCGTTTAGATGTCAAGTTCTTAAATGGGAAGCAAAGATATAGTGCATAATAATCTGCGACGGGTCGATTATTAAGATCCTAGTTCGTGTTGGTACTAAGGACTCTCGTTGATAGATTAAAATAAGAACCCTAAAGCGCTTCCCCCAAAGCCCCTCGATTATTTAGAGGGTTTTAATGCATTGCTGTGGGCGCATACGTCGGCATTAAGCATATCTTTTCCACGTATCACAGATTAGGAATAGAAATTTATTGCAAGAAATTAAGCTTCAGTATTATTTCGAGTACTGTCCCATATCTCAAGAATTATTCAACACTAATGCAGAAACTTGTAAGTAGATGTACGGTTAAGTTTTGTTAGAAAGTTACAAAACCTGTAAGGGTTTATAATATAAATATAAGCTTGAATTCTTGTGATGATAGAAAATGAATTCTAACAGATTACAAATAAATGATATGTGCCAAATGATTTGGGTAGAAAATATATAGGGGCCGAGTAACGAGCATTGAAAGATAGGGAAATCAATAACACAGGCCCCTATGTAAAAATGAGAGTTTTAGTTTTTAATGAAGATGATTTCCAGTTGCTCTTAGTTTACCTGTTCAAACAATCAACCTACTGCAGGATAAACTATCCAGAATGAATTACAACCGTATTCTTTAGAGACATACAAGAGCTCAAGATTAGCTTTAGGGAAAAATTAAACTACACGTTTAAAATGAGGAAAAACAAATGAAAAGAGCGAAATCAGAACTATGCTGGTACCGCGGAACGAATCGATACAAAATCCCAAAATTCTCTCGAATAACCCCACATCTAAAGAAACCCCATTGGTTGCCAGTTCGCCAGAGAATTACATTTAAAATAAATTTTAATGATAGTCTACAAAGTTCTAAATGATCAAACTCCTAGTTACGTTACTGAATTGTTGCATATCAAATCTCAAACTCATGGTCGTAGTCTTCGTAGTACACAAGACACATTTATGTTGCAAATACCCCTATATAAAACCAAAGTAACCCTCGGGGACAGGTCATTTATCTGTGCTGCCCCTAGATTATGGAATAAATTACTACTAGAAATAAGGAAAGTCCCATCACTCGATAATTTTAAATCAAAACTGAAAACTCTCTTGTTCATATAGTATGTATAGCACAGCATTTACGAGCTCTTGCAGCGCAATAGAATATATCCACATTGTTATTGCGCTTTACAAATGAATATCATTATTATTATTATTATTATATAGAATAGAATAGAATATGAATTGTTTTTATTAAAAAGGTCATCGCAGCCAATGGCTGAATTGCGATCCATTTCACAAAGATATAAACAATACAATTGCAATTCAAATTGAAATAACACAAACTATGACATAAATCAGAAGATGAACAGAAGATGTAATTTCAGGATTACAGGGCCAATTTCGAATGCGTCATGCTATACCGCTGTCACAACGAGTCATTTATGGCTTTTAAGGTACTGATTTATCAAAATGTAATGCTGGTGACTTTCAGCAATATATGACCCTATACATATCAAGTCATACAGCCCTTAATTTAATAGGCCTAAACGTCTAGTACAAATCACATTTTACAACGTCTCTATGCGCTTCCAAAGAGCTTTGGAAATCATTACCCTAGCTTTAGCTCTGGCATTCGTAATCAACGCACAGTGCATTTCAAGGAATAACCCTACCAGGTACCCATTTACATCACCTGGGTCGAGTGTGGCAAATGTAGATTAATATCTTGCCAAAGGACATTTGTGCCGCGGCGGACCTTGCGACCCACAGTCCGGTGACATATCCAGCCGGCCACGACACCTCTCTGGTAGTGCGCTTGGTCTTCTGAGGATACCGTCGTATCAAATTCATCCTCGATAAGGACACCATAATTATATCAACTGAATGAATACGTTTGGGTTTTCATTATGTAACTCTGACTCATTTTTAGAGAGGGAGGGAGGGAGAGAGAGAGAGAGTAGGGAGAACGAAAGAGGGGGAGAGGCAAAGAGAGACACGGAGAGAGAGATAGATAGAGCAAGGGGGAGAGTGAGAGAGGGAGTGACGGAAAGGGAGCAAGAGAGGTGAAAGCGAGAGAGAAGGAGAAGGGTAATGTGGTAAAAAAAGAGAAAGAGAGAGAGAGAGAGAGAGAGAGGATGGGAAGGGGATCAAACACTAATTGTTCATGTAAACTTTAAAGCAGATATTCATTGATTTTTAAAACTAACTTTATTTTCATTATTGCAAAGTTGAAACTTTATTTCGACAAGGTTATCAAAATTCAATGCTTGGAAACATTCGAAGTAATGATTATTATAAATTACAAAACGCTTAAATACAGCCCCGACATAGTACCTGAAGAACTCTCCGAACGCTGATGAGATGTGTGAGATCACAGTATAGACATGACTTGCACAAGCAGACGATGTCCCAGACGAAAAGCAGACGAAAATCACACATTTTCAGTGCCTGTGTTTGCATCTTCTCTTGAGTTCTTTCTCTTACTTCACTACCATCAGGCTAAATGTTTAATCTATTGCCTCACTCTAAACCCCGCGCATGGTTTTATTTTGATGACAAATGCAGCGATACAAAAATAAAGAAATCTGTCGCTTGTAAACAAAATAAGACGCCGTTGTATATTCAGCTGCACACACCGGGGTATGTTCGGCGTTTCAAGAGGGAACAAATGCCGTCCTTAATATCATTCCGGGGGGTTTTCAATTTGAAAGTCTGGTTTCTTTGATTGTTAATTAACCCCTATCCTGTGTATTTACAAACAAAAGATTTTAGTTATCAGAATCGGGTCATATCCCCTTTTGAATGGTTTGACATGCCATTACATTTATATACACTAAACTCAGTATAATTTGAGAAATAATAGCTTTGCAATTATGTTTATTCTCTATGAGATGTCGTCTGTTCGGGCAGTGTTGGTCCATATAGTGACGTCATTAAAACATCGTTATTTTCCGGCGAATCTTTCGTATATCCCAGCTGCTATGGAGGTGGTTGTATTTGTATTTTTGTAAATCACCCGATATGTAGTTGACCTAAAACTTGTCCGATGGCCATCTGTTAGCTTACCAGTTTCTAGTGATACATTAGTTGACATATTTGTGATCTTCTTTGAATTTCACCTTTAAATATGTCTATCCATATAAAATCAGAACTATCCAATCATATTTGGTAAGCGACCTGAATCACTGTAACCCCCACTAGTCCTCTCCTGCCCCCTATATAACTGACTGGGATGCGTACTAAAATTCACATTCTTGTACCAGGTGCTTTTCACCACGACAGTACGATGAAACGGTATCAGCTAATGTCCTGAGACACTGCCAATTAAATTGATTATATTGAATACAAATAAGCACTTATCATGATTTCCCCGTAGTAATTTACTCATCTGGAAAGTGTAACAGTGTTATCCCGGGGCGTACCTTTTCAAACTTTCCAGCATGCTGACGTCACGTGCAATACTCAGAGGTATTCAATGATGTGCATATTAAGGTTTCAATTTCCATTTAACCTTTCATTTTCAAAGAAGTTCGTCTTATATGTGGTTTTCATGCAGGAACATGACAATGATCGGAGGGTGTATTGTTTGCCCTAATGGTCCAATTACTTTACTCGGACAGGATGGTTTCGCAATAGGAGTTTAAAGGAAAACTTCTGATGATTTTTTTTCCATTGTATAGACTCCGAACTCCCAGGGAAATCGCAAAGAGAGAACCACGTCTTGGGTTCGGAATGTGGAATGAAGAAATAATAACTCGTTTCTGCAACTTTGAAACGGAAGTTTATGAGGTAATGTTTTGTTCACATTTAACACAATCAAACAAAAGTCGTGGTGTGATTCCTGGGAAACTTTGCTGTGGTAATAAATTGAATAACCTAAAAATGTGCGTTTTATTTTTAACGCAATCCGTCTTTAAAATGATGCTAAAGAAAGAGCTACACTTAAACTTGATGATGATGATAATGACGACGATGATGATAATCACAATGATGGTTATATATAATGATGATGGTAATGATGGTGACGATGGTGATGATGATGAAGACGATGGCGATGAAAAAAAATGATGATGATGACTTTAATAATAATGACTATGGTGAAGATGATCGTGACGATGAAGATAATGAGGACGATGATGATAATCACAATGATGGTTATAATGATGATGGTGATGATGGTGATGATAATGACGATGATGGGGATGATGATGATAATTATGATGGTGATGATGCATTAATAATGATAATAATGATTGTGATGATACTGGTGGTGATGAGCATGCTGACGACGATGATGATGATGATGACAATAATGATGATGATGACCATAATGAAGATGATAATGATGATAATGATTAGGAAGTGAAGGATGATAATAACGATAATGACGTAAGAAGAAGAGTATTGTTACCCGCAATCCACTTACTTACGTTGACAACTTGAATTTAGCATAACTTAGAATCTGCGTTTCAATTCACGTCATGACGTGAATCAGTCCAAGCACTTCACCCCGTCTTTAAAACAATTGAATACTAAAGCAGGTCGTATTACTGTCCTGTTAAGTGCTTGTCTACTTGAAAGCCGGAGGAGCGTGCTCAGAATTGATGATGATGTCTAATCTCGCCTCAAGATGGGTCAACGAGTCGAATCTGTTTTAGGTGATTGGTGCAGCTGATGCCTTCTTCATCCCTTCGATCAATAGGACTCTTAGATTTGATCGACGACATAGTGGACTGCTATGTGTGACGTCCTTATAAGGCACTATGATGTCCTTTTTAAGACACTGCCAGTGCCTTGTAACACACGCGACTTCACTTCGGAAGGAAGTATGACAAGGTGGATGGAGGAGGGGAGGGGAGGGGATGCGAAGGGGGTGGTGGGTTAAACCCCCATATTCCGTGCCCTTCTTCATCGGTTCGATCAATGATCTACACACGCGTCTTCAGTTCGTAAGGAAGTATGGAAAGGGGGAGGAGGGAAGGGGGACATATGGAAACGTTGTATCATCCGCTCAATCTGACTTGCGTGCATAGAACAAAATTTTAAGCATTTTTCCATGAAAAAGTGAAGTTTTCTAAAATGTGTGTTTCTTTCCAGCATTGGGGCGCCCGGAAGTCACTCGGGTAACATTTCATAAAGTATAATATAAAAAGACCATATGCAAATTTTCTGTAATTTTGTCGGAAAAAATACATTTATCCAGCACAATGTCGTCTCTTTTTGCGTTGGAGAAGAGCAAATAGCGAGTTTCAATCACACTTTGGCCGCTCTCGCAAGCTCTCACTCGTTTCACTGTGGTCAAGAGACTTTGGGGCAAGCGGTTAATGAAAATACTAATCGTTAGCTTTCTTCTGGTATCAAACTTATTTTGATTGATTGTATAATTTTGTCGGAATAAAGGGAAACAAAAAGGCTCGGTCAATAACTTATCAGCGTCTGAAATGACATTTTGACCTTGAATTCCCGGGTGCAAGCGCACTAATGACGTCATCTTCGCTAAATCGGTGTCTTTTATCGTAAAATGCGACACTTTTTACAATGTTTATACATCTTTTTTTAATTATTAGTAAGATATAACATATTTTTTCTGATATCACTGAAGTTTTGGGTTTTGTTTAATGAGTAATTTTAAAATAAGTACTGTTTTAATTTACTGGATCGTACCATTAAAGTCGCAGGGTAGAAAGATGCATTTTCCAACCGCGCCAAATTTAATTAACGTTCCGACATTCTGTTAAATGGGTTCGTGTTGTTAAGAATCCACTGCTTTCTGCTCCAACAAACGTCCACATGCGGAGTCGTTTATCAACTAAATTATTCAAATTTATGGATGCTTCCTAGCTTCCCAGGTGTTTGTGTTGCTGTTGAAGCATTTCATTCACCTACTATCATGCTTTGTACTCCAATTGCCAGAACGCAAATTTCATTTTGGTTTTATAGTTTCATCGGAGTCATTTATCAACTATATGTATTCAAATTTATGAATGCTTCCTCCCCAGGTGTTTGTGGTGTTTATGCATTTCATTCACCTGTTATTATTCTTTGTACTCCAATTGTTAGAATACAAAATGCATTTTGGTTTTATAGTTCCATGCAATAAGTAAGTCAATAAAAGAGTATGTTCTGCACAATAAAAACAATGTGTGTCCCTATTGTACAATGTAATGTGTCCCCTCATTTTGTAATAGTTAATTTGCCCATTCACATAATGGAACTACCAGCCCGATGAAGCCAGTGGCCTATGACCCCTGAGTACTCAACACCGTGTGGGAGTCAGTTCGTGATCAAATTCTTTTATGAGACAAATACAAGCAAAACGGTTTCCATATGGGGTGGTGGGTTAACCCCAATATCCCGTGCCTTTCTTCATCGGTTCGATCAATGATCCACACACGCGTCTTCAGTTCGTAAGGAAGTATGGAAAGGGGGAGGAGGGAAGGGGGAGGGGTGGTGGGTTAACCCCCATATCCCGTGCCCTTCTTCATCCCATCGATCAATGATCCACACGTAGACGTCATCACTTCGGAAGGAAGTAAGGAAAGATGGAGGAAGGGGGAGGGGTGGTGGGTTAAACCCCTATATCCCGTGCCCTTCTTCATCCCATCGATCAATGATCCACACGTAGACGTCGTCACTTCGGAAGGAAGTATGGAAAGGTGTAGGGAAGAGGGGAGGGGTGGTGGGTTTAACCCTCATATCCCGTGCCCTTCTTCATCCCTTCGATCAATGATCCACACACACACGTCTTCACCTTGGAATGAAGTATGGAAAGGTAGAGGAAGGAGGAGAGGGTAGGTTAAACCCCCGTATCCTGTGTACTGCGCTTGTCAGCTGCAAAGTTTAACCAGTTTTTAAACATGCCACAAGAGGTTTTCATTGACATAAATAATAGTCTTAATATATCGAAGTTAGCGACATCAACCTGCTCTTCCTACACGGGACATTTACTTATTAATACTCCAAAAATTACCTGAAACCCATTTAGACCGGGCTGTAAAGTGGCAAATCAAATGTAGATTAATGTCTTTTTTCCCTTCTGTTTCTCTTGTTTCTTTTTCAATCATAAATTGTTATTACGTCATTCTTGAGCAAGAACAAAACAATACTAGATTTGAACAAAGTACACGTTGTGACATCAGTAAAACAAACATTCTTACATCAGTTGCTCATGTCTCCATGTATAGTAATATATTAACACATTCATCGCGTTTGATAGAATGGATCCTCTCAACTTCATACAAAACGTTTAAGCATCTTCTTAAAAGAATAGTCAGATAGTCGTTCCCTTTTGCATTTCACAGAGAATAATAGTGTTTTGCATGAAATTTTAAAAAAATGACAAAATTAATGTCTTGCCAAAGGACTTGAGTGCCGGCCTGGGATTCGAACCATCAGCCCTCTGAGATTGAGAGTCAAGTGATTGAACCACTGTACCATGAAAATCTTCATAGAAAAACAAGAATATTACAAGACATACTTGTGAAAAACTCTCTCGATCAATTGCAACAAATGTCTTGCAATGTTACTAACTAGCAAGCAAGCACAGGAAGGTTATTCATGTCGATAGCCCCAGGGACGTTAGTTAAGCGCAATAGGTCATGGCGTGACTCCCAGTGACTCATTCATGAGAATTCATGAGCCCCTCTTACTCAGCTACGGAATCACACGCTTGGGAGGGGCGGGGGTGGCGTATTCTAGCGGTGGCGAACATGCGGGGGCTCGTGAAGCACATTTCTCCATTTAAATAGAGAAATGGAGGGGGTGGGGGGGGAATAGACCGCCAAAAACAAATCAGACGCGTTTTTCAAAACAGGTAACATGAACTGCGCGCAACAAAGAACTTGCTTGAATTCACTGAGCTGTGTGTTAGAAGATAATGAAATGTGAAGCCATTACACTTCACGTCATCATTTAAAGGCATCCTTTATGCCTAGGTCACATTAGCCGGGGCGGTCGTGCCGTCTAAAAATATATACGGCCAATAACAATTACAGGAACGCCGCAGCATTCCCACGGTCACATACGGAGCGGTGACATATGTTAGGGTATAGCCGCAGAAAATCTGCGACTGCCGTCCGGCCTTTAAAGTGATGACGCACGGTCGCCTTAGGGCGTCCCTGCGGCGGCCGTAGCTTTTTGACAAATACTAAGGCACACGTAAGGTAGCCGCAAGGTGCTCGCAAGGCGGCAGAAGGGGGACCATACGGCGACCGTGCGGCCAGGCTGATGCTACCGCTTCACCCCTGGCGTATATAAAACGCAAGGCTAACGTACATCCGACGTACGGTCGCCGTGGAAGCGCTCTACTGCATGGCTACGGCGTGTCTAATCGCTACAGCGAACCAAGAAATGAAAACAGTTATAACTCCACGTTATAATCCCACGGCGACCAGTACGACCGGTAAAGATAGGGATTCGCCCTAGGGTGACTCTGAGGTTACCGCAGATTCTGTGCGGCCGCCGCAAGTATCTCTCGATTTCGGGGGCGTACGGCCGCCGTATCCTAGAAGTAGAGCAAATGTGACCTAGGCATAAGCATTAGGGACGTTCAGATTTGTACGACGAGAACGTGGACTGCTCTGTGTGACATCCTATTAAGGCAATGTGACGTCCTTTTAAGGCACTGCCAGTGTCTTAACAGGACGTCACATTGCCTAAAAATGATGTCAGAATCTTTGAGTGACCAGTTTTGCTAGACTCGTTTTCCCCAATTGACTGTAGTGTTAGGAAAACCGTTAGGAAAACGCAAAATTTGATTTTGATTTTCAATCATAAATATCTTGATAATCAGACAGGCGATCAGCTTGTAAAATTCATGGGATTCCTGACTGACCTAACGATTTATAATTATGATTGCAGCATGGGCTAAATCCAGGATTTTGTTTAGGATCTGAGGCAAAGATACCCAATCCCTTTAAAACAAGGACCTGCGATTTTGCGGCCTCATATCTGGATGAGCCTCCGAAAGGGAAGTTCTTGATTGGATGTATAAGGGATGAGATCGAAGTCAATTCAGGTCAAGTGATGTAACGAAGACAGGCAGAGTGATGACGATCGGAACTCAAAACGAGCTAACCCCCGGATCAAGAGTGACAGCAGCTCCCGGTAGCAGCTCAGGCAGGTACGGTCGATGTAAAAACAATGACATTTTTTTGTTTACAAAGTCAGAAAATCAGCAATATTTGAGGAAAAAACCATGATGAATCGTTACAAATATTCAGTACTACATGTTAAAAATATGCACTCTCGTATATCAAAGATATACCTTATACATTTTTACTTGTGAATATGCAAGAACATGATTAAAACATACTGCATAGTTTGACAAATTGAAGAGTTCGGTAAGGTTAAGAATCGGGGGTAGATGTAAATACAAAAAGGGAGGGAAGGTAGATAGATTTTATGGGGAGTATTTCTCCTTGTAGTTATTCTTTTAAAATAAAGAGAAAAACAAGTTTTTACATAATTACTTTCACCTTTCCCAGAAGGCACACCTCATGTAATGCACCAAATATAGGAATCATTTTAGTTTTCATGTTTTTTCTTCTGAGAAATGGAAAATGTCTTGGGGTGCAGTTATAATTAAAACAAAATAAACCGAAAATCTTACCGAAATATTTCAAATATGAGGATATTCTGGGGGGGGGGATTTTTTTCTTCCTGTAGTTATCCTTTTAAAATAAAGAGAAAGATAAGTATTTACATAATTAGTTTTGTCTTTTCCCGAAGGCTCACTCTATGTAATGCAACAAACATAGACATGTTTTTTTTTCTTCTGAGAAATGGAAAATGTCTTGGGGTACAGTTATAATTAAAACATCACTCAGATGTTACGTCTAAAGAATCCATTATCCGCTTCTCCTGGGTAGATCAATGCATATTCGTGGGTGCATTAATCTGTTTCAAACCCATCGGGGACGAAACGAAATATGGTTTTAAAGGGATTAGGTATCTGTGCCTCAGATTCTAAACAAAATCCTGGATTTAGCTGCATGCTGCAATCACCTTTATGTCTGTCAGGAATCCCATGACTTTAACAAGCTGGTTGCCTGTCTGATTATCAAGATATTTATGATTGAAATTAGAAATATAAAAGACTGGTTGCCACACAGTTTTGAACAATATTTTGTTTAACACTACAGTCTACTGGGGGAAATGAGTATGGTAAAACCGGTCACTAAAAAATTATTACTTTTTTGGAAGCGCAATTTTTTAGGGCTTTAATATTACACCGATACCAATATCATCACAGACACTGATAGCACTTAGGGCCAATCATCTCACACTTGTTAAACTGGAAACATAGCTAAACATTACCTTTAAGCATCTGAGGTGTAGTTTATACCATGTTATAAAATGTTTTCAGTCGTTATTTCTGTCATTATTTGTTTATCCCATCTTGTTTCTATTTTTCCTCTGGTATTCATTTTCCTCCTCTCGAGCTCCCTATTCCTCTCTTTTCCTTTCTTTCTTCATTTTCTTTCTACCTTTTCTTTTCGTCTTCAACTCTCTCTTATGATAAGGAAATAGGATCTTGACCAAAGCGAGATTATAATGGATTTTTTTTCTCTCGCAATTCTCATTAAATATAAGGGTACACAGCCGTCTCTCGGTAGGGCTATACGGGTCCTAGCCTGAGAACTGCATAAAACGAAAAGGTACTTTTGAAGCTTCAGGGAGGCAAAACATTAAAGACAATCTCGAGTTTCGGGAAGTATGAAATATTTCGTGAACTTGCTCTTCCTGTTGAAGTCAGTCTGTGGAAGAACATCAAAGTAGAATAATTTTCCGTCAGAAGGCTAGTTCTCAAAAATTGATAACCCAGTTATTGGGAAAAGGACACAAACTATAGCTGGAAAAGGTACCAAACCTACATTCCACGTGGTTGTGTTAAGTCCTACATTGCCATCTATGTGCGCGGTGCATGTGACTTCAAGCGAGACCGAGAGAATTTCTCATTACTTTGCTAATTACATAACCTCACAGAATACTTTACCTCGTATGAACTGTAACATCATCCTTTCCCAATCCCTACCGGGCAGTTTCATTCGCAAAGTAATTACTCTACAAGGGGGTCGTTTCACAAAGATCCTAAGTTGAAGTTATCTCTAAGTTGGAACTAACAATTATAGAAAGCCGTTAGCATCGATGCAAATATTTTGTAAAAGTTGATTATAAATTGTTGATTCCTATCATTCATATTTTATACTATCAAGGAGATTTCATGTTCTTGATGTCGAATATATATAAAGTCTAAAATACTTCAATTTTCGCTTTGGAATATATTTTATTTTAGAATACAAATAGCTCTCCATAATTTTAAGTCAAACTAAGAGATAAGTTCATCTTATGGGATCGTTGTGAAACACCCCCAGTATTCAACCCTGTCTCTAAGTTTCAATAAAGACCGAACCGTGTGATGCTATTTTTCAACAACTGGGAATTACCGTCATATTGTCCTTTCCTATAATCGGACACAGAGTCTTCTTCGGGCATCGCTACATGTAGCAACCAACATTTGCTCGATAGCGGTCAAACATTACAAGATGATGATGACGCTGTGTTGGGAAACCCAGTTGTCTAGATTACAGGCAGGTGGAAATCAATGAAAGCTAATCAAACGCAGGTTATTCCCTTACGATTTCAGTTGTTTTCGTCAGTATTTTCCCGGATACTCACGTTGTGCCTAGTAGCGATGAAAATGCGGCATTTCGTGACATCTTTTACATTAAGCAAAGCAACGCCGACAAGTTTTTCTTCTCGTTTTCCTTAGATTTGTTAGCTTGCTGGATATTTCTTATATCTTGGCTACACACATTACCATAGATGTAAACATATGACGTAGGCCTAATTACTAAGAAACGCCGACATTTCTGGATTTTTTTTTCTTCCTCAATTTTTTAACATGCTCGATATTGTTTGATATCTTTGCTAGAAAAATTTGATATGAATGTAAACACATGACAGGAAGTTGAGATGGGGGCGCCACTCATTCCAGCCAAAATTACTATAGGCCTAACTTAACGTTTTCTATGATTTCAGCGGAGAGCGTGGTTTGTTTAATACGCCCGTTCCACACAAGGCGTCGTCTGGATCATTTCGATGTGGATTTATTACCTGCGCCAATCCTACCAGAGAAAACAATTAGCCTTTACGCCATTAATTCAAATTAGTATTAACACTTTTCAATTAAGATTGACTCCCTGCATGATATAACTCTTACACGGTGCGTCAATTAAAGAGCACACTAGTCCTTGACGCAGCCTTACGTCAAACAAATAATGCCTCGCGCGCAATGTGCCTTGGGTCGATTCGTGCCCAGTCGTGCATTTTATTTAGCTCTGTGATTGGTATTTTTTAAAGTCTTTATTTGAGTAGATTTATTACAATATTTAATTTTAATTATAAGTTACATGTTTTATGTCGATTTTTTGAGTGGTTCGTCATCATTTTAATCGGAAACAATACGAAAATGGTTTACTTTTTTAGCACAGTAATGTTGAAGAGGGTAGTAAGGAGTAAATAACCTTTTACTACATAATTGCAGGGACTTTAAATCCCCGCTGTACTACTTGTAGCTACTTGCTCCCTCTATATACGAAATAATGTCTAATCGGTGACCATTGGTCCCCATGATCCTCTTTTACTTATGTTAATTGAGAGCTGAGTCCTAGCTAATCCCTCCTAGCCAAACTAGAACAGACGGCCTTTAAAATTCGAAACACTGTATTGTTCGCAATACAATACAGAGCAGATTTACTATTTTTTGTCCCCAAAAGTGTGCGTGGCTGGCAGGGGGGCGGGGGGGGGGGAGGGGGGCTGGAGGGCGCGCTGCATCCCCAATATAACCGGGCAACCTCATTATTAGGCACCTGCTGTCTTATGTTCGTGCAGATGGGTCGTCGATATGTAGGTTTTGTATTTAATTAGATCACCAAGAGACGTTTTCATTATAAAGGGGTTAAACATTTAGAACTCGGAAGGTTGATATTCTGGCAAGTGACGTCAGCGTCTTGGGAAAGTCGTTCATGTACGCCTATGCTGGTATGTCACTAAAATAAAGTATTACACGATCGCTAATTCATATGAAATATAGAAATAATAGGTGAAGGTAAAAGAGGGAAGATGCAGAAGACAGAGAACGTGAAGGAGAAGAATAATTAGAAGGGGAAGAAAAAGAAGATTGACGAGGAGCAGGAGAACACAATGAAGAAGAATGAATAAAATAGAATAAGAAAAAGTAAATGGAGAAGAAGGAAGAGACTGAAGAAGAAGAAGAAGAAGAAGTAGAGGTGAAAAAGAGGAGGAAGAAGAAGAAAAAGGTAGTAGTAGTAGAAAAAGAAACAAAAGATGATAAACATGATTAAAGAAGACTCAGGAGGAAGAGAAGGAGAAGAATTAGTAAAACGAAGAAGAAAAAATGAAGGCGCAGGAGGAGGAGAAGAAAAAAGGAGGAAGACAAGAAGAAGAAGAAGAAGAAGAAGAAGAAGAAGAAGAAGAAGAAGAATTAGAAGAGGCAAAGGTGGCTAAAAACTAGGTAAATTGTGGTCATCCATGTACTCAGGGCAAGATGGATCGCATCATCGTCGCATTAACCTATATACCAATGCATCTTCTGCTGGTAGGGGATTCCTTTTCGGCCAACGGACACATCAATTTAGCCTTCGAAGCTACAGAACACGGCCTGCATGGATAGCCTTTCGGCAAACACGGGCTTATTAGCGTCAAAAATAGTCAATCAAATCCGGGGTACTTGGGCGAAGTTGATTACATTGTCAAGAACACCCGTTTTGAAAGCAATCCGATTATTGGGGTTAGTGCCCCCAATCAATATCGCAATAGAGTGATACTCTGTCGCTCGTCAAATAGCGTCCAAGCTTTGGGGCATGTGAACCGAAATAGCCATAAAATGTAATTAAATGGTAATTGGAAGATTATATCGTTGTACATCTTCCGATTCGTGCTAATTTTCAAAAAAGAACGTCGTTTGAAATTCTTTCATGTCAACAGATGTGTAAGTGAATAATTGGAAGATTATATCGTTGTACATCTTCCGATTCGTGCTAATTTTCAAAAAAGAACGTCGTTTGAAATTCTTTTATGTCAACAGATGTGTAAGTCAAATATTTCTCTTCATTTTACTTTGGGTAGTTTTTAAATTTCCTCATTTCCCCCTTTCCTCAGAAATTTAGAATTTCTTGTAATAATTTTGATATGTGTAAAGTATATTTGTATAAGTTACCAGAAAAAATGAATTATGTATGAAAAAAATGTAATATCTTTGTTTACTTTTCTGTTGGAAATGAAATAAATATGAATTGAATTGTATTGAATTGAAAATAGATACAAGTATACCTCGTTTCTATTGATGACGAAACAAAATTACATGGATAAGAGTGTGATATGTGCAACCATGCTTACGTATGTGCGTGTGCGTGAGTGTGGGTAAGGGTTTGGGGGTAGATTGCGGTGGAAAAGACGTGGTTGATATCCATGTTGTGCGTTTCAGCTGGACTGAGAGGGCAATCGTTATGGCACTAAATCCGCTTATATTCGAAAACCACTGACTTTTATCGGATACTTTCTTTAGCATAATTCAAAAAGCTTCGTAACTTTTTTTTAAACAGGTTGAAATCCCACCCAAGTGCATGAAGTAATGACCAGCGCACACTATTCGATCTTCCTGCGATCTGACTTTCGAAGAAATTGTAATCATATTATAGTAATGGGATTCAAAATAAGATCGTAGTCAGTTCGTGGAGTGTGCGCCAGACTTTACTCTGTCGATGCTTGGACTGTCCAATGTCAGCTTCCATTTCCTCTTCAAATAAGAATAACTCCGTCCTGTCACTCATTTTAAGGTCCCATGATCCAAATATCTCTTCAAGGTTGAATCATAATTTTTCCGGATATATTTACCTTTAGGTTATGATATCTTTACAATTAGGATTTCATGGATTTCCTTTTAAGCGCAATCTTTAGACCTTGGACAGTGCAATATCACTAACGAAACCTACGTCTCTGCTAACTTCATGAAGCCGCTATTATATAAGCCCAATTTTTCAGTTTTAAATAACTTAATACAGAATGGAAACTAAAGCATGATTAAGGTCACGTTGATACGCATGAAAGTGATATGAGCTGGAGGCTCTTTCCTGAAATCCAGTAAAAATGAAACAGATATGAGTGCCTTCATGTCGTTTATTAGGCAAAATTCAAACCGGTGTTCGAGTGCCCAACTGGGAATTTACAAATGGTGTATTTCCTGGGGTAAGTTGAAATATGAATAAAGAAGACTTAGTGCAGACTTCTTTTGGATTTGTAGAACACATCTAAGTGCTTCTATCCATCAAATTCGTAATATGCCCCAAGGCTGCGTTCCCACTTCATATTTCTGGTCCTGCATGCTTCCGTTTTGTCTTTCCTTTTTCGCGTTTTAAAATTTCCCAGGTCTCAGGAAAGTATTGGCGTAGCTTAAGGGATAAGTAGGCATATTCCCCCTCCTCACACGGTGAAAATGAAATAAGAAGAGAAATAAAAGGGGGAAAAGAGAGAGAGAGAGAAGGTTATTTGAAGAAAAAAAAGATGAAAGGACCCTCTCTCTGGCCTTTCAATTTGTTTCATCCATCATTAAAAATCATTTGGTGCGCCCCCCCCCCCCAAACCCTATATCTTCTTGATATGGCTATGCCATGCGTAGGCGTTTTTGTAGGACTGAACGAAATTGCAATTCTAGAAGATTGACGTTACGGGGGGGGGGGATCGAGAAATAATTTTGTGTTCTTTTCCCTTTGTTTTATGAAGGAAAGTGATGGAGTTGGGGGCCTTATTTTTAGCAATCAGTCAGCAATGGCCAACAAATATATTTTACTTTTAGTCTGGGGTTCTATTCCAATGCTATACTTCGGAAATGCTAACCGTACGATCCGAAATAGAATATTTGAGAAGAATTTAATAACGATGAAGAACTGTCCTTCCGGTAAAAAGAAAAAATATAAGGGTCGGATATATCCAGGTCATGTCACCTCGGCGGCCCCGTCTCCTCCCCCTTTAATAAGATTTTAGAAGACTACCCCGTTAAAATCAAATGCAAGATTCCGCTCCACGCATGAGTTATTCAGTATCCCGTCACATGAAATCAGTTTTACATTTGATCTCAATGCTAATGGAGAACTGCATGCATCGCATTTCACGGGTGAGGATTAATATAGGGGTCTTTTTCACAAAGGGTAAAATATACAGTTAACAACTAAATCATTCATAATCATACCCCTTGTAGTTTTTGTCCCTTTTTTCGTAACTCAAGAATGAAAGATAAACTGGTTGAATAAGGCGTTTCTTTAGATACTTTAAAGCTTATCTGCCGTAGTTTACAGGAGGGATTAGACTGCCCTGCAAGGTAACTGGACAGGTGGTTATCTCATCAACTCAGCTCTCAGTTAACATAAGAAAAAGAGGATCATGGGGGACCAATGGTCACCGATTAGGCATTGTTTGTTATATAGAGGGCGCAAGTGGATACAAGTAGTGCAGTGGGCCTTTAAGATGTAAGTTTGAATATGCCACATTCTCAAGAAGCATAAATCGAGACAAGTCAATATTCCACACACTTTAATAAAAAATGACAAAAGTTGTTAAGGGTATGAATAATTTACTCGTTAACCGTATTTCTATATTCATTGAATAATACATAGAAGAGGATAGGAGACGGCTCAATAATGGATGATGTCACAGGGGTCTCTTTTCATGAAGGGTAAACGTATATATCTGTATCCATTGAATGATTTACAGAAGATGAAAGGAGACGGTTCAATTATGGACGATTATAGTCTATATACGGCGAAAGATCCCTCAGCTACTATGGACCCCCCTATGGAACAGCCTCCCCTCAATATTCGTAACGCCTCGACGGTCGATTCATTCAAATCACTTCTGAACATATTTATGTTCATCCAATAGTCTGTAATTATATGTTTTTTTTATGTTAAATAATGTTATTTCCTTACTACAATAAAAGATCGTAATTATTTAACTATTATAATTGTGTTCATAAGTTTATATCATTTACATTAAATCTGATTTTGTCATCATTGTATACGATATGTATTTCTGTTAATTCATGCATAATTCAATCTTTAGATTAATCGTGTAATATATTATTATTAATTGCTGTAAAGCGCATGGAAAATTTATGATTATGCGCTCTATAAAAAAAATGACTTTATTATTATTATTATTATTATCTTTACATACTGTATTTACATATTTTACAAATAAGTGAGTAAAATTACTCACGAAGAAAGGAAAAAAAACTATAAATAACAAACAAGTATATCGTATATCAAATAGCGACCCTACACCGATAATGCACTGATGCTTGGTTGGGATCACTCAGACAGAAAGATGGCTCACTCAAGAGATGTCATTACAAAACTTGAATAAATGAATGATATGTAGGCCCTATGTTTCGCTGACGACATACCATTATGCTAAACGGTAACATTACCAGCTGGCATCTGCACATTATACGGCTCCTCTTTCTGAGTGGCATACGTTGCCATGACAACAGTTACATCTTCTATCCATCCCTTGACACCCATACGATATTAGATATCAATCCCCCCATGATTTATGGCGTCTCTATATTACTTTCGTCTATTTGGAGATGGCATTTCGCCAACTTTAATGTGACATCATCTCCTGAAATGTCATCTCAATTTGTCGCGAATCTTTTTTCTTCTCCTTTATCAAAATGGGCAATTGAAACGGAATGTTGATATATGATCGATTGTAGAGAGAAACAAATGTTCAAACACGATTCCAGTGCACTTTGGCTGTCATCTGAGGTAGTGAGAGAAAGAAGCACCTGGGAAAAGCAATCAAATATTTTCAAAATGTGCTGCGTTTCTCTATTTGCAAATCAGTCATTTTCAATAAATCAGTCTGACCAAGCGCTATCTTGGAAGAACCTCGCTAGAATATTACTTTCGAGGTTAAAATCAATTGCTAAGATAGAGTTCACTACTAATTTGATATGGATCAAAAGTGTTACACCTCGTTTTCCTTGGCAGTTGAAAATTATATTGTAGTTTAAGGATTCAATCAAAGACATTACCTCGAAATATCAATTTCTAGACATGCGTTTTCAATTTTTGAATTTTTTTAAATCAATGAATGAATGACAAATTAATTTATTTATTCATTTAGTATATCGTTATTTATAATCATTTTAATTTCTTTCTTTCATGAATAATTGTTAAAGTTTATCTATTTTGTTAAGTATGTATTTATTCATTTACCTTTTTACAAAATCTATTTGTTACGTTATTGTTGATGTTTTTGGGGGAGGGGTGGAGAGAGGGGTGTTGTGACCTAAATGGCATTTTTAATTTATACTATTCAGGGTTTGGCGTGCAAGAGCTTTAAAGAACCTCCTAATACCAAAACATTAGGAGTTATGTTGCCTTATTTGAATTGTCGAAGTCACAAATGGCAGCATACAGCATGTGGCAATTTTTTTGGATGTTTCGTTTATTTATTTGTTTTCATCAACATGTTAAGCTCGGTTAATATACAGGCTTAGAAAGTTTTACGAGTTCAAGACATTTCATGACCCTTAAAATAGTTTAGAATAGCTTATACGTACGTTTAAAACATGCAACCTTCCCACCGATACAATATGAAGAAGAAAAAGTGATTTCGAGTCATTGTAATGCATTGAAATTTAAAATAAGTTGCCTACATGGTAATCCTTAATTGCTGAAAATGTGGTAAATATGACTACACTGTGTAGTATTAAAGATAAAATTGAGTTCTGGTAAAAAGAGAAAATAAATTCTCACAGAATCAAACGAAACTTACACTGAAGGTTTAAGATTACAAATAAATGTCATTTGCCAAACAATGTTGGTATAAAATGTATAATGGCTGAGTAATGGGCATAGAAAGATCAGGAAATCAAGGTGTCGGGCCCCCGACACCATTTGTGTAGTCCCATATACATCTGTCTGTGTACAGTGCTTGTAACTTTACCAAGACTGGGCCAAATATATTATAATTTTGATGACTCCAGAACCTTGCAGTACACACCAATACTTACATGCTACATGATCAACTTTTTCTGATCCATTCCACACCTTTTCTTTCACAATGCAATCGCATGACCAGAACTCACTTTTATCTTTAAAATGAAATGACTGACATACGCTAACAATACTGGCGTCGAAACTGAGACTAAGGTTTTCCACTGATTCCATTCATGATGTGAAATACACAGTACACAGCACCCCTTTTTTCATTTGACATTCACAGTGTCATCGTCTTTCACGTGGGAGCCAAACAAAAAAGAAAAATGCTCACAAAATTATTCATCACCATTGCCACTCAACCCTCCTTTTTTGTTTATGTACTACCCACTCTTTATTTTCTCTTTACTTTGTATAATCATCTGCGCCCATGGGAGCCCAGCTTTCGAAAGGCCAATGGCCTCGGCTGGCTCCTCCGTATTATGAGTATTGTTTATATATTTTATAATATGTATAATATATTGTTGAAAGTATTTTTAACGAGAATTGGAAATAAAATGAATGAATTAATCAATCGATCAAATATTGGGTATGGCCAACTCTCACCAAGCAACGCACTCATTAGCAACTGGAGGCCAATTAATCGCCAGCAACCTGTTGTGTGTACATACGCAGTATTTAGTTTGGCGCTTGTTTTGTTTACATACATGAGACATATGTGGATCGTGGACAATAAAGTTCCCTGTGAGAGGGAAAATCAGAGTTTAATAAGTAGGATCTTCAAAAGAGTCTACTATCTACTATGAATTTTTAATTTTATTTAAATGCAAGAAATGTGAATTTATCAAATGGTTTATCATTGACTACTGAATTCCCCTATTCACGCCATAGACATGATAATATCGCCATCTCGTTTCAGTTGTCAAGGCGCTCTGTTGAGGTGCAAGGAATTTTGAGAATGTTTTCCGGTTTGTGTTGTTCAAATTGACAGACGAGACTTTGTTTTGATGTATTAAGGTATACCATGATTTATTTGTTTTTCAAGCATACGCCGCGTATCGAGAGGAAATGGTCTCCATTTGCTACTTTATTGAATAAGATGACCATGGAAAGCTTGCTATCCTTAACTAGATAAACATGATATATCTGATTATTGTGGTTTAGAACAAATACTATGTCAACCACGCGAAACGAATTGACCTTTATCAATGTGTCTACCAAATATATATTTCTAAGGTCACCGATATTGCCAGGTAATTTGAAAATGATTTGATTTTTCTAGTAATGCTCGAGCTTCCGGATTTAATCTATTTAGATTGCATTAGGTTGTGTATTTCGGCAATACCCATAATAAATCAAAATAACCGTTTGGAAATTTATCTCAAATTCTTTTTCTAGACGACTCATTCCCTCGTACCTCCTACGGAAAATGTAATGGAAAATGTTTTTTTCCAAAGTTATTGAGAAAGAAGCGCTTCTCTGGCGGATTACGGGTGTATTGAATCTTTATTCGTTTACTGGATTTGCAGATCATAAATTTACTGTATAAAGCAGTTGATCATAATATAATATACTTCTAGATATCAGCATTACCAATAACAAAAGACAAGGCATTACATTATCGGCGATGGCAATAGTAACGAAATAAACCTAGACACCTTATACATAACTTGTTACAACAATACGAAACACAAGAGTCAATTGAAACCAAATGAATACGTTACCGCGGGACTCCACATAATGAATTACATTTGGCTAGGAAATCGTACCATGAAATAATATATATCGCCAAACGAATTAATGTTATTGCTCCTCCGGTTCATCCTCTTAATTCAGCTAAACTTGAGAAATAACAATACGGCGGTAGAATTCCCTACCCACGTATCATGCGTAAGGCTATGCTGACGAATTCATACGATCTCTCTCTCTCTGTCTAGACGTGCTAGAGGAATGTTTGTATATACCCTAGAAAGAATTTTCGGAGTACGTGACTCGTCACTTTCAATGTTTGCACATTTCAGATTACCGAAAGATTTCGTGATCGTGTTAAAACATGTACAGGTATCTTAAACTAGTCACCCCAAGAGCATTCACGACAACTGATAATTATGGACAAACTATATGTGGATGGAAAGATGTGCCCTTGGAAAACAAGAATAATTTGCTGAAAACTCATACAGATATCATGGAAAAGCGTAGAGTGCAATTTTGTGGCTAGCCGTGTCTCGCATGTGACGTCACGAAAATCTGGATCTCAAAATTAACTCTTTTGAGAGAAGATTACTGCGGGCCCCAAATATATTTTGCAATTGTTATTTGTTATCAGTAAGGCTTCCCCTTCGCAATGATGTAAAATTGCATCAATTCAAAAACACTTTTGATTCTTCGGGTGACTCCTTTAAGTTAGTGATTGCTTGGCATAAAACGGGGTTTCATATCTCTTATAATACAGAAACAACTCTAGCTTTGCTTCAGTTGTAAAGGTTACAAACGAACATACACAACGATCTTTTCTGTCCATCTTAGGAATGAAACAAATACCAACAAATAATCTGCAAATCTACTTAAAAATAAGGAAAAAACAATTTAGGAGGCAGAATTATAGATATTCAAATACAAACGAATTCACATGATTTCGTACATTATCTGAATATCTCTAGATCTGTATGTGTATCTCCTCCTAAATCAAATCCATATCCACTTTTGTTTTCAGCTCTCTTTTTTCTCCTTCTCATAGATGAGCAAAATATCATTTCTTACCTTTGAATTCTTACACCACGAGGAATCGCTCAACTTTGTTGAGGAATATTTATACATATTCACACATCTTACAAGAGACTTGAGTACAGATTCTTGAAACGAGAGCGGAGAAGAAAAGATAATGAAACGATGTTATCTCCGGTGGAGAAAAGAAAAGTCAAATTTTTAGGCAAAAAGAGCAATTTGCCCACTGCGAAATTGGTTAGCTGGTATACTTTGACAGAGGGATATTAATACCCTTCTGGCTCTCAAAAGACGATTTCATGGCGGGAAATTGACCGAAAGAGGATCTCCCATCGCGGAAGGCAAGCATTATTCTGATTTTTTTCTTCATAGACTTTGCGCTTACTATATGCCACTTACCTCAGAATATAAATCCAGCTAACGCCATGTGTGCCAACCTAAGTATCGCCAGACCGACTAACCGTCCCGAGTATTCCCAACGAGGATTCGTGACCACTCGAAGAGAGATGATGCCAAACTGCCAACGAGAATTGCAGGTGGCGTCAGATATCGCCTCGCGATGTTCTTATTCAGAGCGAAGATTCATGAAAGATTATCCCGATTTCCGAATTGGATGTCCACTTAAGGCTGTTGGAAGTGGTCTGGAGGAAAAGGAAGAAATAAAGATTAAAGAGATGGACTTTCGTTTACATATTATACGCAATGGTCTAGGTGAAGTCAGGTTTTTCTCTTTATTAGGTTTCAGTAAAAAGACACGATATCACAGCTGCATGTGTTAAATTTTAGAATTTTGTTGATTATAGGTAGTTTTTAAATTATATTATATCTTATTAATTTTATCTGTGAATGTATTCTTGTAAGCTTTATGTTATTATAGTTTCATAATTATAAATAATTTGTGAGCTTTTTCATTCTGTTCTTCGTTTGACCGAGTATAAAACATGGAATGTCCACTGAAAGAAATAGCTAAATGTTGTTCACCTTAGTTTTCATGCCTCATGTTCGTGCAGTCCCATATACACATTTGTGTAGGTCAATTTTCTTATCATTTTGATGATCTCAAAACTCCATAGTAAACACCAAATATTTATGTGCTACATGATGAACCTTATCCAAGCGCTCCCACAATGTTACCTTCACAATGCAAATGCATGACCAGAAATCGATTTTATCTTAAAGTTTTTACCAGAATTCGTCCACCGTCCGGTTAGTCGATTTATTCCAATCGTGGTTTAAGTTTAAACCAACCTCACTGATGTGGCCCCTTGTCTTGTTTCGAAAACATTTGAAGTATATTCTAAGATCAATATATACCGAAGATTGCAAATGGCCTGCAGTTGCGCATACATTGTAAAAGGGATAATATCCTAAGGGACGAATAAATGTCATTCTGCCCAAAACGGTGGCTAAAGTAAATAGAGTAGAAGGCCGGAAAAGAAGGAAGAAGAAGAGGAATGAGATTGATGAGGTGAAGAAGAAGATGATGATGAAGAAGAGATGAATGAGAAGGAGAAGGAGAAGATAAAGAAGGAGAATGAGGTGGAGGAGGAGAAGAATTAGAAATAAATGAAGAAGAAGAAGAAGAAGAAGAAGAAACTTGGTAAGGTAGATTTGCGATACATGCATCGTAGCCCATTTTATAGACATTAATAGAAGGGAAAAAATGGGTAGGTTCATATCTACTGTAGATTACAAGGAGGCGAGATGGCTCAGTTGTAGCGGTGGTCTCCTCACCGGGAAGTCCTGGGTTCGAAACCAAGTCAATGCGCTCATGCGTTTTAGTTAGGTATTACTCCTCATTCACGAGTCCCTCGAAGAGGACCTTAATCAATTTGTAAGTTCATATCAACTGTAGATAACAAGGAGGCGCGATGGCTCAGAGGTAGAGCAGTGGTCTCGTCACCAGGAGGTTCCGGGTTCAAAACCAAGTAAATGCGCTCTTGCTTTTTAGTAAGGCATTATTCCTCATTAACAAGTCCCTCGAAGAGAACCTAAAGCCGTCGGTCCCCTGGTTATCTACTTACAAGCATATGCATGCTTTCTTAGCAGTCAGGTAAAACAATCATCATCAAACAGACAAGGAAGATAAGCGTAGTCAAAGATTCGATTGTGCGTTTAGAGAGAAAGCTAAGCTCTTTCCAAGCGTGTACATTATGAACGAAATGGCGTGGAAGCAATTAGCAAGGTTGATTTTGTCGTGAATAAGAATGGACGTATATGATTGAAGAGTTTTCGAATCACCAAACATTAAGGAATTCACTGAATCCTGCTGGAAGTATGCGCCGCGCACAGGAGAATGGGTATATGGGACTACATACAGACACACCAACACAAGTACGCACACGCCCATACAAACCCACACATCCAAATACACGCTCCAGTTGCATCAATGCTTGATCCACACTTTCAGATATTTCTTTAAAATATTTTGAATATGAGGGTGTTTGGGGAGAAATATTCTTCAGAGGACGTTTCTGCTAAGAAACCAGTCCAAACTTACATAATAAGAATGCAAAAAGCTGCCAAGTTATCCCTTAACTAGAAAGTTATATACGAGATCTCAAACTTTTCTTAGCGGGTTGTCTTGGTCTTGAAGTTTGAATCTATTACTTTATCATGCATATCAATTAGCAATTAACAGTTCGGATATTAACCCCCAAATAAATCTTTATATTCTTTGAAAGAGCCACAAAGAGACGGGTGCAATGTGATTAGATAAAACGGAACGCTTCCCTGGACAACTGCAATGCCTTCTTTCAATTTTTAGTATCTTCACACAAAAAAGTTGTTTCTCACACATTTTAGCTGGGATTGCCTTTTCAAAATACCAATCAACAATAAGCAATGAATATATAATTTATAAACAAAAATCAATTGATTCAATATGGAATATTAAAAGAGAGGTCTAAAGAATGGATTTAGCTAAGCGTGGGTGAAGTGTACGGTTAGGTAATTGAATTTCCATTTTTATGGTCAAAGTCATATTTTCCACTTCACTTGCCTCCTTTTCCCATTCTTTGAGTTTGGCGCTATCACACTCAATTGCGCAAAAGCTCAATGCTATATCAATCAATGACAAGAATCGTAATAAGATTCTGTATACATACATAATGGGTATGAGTATATCTTATATATAGATCAGCATGTTAACTTTATCTAATATGTTGCCCGCAGTAATAGGGCATTTCCCAGCTTCATACGAAATAACATGCAATTAGAAATGTTGCAAATGAAATGGAATACTGTAATGTTAACCTCTCTATCACAAGAATATATAATTACTATAAAGAATAAAGAGAGAATTTTGTATGTTGATGGAAATTTGAAGAAAAAAACAACAATGAATAATGATAATATACGAAATTTAGACTATAAATATAAGTCTTTATCAATTAATGAAGTAAAAGAAATAGTCAAAACCAGCGTTAATTCGGCAAAACTTGTTAAAGACGCATAAGTTGGTAGTACGCACAGTGATACAGAGAATTCTGTTCAAAAACGTCAAAGCAAAGAAACGACAAAGAAGCGCAATCAGAGAGTTAAAAAAAGCAGAGTAGGAGAGGAAATATATAACGTAGATTAAAGGTGACACAGGGGATTACGCGAAATAAACGGGGGAAAAGGAGGGAGGGACAAAGAGAGAGAGAGATAGAGAGAGATATAGAGAGAGAGAGAGAGAGATTTTGGTTGGAGATTTGATTGATTTGTTCGGCCATGAACATAAGTTATTCTTACATCACAATCATTTCTCGCACGATCGTGTCTTATTTCACCGTGCTTGCGACTTGACCTTGACGACCATGCAATAACAACTCTATATCTCCGCGGGCGTTAAACCCAAGCAATCATAATTGCGAAGAGATAGCTCCGACCCCCATACATGTTCATCATTTTTTCCGTGAAAGAATATTGATTTCTTCGGGAGGGAGAGAGGGTTGTTGACGCGGAGCATAAAACCGATAATCTTGGATTTGTATTTGGATGAATAGCAAAATGTGAACAATAGTGTCACGAGCCGTTTTATGACGTCGTTTTAATATCCTGGAACAGAAGACTGATGTCGGAAGCTGGTGTGTGCCATTCAAGTTGTTTGCTGTATCTCAGAACAACTTGATTACACATAATACCAAGGATACACGTTCACCAACACGGAATAAAAAAATAAAGCAGACCAAACACAATTCTTAAATGCAGCAAAAAGCAATGCTCAGATTTAATCCTTTTTTAAAGTTTAATTTATTTTTGTATACTGTTTTCAAGATTGGTTTTTGTTTCTATTTCACTAGCTTGATATATGTTTTGATAATCAAACTGGTTTTCGATAAAAGTGATTTGGTATTGTTGAAGGTTGACGAATAAATGTGTAATTTTTGTATGAAATATTACTCATTATATTCCTTCTACTAACAGGCAAAAAAAAGTATTCTCAAACCACAAAGATATTCAAAGATCTTTGAAGGCGTCACTGTGCATCATCCACTAACAGTGATTAACAGTAAATTCTCCCAACCATTTTTGAAATATCCGAACTGTTTTTCCACAAAAATCCCAACCGTTTTTCCATGAAATAGACATGATTTTAAAAGTCTATCAACACATAAATGTCTGGAATGGTATAGCCAATTCATTGCGTTGTGACGATTTACAATCACCTAAATATAATTACATTGTAATAATATAGTTGGGAGAATCAGGACATCGATCAGATCAGTTTTTTCCAAATTGTTATCATTAATAATAGTCTGTTTTCACTCAGACTTTCAGACTATCTTTAATTGTACATCTGGCATTGAAGTCACAACCTTAGCACCATTTTTTTTCTCATTATTTATTTATTTATTCATACATATTTATACAGGTATACAAGATCAGAAATAAATCTGTTATAATACTGATTTATATCCTATGCAAATATTGCCATCTACAGCTAAGAAAACATTATTTATTTTTAAATTTGCATTCATTATTTTCTTATTTAAACTCAATCTCTTTCAATATAACAGCACCTGTATTAAAAGCGTATAAATGTTTGTCCTCATGTACATCTCGTTTTATTTATATTACATTGTAGATGAACAGTTATGTGTCGTGTGAAATAGTGTGGCCGTTTTGTTTCATTTAAAAAACACAATAAGCATCTATATCTTTTTGAACTTTCCCTGAGCCAGAAAGTTCAACTCAGTTTATTGCACGCTAAGTGATGAATTTCATGTCCACTGTGGTGAGTGCACTGACCACAGAAATTGAACAGTTTTCATTTTCCAAATGAAAGTGTAGAAGACGACGGACAAAGCTTCTTTCATGGAAGTCATGTTTTCTTTGGAAACGGTTTATTAAATCTAAAATGTCCTAACAAAACAAGGAAAAGGCAATGCATTCTTAATGGAGTTATACATGTTTTGACTGAATAGGCAAAACGTGGTAAATGTTCACCGTGCTTTTGCTTTCCCTGGAGGCCAAACCTTTTTCCAAAACAGGTTTGTTGATCTACGACTTGTCAACGATCTTTTGAATGTCTATTCAATTACCATATGGGTTTATTTGATTGATAAGTCATTACCGTAGTTCACCGTAAGGTAACCGATCGAGGACGATTTCTACTACACGGATTCAAATATTACGTAAATGCAACCCCATCCTTCTTAATAGGGAGATGGTCATCAGTCTCCATGTACTTTAGGAAAATTGCGGAAATGTCATTAATGGGTTAATGGGTGTACAAGTATCGCAAACATCGCACCCGTAGTCCCATCACGAAATGCCCCCTCCCAAGTCTCTCTGGGAGCCTTCGGGTAAGGGGAAAAAGTAAGATCATGCATTTACCACATGGGGGGGGGGGGGGGGGAGGAAATGGGTGAATACTGCCAAGCATGTTAGTCATCAAAACTAAACCACGCTTCACATATTTTGTGAATCTTATAACTCATAGCTCAGTGAATAGACACAAGTCCTTTCATGCGCGCAGTTGCCACTCAAAAAATGATACAAGTTTAGAAAAAAACGCGGCGATTTATCGAGCCTTATCTGAATAAGCCTTAAGTGTGACAAACAAGATGACATAATGGTGTTTGCAAACGCCTGTAGACCATTGCCTATTGTAAACAAATGTAATTGGAGAAACAAGTCAGTATACCCAATTACCTCATGGTTGCCTCTAGACTGGGAGATCTCCGTCATCCGTTTGACATGTTTCTCTAGTCAAATCGGTTGCTTCTCCCTTTTCCGGAGAAAGGTTGTTGACGAAGGTTTGTGTAATTGAAAATTTGCTACACCGAAATCTGTTTATATCGAAAGGTTCTTATACATAAGGTTCGTTATGATAATTCGTTTTCATGACGGTTCGTAATTTCGAACGTACTTTATATCTGACACGTTGTTACTCTGCAGGCTCGTAAGTCCGAAGTTTGATTCATAATTCCGAAAGGATTTTGTTTCTTTTGACAGTAAGCCCCCCCCCCCCCTAAAAAAAAAATAATAAAAAAAAATGGTTGGTTGTCTAATCCCTACTGTAAACTAGTACAGATGGGCTTTAAAATGAGTTAAAGAATGCTCAGAACCTAATTTGAATGAAAGGCATTTTGACATAGAAAAATAAAAATGGCAAGTTTAATAAATACAGAATTGCGTACAAAAGATTGTTCCCTCAAAAAAAAAATTGAATTTAAAAAAAAAAAAAAAAAAATACCAGCGGCCCCGAAAATGACGAGCAGGCGGTCGAGGACAACCAAATGACTTTTTTTTTTTTTTTTTTTTTGGGGGGGGGGGCTAAGGGTAAATACGATATTCCGATAGACGTATTTCAGACGCTAAAATAGGGTTCGAAATTTATATCCATAGAAAATGAAACAATGACCTAAAAATAGGGTTCCTAATGTTAGAAATAAAAAGAAAACCATCCAACTTAACATACTTCATACTATTTCATTAGATTAGGGATTCACAGCCTCCGGACGAATGAAAACTTTCAATTTTTGCAACATTGGCACAATAGTTCAGAAAAAGGCACCTTATTTCAAGTTCGGACTAGAGACCACTTCCGTCATTAATTTGATTCGATTAAAATGTTATAAAAGATCGCAAAAATATAAAAATACTTCTTTAGGCCATTGCACTGGTGACCTGATTCACCTGAAATTTGGCACCATTACAATAACATATTGAACGCCAACACGGCGTTTATCAATTGAATTTAATGAAGCTTGCCTCCTCCCCGACCGAAAAAAAGTATTCATTTGTCCTGTTCGAGATTCCGACTTAATGCCGCCCGAAAAATGTGTACATCTGTCCTATTCGAGTTTCCTACTTATAACCGTAATCGAGGGTTAGCGCTAGTAATAATTCCATCAGACATCATGCAGGTTTTCTTGAAGAAAACCTGCAGTTCGTCGTCTGAATAAACCCGAGATAGATGTGACCCCGACATATCTTGAGGTAGCATTAAAAATGCTTGGTAATCAATAATAAATTGCAATAAATGCAGCCTGGTGTAACATGAATACAATTAGTTAACGCATGAAATGAGCAATGTCACATGGCATAAGAGTTTATTTTAAATGGCAAAGAATAAAATAAATGAGAATTATCTGAATGACTGACACACACCCACAACAACGCCTACACAGGCACATACAAATATTGAACGATAGAATTAGATTCTTAGACGCAACGTCAAGTTCTTACAAATCGCTTGAATGGATGGGTGGATGGATGAACGGATGGATAACGCATTAAAGAAATGAACCGAGAACAATATGTAGCTTTTACTTCACCCGTGGCCAAATTTGTCTCCGCCGGGAATTGAAACCGGGTCTTAAAATGCAATCGCTGACAGATAGCTTCTCCATCCTCTTGTCACTTAATTGCCAATGCTATTGTAGTGAAAGATAAATCCACATTTACATGGACGAATTTCCTTAGGTAGTGTAAAGGGTGAATGAAAGTAGAGCCCATGAAACCCGATATTGTAAACAGAGATCAGTTTTAATATAGGTCAATTGCCTTGACCAGACCTGAACATGGAAGATCAGATGTTCGGTATCTTATCCATCTAATGCATAGGCTATAAGTATTTTGTTGTTTTCCAAACAATAACAATAATAATAATAATGAAAATAATAATAATGATAGTAATAATGATAAATATTATATTCATTATGATAATAACGATGTGATCTATAGCGCTGGTATCCGCCAGCGCGGTCCTCATGGCGGTTGCTACAAAATATAATACGTAATCAGTTATGCTTTGGAGGTGAACTTCTCGTGGTATATGCAGTTATAAAGTCGAATAGTTCAATAAGTAATCTGTATCATTCAGTCAATTTGACATTTACAACTGAATGGCTAGTTTCTGAGGAGATAGAGATGTGTCTTGAGCACTTAACAAAAATGATTCCATGGTAAAAGAGCTTACTCGGACAAAGCGTGGTAGGTCATCCCAAACAACTGCGGCTGCCACTATGAATGATTGTGACTACATTGTTAATGAAACTGCCCGGTAGCAATTTGGAAAAAGTTGAATTTATAGTACAAAGGAATTGGTGTATACCATACGGTTTTTGAATCATCAAAACGATGAGAAAATGCTTGAAACTTGCTGAAAGTCGAATGCACTGCACACCGAAACGGGTTTATGGGATTAAAATAACGGTGTGGTTGTTTACACCCTTTTCAGTTTTTCCAGCTATTTCCTGTCCTCTTTCGAACGAGCAATCCTCGTCAGGAAACATTGTTTTTCTCGAAAAAAAAAAGATATTCATCAGAAATGACGTAAAAAGAAGAAGAACCTGTTTGCCTTTATCAGAACCCTAACTTCTCAAAATATCTCAGTTTCACCAGCAAACCGACTTAAAGATAAAGTTGAGTTCTGGTCACGCGATTGCATTGCGAAAGAAACGGAGTGGAATCGATCAGAAAAAGATTATCTTGTAGCATGTAAATATTTGGTGTGTACCGCAAGGGTCTGGAATTATCAAAATGATAAGAAATTTGACCCAGTCCTGGGTAAAATAAAAAGCACTGTACAAGAAAGATGTATATGGGACTACACAAACATGTGGCATAAAAGTGTGGCCCTCATTTTTAAGCTGTTGCGTGTCATATTTATATAGAATATGAAGGCATTTGAAGAGCCATGCTTTTCAGGAAACACTTTTTCTCTGATGTTCTTCCACGCTTGCATAATAACAATGAAAACGCTCACAAATTATTTTTCACCTATCCCCAGAACTCAACCTTCTTTTTAAGACCCACTACAAATCAACCAAATTTAATGTATTTTTGTCGTCTGCTGTCGGTCATGCCGGTATGACGACATAAGAAACATAATCACGGGCCTGTGATCATGTGCTTTAATGATTCATAATGCAAGTCGCACGCAGGAGAATCCTTAGGAATGCATTATTGTCAACGTTAATCAACCTTGGTAAAGGCAGTCATCCCATAACATGCCAGTATGTCATTACAATGTTTAATTGCACTTTTGCCTATAAGTTTGGGTACGATGCTTTTTTCACGAAGGCCACCCGACTCGCTGACGCAGTCCACGTGGCAAGACTAGCGAATGTTGCCCAACGGGTATGAATGTCATGGGTTATGGATCACTTGTCATTGTAAATGATAGACCAGGGCATCGTTTAACGAAACCGCCATTTGTATAAGTTCAATAACGTCCATTATTGAAAGGCCTTCTACATTTATATATAATAATCATAATAGTAATTATAGTAATACACATGTTTCAATGGGATGTCGGCAAACTTTTAATTACGATGGTTCCGTGAAAAGCTGCCCTGATTGTTTGATAATTACCGATCACACAATGACATGTTTTTATGAGAAGGAAACCAGAGTGCCGTCAGTAATTTTACATGTGATATGCAAATTGTCAACCACCCCCGCCCCTTCACAATCGTTCGCCTTTTATCAATTACTTTTGACTATTTTTTGAGTAATACGATGCGCAATACACTATACCATATAGGACAAGAGTCGAATACCAAATAAATATTTTAAAAAATCACTTTTGCAAATCCCAATGATACAGAAATATGAAAGGAAACCAGATTGCGGTGAAGAAAATTACGGAAAACTCTATGAAATCATTTGATAATATCATGTTTAACATTTATTTTATTTTTGTTTTTGTCTTCGTTTCTGTTTTGATAAAAAAAACGGTCCAAATTGGTAAGACAGCGTTTCCTTGATGCCCTTATTTGTTATGTAATACAGATATGAATTTCAATGTACATTACTCGTCAACCTAGAACACACTCAAGTCTTTTTCAAATATGACGTGGTTAACCCCCGAAAAAAGGGCATAGTGCTGTTTTCTTCATGATAACAAATTAATTGTCACTTCGCGCAACAAGATCCCACGCGTATATTCACTATTGGCATGTATTATAAAATACATTTTTCAGTGAAGCGTTTTACCATTACGTCAGCAGTATAAAAAAAAAGTAAACAAAAATGTCGCAAATCTGAACAGGGCTTTTATAGCGAAATCAGAATTGTTCGTTATGTATGCATGGCAAATGGATATTGTCTTATCAATACGAGAAAGGATATCCTCATTTAAGACATCTGACTTTTTAATTTAGTGGTCCGGTATGGATAGCATAATTGTCGCCTGCAAGATCGCTCTATTTAACATGTGCCTTTCGCGATAAAAAAAAACCCTTTTTTCAGATATGACGGCGCAAAACCACTTTTGTGTGTGTGTGTGTGTGTGTAGTTGACATTTATTTTTAAATGTAAAATACAATAACGCAAAGGTTTTCTTGCGGCGGTTGACTGGGTCACATCTAAACAAGTCTTGTTGAGCGGCATTGCACAAAGACATGGTAATTACTCACTCCACCAAGATAGCATGTTGACCACATGTCTTTAATTATTCAATCGCTTCTTTTAATTAGGGACATATAGGCCTATTGAGGAGTTTTGCCAAAGATAATTGCTCGTTATAAATCTACAATTATTATTTTTTAATGAAAAAGGAAATCTTGTCATCAGTGTCTTTATTTGCCATAGTTGTCGACACCCGGACCCCACTTACCTAAAATTGTCATCAATGACAAATTACAGTTTTTGTTATTAGCTAGTGAAAACCTTGCTTTTGATTGGTTTTCAGTAGATTTGTCAATGATTTTGGTCAATTGTCATTTGTCTTTAAATAAATTAGGCTTTGTGACACGGGTCCCAGGTAAAAAAAAAATACCATTGTCGAGAACTCCTTTTGTTCTTTTAATTCACCTGGCAGTATTGCGGGAAATACTATAGTAAACAAACCTTTCCTTTTAATTGAATTCACCCTGCAATATGATGGTGTATCGGGAACTGAAATTTATAATATCGAGGGTTTTTTTTTTCTTCTTTTTTTCTGCCAGTATTTTATCTTTCTCTTTTTTTCTTAATGATTTTATCTGAAGCTTTTAGTAGATCTGTAACATCTAAAACGCTCAAATACTCTGATATGTAACTTGAAGCAGGCCCCTGGGTGATGTTGATGAGAGAGGCCTATTAATGACTAAGATCGCTATCTGTTGGTTTCGTTTTTCATAGGTCTTTCATTTGATGTCTTCTTCAAAGCTTCGAGCGATTGATCAGGCAATGTTTGTAGACGGATCGGAGGGTTGGGGTGTGAAAACAAGAAGGCTAGTTTTTCCTGATGCGGATGAATTACTTCTCACACTAAATGGCGTGGCGTGGCGTGAACCGAGATGTTGGGGTGCACTGATTTCGGAGTGGAAAGGGGGCACCGATGTTATAAAGCCCGTTTGCACTGGTTTGGCTCTTGATTAATATTTAAAAAAGGGCATCATGGGGGACCAACATGCACCGGTTGAGCATTGTTTGCTATATAGAGGGCGCAAGTAGCTTTACGTAGTGCAGTGGGGCTTTAATCTACTGCTTAGACTTTGTCGATTCATCATACCCACGTGTACTAAACAATGACGCACGCATTCATTAATACCTTCATAGAGGGAATTTGTGGGGAAGATGAATTCAAGGCCGTGAGGTTAAAAAAAGAGTAAAAATGAAATAAAAGCCGCTAGAATTTGGTTTAGGGTTACTAAGTGAATCGAATATCAGATAATAAGTTCATCGGGTAAGGTTAGATCATGACTGGGAATCGTATGATTATCTCCTTTTTAAAATGTCTTCGCCTCTATGTAACGGTTCTAGGGTGGGGGTGCTGAGGGTGAAAATTACCCCTCAAAACCGCCAAAGCCTCCCCCCCCCCCCATATTCAGTTATACCTCTTGAATGGCGCGCACCCTCTCACTTTCTCTTACACAATATCTCTTTTTGCAAAGTGGAACGTATCAAGAAAGAATTTAAGTAGTTCAATGAATAAACTCTTCTTTTACTTCTCTTTCGCTAATTCGATTATGTGATACAGCCCCCTGAGTCCCCTGCAGTGGCTGCGACACTTCTGACACCCCATAGGAACACCTCAAGTAGTGTATAGTACTTTCCAACAGAAGCATGAAGCCGCCGACTGTCTTAAATCATCAGAATTCAATCAGTTATATTCGCTTTCTCCTACAACATATACTTTTGTATATGTAAGTGATGTTTATTTTCCATCAACGTTTACCGCGTCTCGACGAAGGTAGGCGTGAAAGTCGTTCAGACATGGCGCGGTTAACACCGAAAAATTGCCACCGCGGTTTTTATGCGTAAATGAATCGCAACTGCGTGCTTACGCGTATTCATTGAGTTATGTGTTATTAGACACAGAAATGTGAAGCGTATTACACTTTACATCATCGTTAACCCGTTGACTACTGAATTATCTAATTCCCATAGGCTTAACAAAGGGACCACCAGGTTCCAGTAAGCAATGGGTTAAAAGAAACAAACGTCCTGATTTTGGCGCGTCATATCCGAACAAACCGTAAAGCATGGATTGATTTATAAAAAACTGTTTTCGGGTGCATGGCGAAATATAAGGGCCAAAAGTGCATCAGTAATAGAATAATAAACGAGGCCATACGATAAGAGCAATAGCAATATTTTCATTTGTTAACACTGTCTATGAATTCAAGGCTAGATGCTTTCGAATCGACAACACGCTTTGTTGTAATTCCTACGAAGAAAACTGAAATAAAAGCCTCTCAAGGTTGAAACGCTTTTCAAAAGGAGCACTCTGAGCTTGTCAACGGAAGGCTGACATGACTCAAAACATTCTAAATAATATAGAGGAGTGGGTACTAGCTCTTAATTAGTAAGTACTAATCTGGCCCCATCTTGGGAAAGTTGCGATCCTAATCAATCTCAAGTCCTCTAATCAAACGCAAGTTTGCAGTCTCTTATCTCTGATGTACATAGTTGCGATTGACATCAATTGCAAGTAAGTTGCGATTATTAGACGAAGCCCTGGCCATTAGAGATTGCGTTACCGTTACAAAAAATCCACATGTCGGTCAGTGGATTACATGACATGTAATCATGGCAAAACATTTAGATCAGACCCTCAAGGATTGCATTCACACGGCCCCAATGGAAATCAGTCTTGTAACTGTTTGGGCTTTTTTAACCGTGTATAAATAAAGATATCAATTCAATTCATGAAATTTCAGTTGATATTTGAATTTGATTTTGGTTTATTTATTTCTGTTAGATTTTCTTTTCTTTTGCATTTTTACAAATATATATCACACAAACATTGCAAATTTACACATGACAAATGCATCAATTGATAAAGAGAGACCAACAATTGTTGCAAATCTTCTGAGTTCGAATTCTCTAACGTGAGAGAGAAGAATACCAAGTGTAGTATACAACTTTGCCCGAGCACTAGATTTCATTCAAAATATATTGATTCTATACGGACGTAACCTTCTCTCCTCTTTTGCTTTTGGGCATAGGTTTCCCTCTCTCTCTCAAAAAAAAAAGTCTTATGATATCTTTCACCATGCTCTAAGGCACGACTTTGGTCTTGTTTGGTATCATGTGTAATCTTTTCTGAGTCTGTATTTCATTTTCACTTTCATTCAAAAGATATTGGTTGCTATAAGCACGTAGCCTTCTCTCCTCTTTTCCTGTTGGTCATATGTTTTTCTCTTTCCCTCTCTCTCTATTCGTCTTATGTTATCTTTCATAATGATCTAAGGCACGAATTTTGTCTTGTTTGGTGTCATGTATAATCGTTGCTACAGTGTGATCTTGTTATAGAAAATACATGTTTCGTCTGTACCATTTTCTTCTCTGTAATCAATTTTGATCGAAATAATTGGAAATTGTTAATATTCAAATTTAACAAAAGGCATAGTATCAAAGAAAGTAGAGGATATATCTTTTTACAATTGTATGCACTTACAGTACTTATATTTCAAAATGTTTGGACGAGACCCTTATGTTGTTTTAATATTTCCTCATCACCCTAAAGCATCATCCTTATCAAGTGGAAGATTAAATGGGAACTCAATATTGAATACTATTGTAAATAATTATGATAATGATGATTTTTTTTTTAAATAATTTATTTCTGCATTTTTCCAAACACAATACCTGAATAACAAAGAACATGTAAACGTAATGTGAATACAAATATTCAAACAATAATTACTTCATATCAAAGCATGATATATATATAAATACATATAATAACGAATTTGATATTTATATAATACATTATTATGAATTTAAAAAATTATCTTAACTATCTCAAAAAATAGTGCAGGAAACCGCCACCATTAGCGTCGCTTGATTAGGATGGCGGCCTCAAAAGAAACATTTAGGTGACATTCAAATGAATATATGTCCATACGATCTTGCTTTCAACCGACATAGTTTGTGGGCTTGGAAACAGAATGACGATGAAAATATCAAATTTCCGTTCAGGTGTGGACAAATAATTTGGGAGAAGAATCGCGGAGGTTCAATCAACCTTTTTTCTTCGTTTTTTTGTATTGTTTCTCCGAGATGACATTTAGGTAAGTGAAATTCAAGTCGTTTTCTGTCCCGCTAAAAGCAATGCCACTTGTTGTTTTTTACACTAATGTGATATAAAGCACTGATACCGATTCTCATGAGAATAACAAATGGTGGGATTGGACTTTACCTCCCCAGAAAAGATTGAGGAAAATAGCAATCTGATGAAGAACAAACCCCGTCTTTTTCCTTTATGTTGTTGATGCTGTTATTGCTATTTTCACTATTTGTCACTCATGTAGGGTGGTTTCGCTGTGAATTTAATATGCACTTCTGGGAAGTCTTGAGAAGACCGGTGATTTGTTTTGCTTCCTTTTCAGACCTTTACATTGATATTCATTGGAAAGCCTTGAAGGAATATCAACACGGATTTTAATACAAATTCCAGGTGAAACGATACCAAAATTAAAGCACTTTCTTTTCAGTGCCAGTTACCTGTTTGCTACCAAAACTAGTTACTTAAAAAAACACATAATTTATCTGAGCTAGAATTTACACCCGGTCGGATATATTAAACCTATTAAACAATTTACCATTTATCATTTTACAATTTTGGATTGCATTTATTTTGTAATCTTGTCACAGGCGAGAAAGGGAAAACATACAAGGAAGTGTGACCATGTAAATAAAATGCATCTAAAGTTCAATACAATCACTAAATAATCAACCACGCAAACCCTCACTGTGTCATGATAAGGTATTTTGCCATATCCACACCACAAATTAAATAGTTGACTAATATTTGTAAAATTTTCAAATAAATGCATGTCACAATAAATTTCTCAAACCGGAACTAACTTCTTATTTGACAATGTACGAATGTATTTATGAAAAGTACTTACAAGTTTGGTCAAGCACCTGTCACATAGCCTTCTTGATTAATTCCAAACACGAAATATGAGTAGCTTCTCTCTCCGTCAACAGCTTCGAAAAAATAGATTTTCGACTGAACACCAAGCATAGAGACAGAAAGAGCAGAGGTGATGCTCCTAACGAAACGCCGCCGTCAACCCCTATGAGGTTTCATTGAAGTTGTAACGTAATAAAATCCTATTTCAATATTAAACGTTGCCAGTCTCCAGAGGAAGTTGGCCCGCGCGCACCCGATAGCGAAGAAATAACAGAGTAGCGACCAAAAGAAGTTACGACCTAAGAAGGCACTGTACTTTTCACTCGTCGAAGCCCGCTTTCTGCACCGGGGTGGAATCTATATCCGACTCGGAGCGCTTCCAATCGTACAACTAACGGAAGAGGCAAACACGGGACTGGACTCGGAGTGTATAAAGCTGCTCCGCTTGAAACCGTCTGTGACTAGTCTGTCAATAAAGTTGAGTTTTTGTGTTTGCGCGCGCTGGCGTACAAGCCCGGCAATGCGTGAGGTGACGCCACGACCGATTGGTTTGGGCACTGAGCGCTTAAGACGATAGCTCGGATAGCTAGTCCGGTGGGTGAGTCAACAGAGCTCGAGTCAAGGGAAATGTTGATGGTTAAGCGAGATTATTGACCGTAGAAATCTTTCCGGGAAAGGGAAAGAGTGTCTGGCTGGCGCACTTTGTTTTGGGGTTACCTCTCCTGGTATATTAAGGAACCGGTAACTTTTTTTTTAATAAAACAATGCTAAATTTCTTCTTATTAATTCTAATGCAGATATGGCCATGCTATTAATAAATATATGGCTGATTATTCTTTTTTTCCGATGGAAATATGGCCATGTTGTGAAGGCGTTAGGTTATAATGGTTCATTCACTTGACTCTCACTCAAAGGGTTGAGGGTTCGAATCCGAGCACGGCACTTTCGTTCTTTGACAAGGCATTATACCACATTTGCCACTCTCCATCCAGGTGTTTATGTGTCACCTGGCAATTGCTAGGGCAATGGAAATTGCAGGGCCCTCAGAAAGAACAACATTGATGATTCTGAGGCTTCCCTGGGTAACGAATATTTTATTACTAGTATTACATTATTGTAAAGATAAATATGTAACATATGGTCGGGGTTTGATTACAGTGTTTTACATTATTATTAATGCTATGTACCTTATCATTACATGTTTGTTTTTAATTATATTTCTGGGGTAAGGTTTGCTATACATCTATTATTTGATCATGACAATCACGACAAAATATATATCGCTTTAGATATATTTTATTGAAATATATTTGTAACATATCTTTTTGTAATTCGTTTTAGTAAACAGTATTACTAATTGTACAGTATATCAGATGACTTATATTACATATCATGTATAATTAAAATATACTTTTATAAGCTAGATATATTTCAAAACCTGAAAGAAAATGTATTGCATATGCTAAACGAACAATAACAAGAAAGAGCAAGATAAACAAATCATTATCATACCATATGTCGAGCATAATACAGATGTTTTACTAATAACACATTCGAAAGTATCGGTTTTGATAATTTACCAGATGTTACAGTTTCTTGTTTGTTTAGTCGCCATCTTTCTGCGGCACCTCCTTCAACCGAGATATATTACAATCAATTAATGAGATTCGTTTACCAAAAATTCCTATGACATTCAATTATTTTAAGTTCATTTCGCTTAAAACTGTGTGTTCGCCCAACGTAAGTGTTAAAATGCTTTTGAACTGGAAAAAAGGGGTTTTGCGTTCATTTAACCTTTTTTTTTTATCAAACCTTTAAAAAAATGTATCATCACCATGATCACCCGTTCACCATTATCAATATTTTGCGATTGAACTGTCCTTTGAAAAAATTGAATATAATTTTACATGAATATATGCTATAAATATTGACATGAATGTACGTACTTATTAAAACAAATCAAGCGGAATTTAATCCATGACATTCGATGTATCAAACCTAACGAGCCGTTGGAATAATAACATGTACGGCTTTCGAGGGACATGTGATTTGTCCATTATATGGAATCCTGGTATATATATAGTGTGTATAAAATAAAAGTGTATCCAACTTGGGCAGCTCCTGATTAAAAAGTTATAACCAATATAACTTTGAAATCTTGTATGTCTAATGATATATAGCCTATTCGTGATACTTCTGCAACGGGTGACTGAGTACCAGGGTCTTTAAAAGATGTCGTAAAAATGGCCTTGAACCAAGTTTGTGCTGACAGAAAAAAATGCGGGTCAGGCCGTATGCATGCGCATCTTTGGTCTTAAATCCTTTAAAAAGATAAATTATGCCGCGTGCTTCATTTCCTCATTTATCTAGGCTTTCACAGAACCTTGTTTAAATCGATAGGATAACCATCAATCATTTTAAAAAGCCTTCTTACTTATTGTATCATTGTATTTAAGTTCTCTTTGCTCACTTGTCTGTTGCGACATTTCACACGCGTAAGGATCATAATGTGTTTATGCCGAATACCGAATGGAAACTTAATGGTTTCTCAAGCCGAATGCAAGGAGGAAGACATAATTATGATGATAAGTATCAAAGAAATTAAAAGACTTTCATTACAACAAAACCCCAAATAACTCTATCCTTTTTGTATCACTCAAGGAGAAGGGTTTTTTGCAGCCAACCTCAAATTATGTAGAACTTTGCAGGAATTACGAATATGTCAAATATGTCCTATCTGTGAAATTTAAACGTTAGCAGTGTCCTAATATTCAAATTATGGTAGGAAACCTGTTTACTTGCTAGATTTCACTGTCAGACACTATTAAGTGACTGACTGGCTTTTTTCTTCTTTGGTAATAACATACATAAAATGAGCTGTAAAGGGTACATTAGCATTTGTCTACATCAATAACCCACTTCTTGTGATGGCCAAATTTAAACTGGTTGAATCTTTGTGCAGCATAAAACGTATGACCATTCGGTACAATGGTCTGAAAAGCAAGACTATTACTTATTGGCTCTATAGCTCCTAAGTCGATTCAACAACTAATAGTCATTATTTGCCTACTTGAAGACATTTTCAAGCGCCACCTTTTTTAGGGAAGTTCTAAATTAGTATTATCTTTCAAAAGCCGTTGGAATTTAACCTTTTCACTTTTTTGGCCTGCAAATGGGACATAGTATTTTTTAAACAAGAGATGCGAATGAAGTCAAGACCGTAATCATCATTAAAAAAGTTAATATCATATAGTTCATTTGTGATAAACGATTCTTGAGTTTGAGTTCATATTTACACCTTTTCTTTCAACTGCCTAATAGTCAACGTAGAAAAGTTTTTTGGAATGAGAACAACAAACATAATGGCTTTTTACCAACATTCCTTACTTCAGCACACCCTTGTTACAAGAACATTTTGACAAGACCTTTTGAAAAGCGCTGATGCTTAGTCAACCGTGGCAGCACAATTATCATAATATAATCTTTCGACAGAGCATTAATTACCCTTTACCATGAAATATTATTTAAGGGCACATAGGCTATAACGTTTAAAGCTACCAAAGTTGGGTACATTTCTTTGTATACGCACCGTATAGGTCAATTACAAAGAGAAGGATAATTTCTGACAAAGGTAAGATAAACTAGTCACATTTAGAACTAATAAGTGCTCCATTCTATGAATATCATAGTAGCGATGAAACATGAAAATGATCGCTCATGAAGAGCTCCCATAATGACAAATTAGAATCGGCAACCTCGGACGAAACTCAAATGCCACGTGTTTGCGCAGTCATTCGCATCCATAACTGTGTCCGGTGTTTTTCATTGTCAAGGTTTACATCAATATTTAGACCATTTGCTTTTATATCGCAAGATATATTGCAAGAATTTAAAATTTGTTTTATCTTGAGACTACTAAATAATCAACCATTCAGAAAGGAAATGTCGAGCGAATCCTTTCACTATTCATCAGGTCGCTTTTAATGTCATTCGAAGATAATCTTTCATCTTTTGTCTACCCTTGCGGGCACCATAAACATCATAATGCTGATCATGATAACAACCGATCAAAACGGGCTGATGCCAATTTCCCCCCTATCGTCATGACGTTAAGGATGTTCGCCATATTTTATCAAAAGAATTTTCAGTCAAGGACGATGCATCACGTCTGCTTCAGAGCCATACCTACGGGAGCAGGGGGGCACGTGCCCCTCCTCCTTAATTGTATAGTATAGCCTACACTTTTTTAAAAAAATGAAGAGGGAGCGAGAATGAGTGACAGAGGGCGAGAGATAGAAGAACAAGAAGAGAGGATCATGAAGAGTAAGAGAGAGAGAGAGAGAGAAGATAGAAAAGGGAGGAAGAGAGTCGGAGAGAAAAAAAGAGAAGGGAGCATGAATCGAGCGGGAGAGAGAGAGAGAGAGATACGAAAACAGAGGGGTGGGCGCCTGAGGGGGGGGGGGGTTGTGATGAGAACGGAACAAGGAGAATAAAGGTGTAGACATACCCCCTATTTGATCGCCGTATTCATTTGCATTCCATCCGTCGTGTGAAATCGCACCCCCTCTCCGAGACTCAACCCCCACCCCTTCAAAATCCGGGGCTTCCTTACGCTATTGTTCTTACTTTGAACACGTTTTCCCATTTTATTTATACTTTATTTGTGATGAGTACCTCTGAGAATAGATTTTATTTGTCCTTTCAAAACAGTGGGGCTCGACGAATCTTTCATTGATGACTGTCATAAACTTGTTATTCGAAATCATATTGCCATTGTTTTCCTTTGTGGCAAACAAATAATCGTAACAGAATGTCCCGCTTACAACTTGACGATATTCGGGTTTGATTTGATTTTGATATTGATTTGATTTTTATATTGATTTGATTTTGTTTTTATTTCTGCATTTTTCCAAATATAATGACTGAATAACAAAGAACATAAAAACGTAAGGTATGATACAAAATATACAAACAATAAGAACTGTCAAAATGTTATTTACATAATAGACATATAATAACGAAACTTAATATTTCTATGACATATTTTTATAAACATAAAGTATTATACGAACTATCTGTGGAAAATACACGAGATTGCAATCATAAGCAATGCTTGAGTAGGATGGCGGCCTCAAAAGAAAAATCATAAGGTGAAATTCAAAATAAAAATGTGTTTAGACGATCTTTGTGTATGAGTTTGTGAATGTGTTTGTGTGCGTGTATCGTGTGTGCGTGTATGTGTACGTGTTAGGGTGTGTGCGTATGTGCGTGTGCGAGCTCGCGTGCTTGTGCGTGTGTGATGTGTGTGTGTGTGTGTGTGTGTGTGTAGGTGTATATTTGTGTGTAGCGAACGGTGGAAGTGCACGTAGCTTTGTGTTGTATGGTGGAGTGGAAACAAATGTAGCCTTTTCAATAAAGGAAACAAAGACTACGAAGTAGAATGCAAAATATGCCACAATGACTTGCAATGTGACCAAAATTTGAGATATCAATAATTGCCTACTGCATATTGAAATCGATTATGTTGATGTTTCGATATTAATTTTAGTTTTAAATAGATGCTTTAAAAGAAGAGAGAGATGAACAATGCATTATTGAATTCGGTAAGAAGCTCCAAAAATCTTGTCCATGATGTCTTCCTGACCTTTTGGCAACAATTATTTTAGGATTTCCTAAGTGATAATTCTTTTGAACGACAGGTGGGATATGTGTGAATGTTTGAGTTTAAATCTAGCATGCCATGAGGCTGCATGCACGGTACCGTTATAGTGCTTTGTACATGCAAGCTAACCATTGATTCACTGCCATGTACGTGCAAGGGCGCATTCGTAATAGCAGTTATTGTTCATGCTTATTGTACTGTGCTGTGTGTTTCGCACGCGCTATTCATAGAACCATCGCGTTAATCGCGTTAATCTCCAAAACAACCTAGCACGGGGGGGGGGGGGGGTTGGCGCTTTGGCACAATGGGGATTATCCCTGTGGCCTGTGGCATGTGAAATAGGGATGGGAGTCGATTATGAGAACATTTATACATACAAATGCTTGTCTCAATGCACTTTACGTACACTGTTAAAAATTTCACTGTAGAAATTACAGTAAATTACTGGCAACTTTGTTGCACAGTAAATTACTGTAACTTTGACATTACAGTAACTTCCTGTAAGTTTTTCAACAGTAACTTGCTGTAAGACATTAAAATACTGTAAGCTTACTGTAAAGAAATTTTCATGTATAAGGTTACAGTATTTATTGTAAGTTCTTCTTACAGTTAATTAATGTAATTTTATTCACAGTAATTTAAATGTATTTACAGTTATGTACTGTAAGTTTTTCTCTACAGTAAATTAATGTTATTTCTCTCATTTACATTAAGTTAATGTAATAAGTACAGCTTTTCTACTGTGACTTTAGCAGTATCATCCTGTTAATTTTGTATCTATTTCTCTCATTTACATTAAGTTAATGTTATAAGTACAGCTTTTCTACTGTGACTTTAGCAGTATCATCCTGTTAATTTTGTATCTATTTCTCTCATTTACATTAAGTTAATGTAATAAGTACAGTATTCTACTGTGACATTAGCAGTATCATCCTGTTATTTTGTTATCTATTTCTCTCATTTACATTAAGTTAATGTATTAAGTACAGTATTCTACTGTGACATTAGCAGTATCATCCTGTTATTTTTTTTAATCTATTTCTCTCATTTACATTAAGTTAATGTAATAAGTACAGTATTCTAACTTGACATTAGCAGCATCATCCTGTTAATTTGAGGAAAAAACAAGCTTTCTGAACACAAAAATCATTATTAAAGTCTTTATTGGGTAATCAACGCTCCATAAAACAAGTTTCTCAAATAGTGTAACATTATGAAAATGCTTGCAAAGAAACTATCAAGTAAAACATTAAAACAAGTAAAACCACTAAAAACTGCAAAAGTTCAAGTACTCAAGAATCTACAGACCCATAGTCATCCTTCCAGTATCTCAAAAATTCTTGAAAAAATTGTTTAGATTATACCAATTCTGAAATACACATAACTTGCTTAATCCCAACCAATATGGCTTTAAAAAAAATCATTCACCCGACCTAGCATTAATTTAATTATACGACAGAATAACACATGCAATTGTGCAGACATAGCGGCTTTAAGGCATTGATATGCTAAATCACAACGTATGGCTTAGGGGCACTGCACTTTCTTGGGTCAAAAATTATTTGTCGAACAGACAACAATATGTTCACTTTAAAATTCTGAATTGTAAAAAACTATTGTAAAGAATTATCTTCAATTGTAAACAAGACATATTTTATACACTTTTATCTTCCTTTAAAGCCACTATTAAACGACAACTACTATCAGAATACAATCAATGAAAAGTCTCCATATACCTGGCAGAATCAAGGAAAACTCTCTATACCTGGTAGAATCTCTCCAAAAGACATTACTCACTTTATTTTTGTTTAATTTATCTTTTGAACTAATACCCCATTTAATTTGAGTTGCTCTGTTATATTAAACTTGTAATCTTTAATATGTGTTTCATATTCTTCTGTATTTTTGTCTCATTTACATGCCAATTCTGCACAGAAACTTGTTTCAACTTCATGAGCTGTCATTCAATTGATTGATTGATTGATTTATTGACGGTAAAAGCCCTATTCAGCTACTCGGCTGGTTTACAAAGGGGCTGTGCAAAATAACAAAAACCGTAAAACATACTTGACAATAAGAAAATATACATGATATACAGAAATTAATGAAATAGAATTACCAATGTGCACAATGAACAAAGAAAATAGAAAATATGATCAATTTGTGTACATGTAAAATGAAAACATAAAATTATGAAATTCGTTTAGCTACAATATTGCTACGTATTAAATATGATAAAAAAACATATTACCATATAACGTAACATATATCGTAATAAAATATAAGTTACTTAAAAAAAATATATTATTATATAACTTGAAATATGTCGAAATAAAATATAGGTTACTTAAATATAGGCCTAATATTTGGCAAATTCATTTATTTCATGACTTATTAAATTTATTAAAATAAAGGTGTATTGCATGTACAGACTAAAATATATGAAAATTCACTAAGGTAAAATAATGCTAAATTGCAAGTAATGTAAAACATATTTTGGAAAACAGTAAGTAAACAATCAAGCAATGCTTATGATGACAAGGCTGCACACATGCCAGGCTCACAGAATACATGTGCTAATGCTTTGTCTAGGAAGTTCAATGACCGCTAGACACAATTTATTAAAAAAGTTTGGGCTCACGACCTCACTGAAAAACGTTTTTTGCAATTGGCAAAAGGACAGCGTATTTCAACTCCGTGTTTGATATGAACTCTAAGATGAGAAAGTATGTCATGGATTTCCTCACATTTTACAGCACAGAGTGGACAATTCCAGGTAGAAACGCAGAAAAACTGGGCATCTTTTTTTCTTGAAAATGGTTGATGATCCCTATGCACATGGGTTTTGAAGGATGAATAATTTCTGAATGTTCGATTGCAGCCAGGAACACCACACGGGAAATCGAAATTCACCACATTTCTATGGACTGAAAAGTGTTCAGAAAACCGCTTCAATGATCCAGAAGAATGATTACATAGCTTACAAACGTACATGGGTATATGATGTCCATGTAGAGCATCCGTCTGATTAGTGTTTCAGCATGCACACTGTGTGACTTCAGCAGTAATCCATGGCATACTGCAAGAAAGAAGAGCGGAAAACAATACCTTTAATATGCATACGTACACATAACTTTTTATGTACAGCATTGACAGATTAAAAGTTATTTAAATGATAAATGAATAATAAAAAAAAAGATAAAGGACAAAAAATACAAAAGAAAATCGAAAGAAAAACATAAATTCATCAAATATAACCAGTTGTCACGAGCCTCCTGATGATGACTGTATGCGAAACCTTCAGCAAAAAAACATTTGATTTCACGGCTATGAATGTTACTACATAAGTGAAATTAACATTCATTTGCGGTAAATGAAACTACAATAGATTTCTGTAAAACAAATTTACAATCCTTAAAGACAAAAATTACTGTAATTTACTGTTAGTATTTGAAGAACCTACGGTAACAGCAATTTACTCTAAGAAATGCAGTGATTTACTGTAGGAAAGTTTACAGGCAGATACTTTGAGTAAAAATTGATGGTAACTTACTGTAGATATAACCTACAGTTACTGTAAATTAAAATTACAGTGAATTACAGTAGACAAGTACTCAAAATTAATATGAAATAAAATTACTGTAATTTACTGTAAACTAGCAGTAAGTTACTGTAAATTACAGTAATTTTACAGTAATTACTCAGTAATTTTACAGTAACTTACTGCCAGTTACGGAATGGCCTATTTGGTTGCTATGACAACGCTGCGACCTTCAAAAAAGTAAATTACAGTAATTTTACAGTAAATTACTGTAAATTACTTAAAGAATGGGCCAAAATCCCACAATGTGGTACCCCAATAGCCATATACCTGAAGGAAACTTTAGGCATAACCCCAATCTCAGTCCTTTACAAGGAATGCCAAGCAACTGCATACACATCATCCATCTTGAAAGGCGATGACAAGGTACAAGCAGCATTAGCCTCTAGAGTAGAAAGGGAAAGGCAGTGGGTTAAGCGGAAATCGATCTTGCTCCCAATTGTCGAAACTGTCACCCCTATAGTTGAACACATTAACCCCGCAGAAACACAAATAAGAGACCCAAAGATCCTCCAAAGAGCACAAAAGTCAGTTAAATCTAATCTCAGGGAAGATACCAGGAAAGCCTGGAAGGAGAAACTGAAAACACTCGTCCTCCAAGGTAATCTACTGGCTCTCACCTTGGAGGAAGAGTTGTCAGTATGCTGGAACAGTTTCATCTTTGACGTGCCGCGCAGAGTAATGCAATTCGTTCTGAACTCAAGCATTGACACACTCCCAACCAAATCAAACCTTGTACGTTGGGGCAAAAACGTCTCCGATAAATGTGACCTATGTGGAAACCGTGAAACTTTGTTGCACGTCCTGAACTATTGTAACGTGCAACTCACCCAAGGCCGATACACTTGGAGACATGATAATGTACTTAACGTCATACACACTGCCCTCACCAAGACAAAAGCAACAGTAAACGATACACCCAACCCCGAAATAATAGTAGATCTCAATCAGCCCAATGCCCATGCATCCTCAACTATCCCACGAGAAGTAATACCAACAACTGACCGACCCGATCTAGTTCTCTACTGGCCCAACGAAAAGAAACTGCTCATCTTTGAACTAACTGTCCCATTCGACCTTAATATTTCCAAGGCCCATGAGTATAAATGTAATAAATATGCCCCCCTGATTCATGACATTTCGGCCCGCAATTTTGATGTATCCCTTATAGCATTCGAAGTCGGGAGTCGCGGTCTACTAACTAACCACAACTTTCAGTCACTTAAATCACTAATCAAAATGGCTAACGCAAACGTAACCGCCAAAACCCTGTCAAATCAAATTTCAAAAATGGCTGTAGTGTCATCATTTTCAATCTTCCATGCAAGACAAGACCCAGCATGGACATTACCTCCACTCCTCCAATAACAGCCTATACATGTGAAAAATACGTGTAGGAACCAGGAGGACACGAATATAACAGCTGAATGTTAGATATTGATATATACTGATATAATTATATAGTTTGAAGTCTATGACTGAATTGAAATTGGAAATATATTTTGTGTCAATTTTTATCAAATCAATTACTAAATAATGAAATTCGATGCTACAATTGTATTTGTCAACTACCAAAATATATACTTGGACATTAATTCTTTTAACAACAACAAACAAATCAGTGATTTTAAATTTAATCGAGTTTATCATCAATTGTAAACTATGAATAAACTATAAATGTAAACTATGCAATGTACCTTTTATAGCAACTCAAATGTGTGATTATTTAGAAGCAAATGACCAAAATTTTTACTACAAAATTCATGAGAACTCTTTAAATAATGATAAGTCAACTTTTATAACAAATGTGTGTATAATACGATACAGCTTATTCTCCGTGAGATGCAATCAAGAAATCTGTTGTAAATTCATTCTCTCCGTCTCTCTCCTTTGCTATGTCTCTCTTCCTCCCTTTTCCCACTTCATCCTCCTTCTCCGCTAAACTTTACCATTACGTTCTACATTACATAAATATTATTATATTTTTAGATTGAACGAACCCCATAATTAATTTTTCATATTATAACTGATACTTCTGACTGCTAATGATCTTAGAACAAGTATATATGTTTGTATGTATATGTTTACATGTTAGGCCCTGCCTGAGTAATGTCAACGTCCTGGGCCACGATTTTCACGTCTTTATAATATGTCTATTCACTATGTGAAGGAAAGATTCCTTGTTATCTTATTTTGTATTGTTATATTGTTACATTGTATATGCTTTTCTATGGAAATAAATACTACTTTATTATATTGCTGTAACAGTAAAATACTAAGTAATTTTACAGTAACTTACTGTAATTTTATTTCACATTTTAACTTTTAAGTAAAATTACACTATGCAGCAGGATTGCCAGTACTTTGCTGTAATTTCTTCAGTAACGTGCTGTAGACTACACTACATGAGCTTAGACTTGTGCGTATTCAACTGATCACGCAGTGTGCTCATGATGGACTGATGCTGTAGTCGATCGTAGTGTGTGCGGTGTCCTATAAGTTATAAGTCTTGATGGTCTTGACGTTAGACATTTCCAATTTAACGTGAGCATGCATATCCATGTGCAATGGCATCGCATTGACAGTGACACTGTACGCTGGTACTGCAGTACAGTGTCATGTGCTGCACTAACACTACCGACTCTGTCCCACACACCACAGCACAGCACGTACAGTACACATATACCGTAGACGGAACAATTACAAACACAATCCCTATACTTTCCACAGTCTGACAATTCTTCACTTCAGCGGGATACAAATCAAATCATGACTCTGATAATTGGCAATCTGTAACTTACCTCGGATCCCCTTGGAATTGACTTATTGGTCATCAATATCCCAGCTCGAGGATCAGGACCAGGAACAGAACAGATTCAGATTCGTTGCTCAGGATCAGGCCGGCCAGCTCAGCTATATATCTCAGCTCAAATCTTTGCAGAAAATTAAAAATGGCGGCGCGGCGTGGCGGGCTAGCGCGGGAGCCAATCACGTGCAACGCATACGCGCATATGCAGCCGATCCGCCTAATGCGCATGTGCGCTGTATCCCACAATGCTTTTTGCACGCTCCTTTACACTAGCTTACTGTAGATATTTGTTCCCATGCTCTACGACACTGATGTTTACAGCAATATACTGTACAGCAACGTACTTATACAGTTAATTATCGTAAAATCGTTATTACAACATATTACTGTTGTAAATCACAGTATTTTACTGCATGAGTTACAGCAAATTTTTACAGTGTAAAGGGATACATGTGAGTCTATACTTATTGACTCTGTGCTGCAAATGTCAGGGATAAAGCTTTTATATTGATTTAAGAACAATCATTTGCATTTAACTGTGTAGCCTTCGGGTTCCTTAAAAAACTGTCAGGCACTAAATTCGCGGTCCGAAAACAACTCAATCCCTCAAGCTACCTCAGCATACACACCTAATCAAACATTTATGACCCGAAAAGTTTTGCGTTGCCCGGAAATATAATCGTGAAGCACCAAGTTTGACAGACATGCACGCTACACGAGAACGAACTATTTAAAAAAAATAATTGAAGAAGAACCATTAAACCGATTCGAACAGAACATTTAACACATTTTAGTAAATAGCATTTAAGCAATAATAGCTTTATACTAACCTCTCTTTAACAGTTGTACTTTCGACCGACATAAAATTGTCAACACGATTTACGAGTGATGGATGGACCGTACGACCCCCTTAAAATTTGTATTAGAATAATAATAACGACAAGTCATTATTAATGTAGTTTTGGGGGCAGACCTAAGAAAAATCGCTCCCAAGCGGGCAATGTTTTTTGTAGAATTGACACTGTCCCCGAGTGTAGATTGATTTCTCTGTTTTCGGGAGAGAAAAAAGTTGTTGCATTAATCTTTTGCTGCACCATGAATCACAATCTCTTGCACTAAAGAAAGAAGGGAAAAAGTTACGAAGTCAAGCACATCAAAAGACATTAAAAAACAAAATTGGTCAAATATACATGTATCATCCTTTTAAAAAAAATTCCAAAGGAAGATAATTCTAAAAATGTATTTTCATCCTTGTGTTTTATCAGAAAATAGGTCAGCTTAAGCAAGAAAAGTGTTACGAATAATATGGATTGACACATTACGTGGCAGTTCTTGTTTGACCTTTTCCAAATTTAGCATACTTTCGCGATCAAATGACCTAATTCAAAACATGTACTACTTATCCTATCACAAAAGATACATCTAGCAGTTTGATCAAATCTTTTTACTTTCTTGTGTTGATGTTATTCTTGTTTTGTTTTGTTACCGTATTTGGTAATGTAAACCAAAGAATTGATTTTGCAATTACTCGTTCATTATTAGATCCCAATAGGCAATGGGCTAAAGAGAAGGTTGAGTTCTAGGAAATATGAAAAGTAATTTTTCAGTTTTTCATTCTTTGTATGTCAGTTTGGTGATGATAATGATTCTCAGCACGTGTATGGCGCCATTTATCTGTTTCAAACATTCAAAGGCGCTCGCTCCTCCAATAGTTATGGACCACACATTATCCCGAAAAGATGGGTTTTGTGGCCTGATTTTATACTTTTCTAGCTTGTCGGTGTTGCGAAGAACAGGAGGGTGGGAGCACCTGAAGAGAAGGCTCGATCACCATACATCCGGAGTCGTGCACATGGGACTTAGAGAAGAAGGAGTCCTGACGAGCGTAAACTCGGACGAGAATGTTCTTTTACCGAGGAAGCCACATATCCTGGGGCCTGATCATGGACAGCCTTAAATGTTAACAGTAAGACCTTGAACATTATCCTGTACTCAACCGACAGCCAGTGTAAGTCTGCAAGAGTATCATAGATACATGTCCCCGTAAGTGGATGGCTCTTCAAGTGCCCTCATGATCGAAACATGACAAGTAACAGTAAATGTCATATGTTTGTGTTGTCCCATATACACATTTCGTGTACGTTGCATTTTTTTCAAAGCAAGACTAGGATAAATCCTAATCATTTTGATGATTCCAAAACCTCACTGTAGGCCCCTATAAACCAATACTTATGTGCTATATGATCAGCATCTTCCAGACTCTTCTAGACAGTTTACAATGAAATCGCATGACCCGAACCCAGCTTTGTCTTTAAATGAAGAAAAGAAAAAACTACTAGACATTCTAAGATGTGAAGTGTAAATGCTGAGCTTGCGTGGGTGCACATTCTTGACATAAGGGCTAAGGAGGTGACAAAGCAGTGATGGGTTTGCGTTGCTAATGCACACACGTTGTTGAAATAATCCAATAGTACTGTTTTCACTGAAAGCATCCCCCTTCGCTTTGTATAATCCCAAACTTGATTATTCGAAGGTGCCCCATATACTTTTACTATGTGCCTTACAATGTAAATAAAAGTTTGTCCTTGCCAATGGCGTAGCGAAGTCCCCATGGGGTGGGGCGGGGGTGGGGTGGCTTATCTTGTTAGGTGATGAAATTTGAGGAAGCAGGGTAGGAGCGTGTCACCTACTTTTTTAAAGTTCAATCCCTACATTTTCCTTGCTCATGATTCAATTACTTTATAAGCTAGACTGAAACAGTTTGCAGGTATCATTAATGCTTAGGCATACACCTGGATGTTCAGGCTACGTTTCGTCGGTTGTCGGCAGAATATATTTTCCGTCTTAACCAGAAGTTGCAATACCTTTCAGCTAATCATAATTGTAATATTGCTATTTTTATTTCCATGCATTGAACAAGATAACAATATATCAATTCCACTCTTCAAATTATTCTATACATTCAGATTACCATGTGTCGAATCGAAATCGGGGGAGTGTAGTTTCTTTGTCACGTGAGACGCATTGAGCAAATTTATATTAGATTTCGCGCAAAAACAAAAAGCAATTGTGTGTATTTGTAAGTATGGTTATCCAGGGCAGTGAAGCACGGGACTATGTTTCATTTTAGAATAACTTTATAACTATAATGAAATGAGAGAGATGGAAGAGATAAAATTCAATCTAAGAAAGGCTCAGGTAAACTGATTGAATTTCATCCGTCGGTACTTCAAAGATACTAGATCATCTCGACATTCGGCTTATATTTCTGTTCAAAAACGTCTTCGGGGAAAAATGTCTACGGATGAGGGACCTAGTTTTGCAATTTCCTCATGTCCCCCTATTTGAAATTGCTACTTTGGTCTGCTATTATGGCCATGAATCTGGACTTATATGTGGAAGTCCACCCTGACAAACCTGTTTTTATTTGTTTAAACAGAATAGAAAAAAGAAAGAATTATATTATATGAAAAATTATAGAGTGATTGTTTTGTAAGATTCAATGTCGGAGGAAAAGGTGTGAATTTTTGTTTAGATCGTAAATAGCAAATTGCACGAAAGACGACTCTAAAACAACTAGTAAGGAGAGCCAGAGGCTCTTAATCGGTTGCTTGTACGATGAATTTATTGTATATACATAAAGATCAATTGCATATTATCAATCAATCTTATATTTGGGATACCAATAGGACCCAGGTCAAGTGAATCACGAGTCCCTTTCCATAATGAAAAATTAATCCTGCCGTACCCAAACAACAATAATTATGCATCTCTTTGTATCTAGTTTTGACGAATTCGTGGAAACGAATGGGATACATATAACATGACACCAATTTGCCCTAAGTAAAACTCTTTGCTAACATGTCATGATGGATGCTAATTTGTGTAGATGAGGATTGGATATTCTTTATATGTGTAAACACTTGTATGGCCATGTGCCTTGGAATATTACTGCAGAGCAGCTGCGTCGCCGAAAGGCTATGATAACAAATGATTATAGATATGATTGAAATTAGCGTAGTGTTTCTTCAAACCTGGTGCTGACATAAGATTGCCTTAACAATTAGTTATGAGTGCATGCATTGCCTTCATACGCTTTGTATATAATCTTTTAACGATTTTGTTTGCCAATATCTTTAAAAATGGAAACAAAGTTCAATAGTTTCCTGTGGCTTGTACGACTTTGCTCATTAATACATAACTTATGAACGTGACGAAGTCATATTCTTCTCATGCAGCATCCCAAATACCGAGTGTGCAAGACTAATACATACTATAAATCATATCATCATAAATAATTTCATAACGATTTCATAGCAGATATCTTTCAAAATTGGCCATTGCCCTACAGTATAGCACCTTCAATGGACCTGCAGCATTACACGACTTTACTTATTAATACATATCTTATGGACGTGATGCAGCCATTACATTTTTATCATGCTAATACCAAGTGAGCAAGACTCAAAGATATTATAAACAATCTCTGCATGCAGCATAAAATATCAATTTTGATCTTTTTAAAATTCATGTAGAACACATAGCTTTTTGCATAATGCGTGGCGTACGTCAAAGATTTCTGTCAAAGTTATCATTCACCTGCATCGGTTTTCATAGAAAAACACCGTCTTATTACAACTTACTTTTTCCTGTGCTAATACATTTGATGGATTGGAAATGGCTTCGATAATGACAGTTCGTGTTCCACGTCGAGCTCATGTCGAGCACATTAAACATTTAGGGTGTGATGTTGCATGTGCATGAAGACAACCCCCATGGTACACATGATTTGTATGATATGTAATACAAAAGTGATATCCTGAACGTGTTTTTGTCTTAATGTCATCTATTTTTGTTGGAGAAAATAATAATATACAATATCTAGAAAGCTCATAATTAACAAAGGTTTCTCTATGCGCTGTACAAGCATGAATGACGAGAAATATATTCACATAAAAGGAATCAACAAAGAGAAATATAAAAATCCTAAAACTAGAACTTACTTAACATAATAACTAACATAATATTAAACAAATAGCTGACATGATAAAAACAAATAACGCAAGTAAAAACAGTTTAAGCTAATTAATTAAGGCCAAAGAAGTGCGTTTTTAGTAAAGATTTGAGCATTGAAGATGTGGGTGCCTGTTGTATGAACTTGGGAAAATTGTTCCAAAGGTTTGGTCCAGCAACTGCAAAAGATCTCCCCCCCCCCCCATGTATTGGTTTTGGTACACAAAGTAATGTTTGATTGCTTGGACGAATAGGGCGGGGCGAGTGGTATTGTTTGAGCAAATCAGTCAGGTATGAAGGAGAAAAACTGTATTATACTTTAAATGTAATTAATAAGAAAGGGGATAAGGGGTGCGGAGAAATGGGATATCTCAGGGCGCGTTCATGCTTAATTTTGAAGGTAGAATGAGCGATCTGAAACGCTCATCGTAAACGCTCATCGTGATCGCAGTTCCACGGTGTACTGTTCATGCTTACTTCTCTGGCTCATCCAGGCAATTCTCCTTGTGTGGCCTTAATTGGTCTTCCAGCTGGATTCACAAACCTTCACTGTGCATGCTACGTAGACCCACTAGAGGTCAGTGCGCTGACCCCATTTAAACGCGTTTACAAATTGTAAACGCATCTTTTTGTGAGTTTACGATCGGCGATCGTGATCTCCGTTTTTCGGTGATTCTACAAAAGTAAGCATGGACGCAACCGTGTTTTAAACTAAACGCGTAACAGATGCCTGATTCTGGCCAGAAAAAGTGAAGCATGAACACGCCCTCAGTAGATCAACAGCCCATGAGTAGGATCACTGGGGGCACTAGACGTTCATACGACAGGTTCTGGGTTCATTTCCTGCTTGGTGCTTAGGCCACCTCCCTTAAACAATGTGTGAGACCACATCTGCCTAGTCCACTACATGGACTGTCTCCGTGTCGCGACCAATCAGCTAAGAAAAATAACACACCCTCTTGAATGCTAAAACGGAGACATGGGCTTTCATTATTTCCCTCAATGCGTGTATTTTAGGGGATCGCTTGATCAGTGGAGACGTGTGCAGCGCTGAGTGGGATACGTGTAAGTAATGGGGACAAAGATGATTGAAGACAAAAAGAGCGAACAGCTTCTGTAATACATTTGCCATGTTCGTCACATTTGCCACATTCCTACATGCTCCTGATTCTCATATAAGATGTTCGGGTTTCGCTCTCTGCTCGGTGCTTACATCATCGGACAAGATCGTGTACACGTTTTTCAATTTTCGTCCTCGCGTGTATCAGATGGAACTTGGTAATACCGGGGTAATTGGTTAACGTGACCGACCATCGATAACCAACAGCTCGCGAGACCCACCCCACGAGACCGAGACCGGGATTCACCTCGTGATACCCAGCCAACGAGACCAACAATTTAGTTCTCAAGAACCCCCAGTAAAGTTTTCAGAACGCCTGCGAAACCAACATGACTGTATCATTGGCTGTAGATGTCGCGTGGCGTCTGTCTGATTTACTGCGGTCTCGTAGGCTCTAGCAGTGATAGTTTCTGTACAGTCAGTAAAGGAATATCATATAGACCAGTTATAGGCCTATCTCGATGTTTGAGTTGTTGTTGTTGTTGTTGGTTTTATGGCGTTTTCCATCGTCGGTCGATGATTCTCGCCGGTAGTTGTGCGTAGATGATAAATTGGACACTTTACGTGCTGTCTACGCCTCTCTGCACGGCCGCATGTTTGCCACACTTGCACTTTGCACACAACAATAGAAACTAATGGACAAAAGGATTTTATTGTGCAAACAAACACAATGGGTTCGCAAAATAAGCCATTTTCGTTCTTGATTAACTCCAAAAACGTCTTCAATACCATGTAAACATGACAAGTATTCACGTGCCTCATAAACAGTTAGGTAGGGGATTGGGTATAACGAAATTTAGAATGACTAAACAAGTAAACAAACAGAAATAAGGGTAATCTTTATACCCAATTTGAAGAGAAACAAAAAACATCTGTCGGTGTATTTTGTGTGGATTTAATATGTCATGAAAAACTCATGATTGATTGGAACTTCCAGAGGCATGAACTTATATTTCAGAAATAAAGATGGATATGAACCGATTTATTATTTTAAAAATGACAAGAAAGTGCCAAAGGGTGAGATGATAACGAAATCGATAAGAGAGTAACATCTTTTAAAACTAATTCTTCTCGCCGGATGGAAGTGTTCGTTACTTGCCCTGTATCAAAGAAGAAGCGAAGGAGAACTTTCAAAGTGAAAAGGTATAGAGAGTGAGCGGACATTACTCCGGTATCCATTTGCAAAATAAGAATCCTTTTACTGCGAATATTGACGTTAAATCATTATTCCAGAGAATTGTACAAAGCAAAACATGTTAGTTTGAACAGATGTTTTTGTTATTGCCAAAAATTGAAGGAGAAGTTTTTGACATTTCCAAGGAGAAAACTAAATATCATGTAGAGCATTTTCTTTTTGCGGTTTTATGATATGTTTTCTAATTTCCGGCATGATTAAAGAAAGATGTCTACTCTAACTGGGCGCCCTTAAGGCTGTGTCAGATAATGCGTGGCAAAAACCGGGCGGTTTTCTTTTATGGTGACGTAAAGTGTAACACGATTCACATTCCTTTATCTTATTTAAAACAAACAAACATCATAACACATCTAATAACGAACCTCTATAAATCCTCTTTATTTGTGATTAGCTATACGCCTCGTATCCCCCGGATAGGGCGCTTTATAAATCAAATTACTTATATTAGTAGTAGTAGTAATACTATCTTGCGTGATTAATTGTACCTACTGATTAACTAAAGAGCAATATGACCTTTTAAACCAGTTACATTCGGGTGGATAACAAAATAAAAGGAAGGGGTGGTTAAAGTTCATTAAAGGCAACCGCGCTAAGGGAAGGACTTACACGTATACACTGAGCTTAGTGTTCTGAGCCTTGAGATACAGAAATGTGAATCGAATAAACCTTGTTTACGTCGTCATAAAAAAACCCGCCACGGTGTTGCTGCGTCATATCCGAACGATCCTTAAGGCAGACGAACAATAACAAATTTATGACATTTTCAACAACAACAACAAATAAACAGACAAACAAATGAGATCAGTAAATGTTTGGGAACTTCATATAGGCAAATAAATCATATGGCCGTGACGTATAACGGATAACTCTCGTATCTGTTGTTTTCTAAAATGCATCCGTTTTTTCTCCTAAGCTCTCTTTCTCTTCAGGCGGTATTCATGAAAAAAACATCTTGCCAAGTCTTACAACTTGTGTGCGGGCGGACCTGATGGGTTGGTGCGTGTGTATGTGTGTGTGGGTGTGTTCGAACACAATAAGGGAAGAGTTGTAGGCTCATATATTCCATCCTGGAATTCCAATATTACGTAAAGTGATTGTATACATTCAAAACATCCATTATTTCGACGTCGTTCTAACTTTCACCTAACTTTAATCTTAACTGTTTTCTTTAAATTCTTTCAGAAGAACCTTCATTGTAATGGGACACCGTAGATAATAATTGTATTATGGAACAAACTCAAGCTGCGCAGGAGCATATTTGTAATAAATTTGTGTTTTAATAAAAGTTCTTTGTGTTTTTTAAGTTAATTTCCAAATTCTTTTAAAGTTTTAGATTATAATATCATTAAAAAAAGCTTTCCTAATGTATACATATTGCAAAGTAGTTAACGTACCATCTTATTGTAAATGATGTTATACATTGATTTCGTCAAAAAGGTTTGGAATCAATAAACCTACTGCATAAGAAGAAGAATGGCAGAAAAACACACTTCCTCACAGCATTAAAAACAATATTAAAAAAATAAAATAAAATATCTATCAATCAATTATTAAAGGAAAGCTATGACGGCGGCTGATCTTTTTCTTTTTATATTTAACAAAAATTTGAAGAAAAAATTCGAAATTCGAAATTAGTTCAAAAGAGAGAGATGACTAGGCCTACATCAAATCCTCTGACATATGGACGTACGTTCTTCTTCGACATAATGGTATTTGTGATATCAACTCGTTCATATGCGCAGTGAAAGAAAAGATCATCCTGCTAGTCAAGTGATATAACTATAATATTACTATTGCCTGACTTGAATCTCTTTTAAATGAAACAGCTGCTCGCTGTATGAATCAATAGTTCTCTTGTTGGTCATTTTGTCTGAAATCACGAAATTAGGAGGATTATCTACGGGTCTTTTGAACCTACTTAAACTGGGAAGGAGGGAGACGGGAGATGGGTTCAAGCTAAGGGAAATTGAAATACACAAAATAAAACAATACACCGGGTAGTACGACTTTATGAATCGTAGGTCCATTGTATCAATTTGTTTGGATAAGTTTTTGGGTTAGTCGAAAAGTGTAGATAATTATAAGAAGCACCTAGGTTTACATCAAAATAAGAATAAGAAGATGCATTGGAGGAAGCAGAATGAGGGTGGGTTCAAGAGAGAGAGAGAGGGGGTGGGGGAGAGAGAAGGAAAGAGAGCCACCTTGGTGTATCTCAATATCAAGAACATGCATTGGAGAAAACAGAATGAGGGTGGGTTCGAGAGACAGAAAGAGGGAGAGAGAGGGGGGAGGGGGAGGGGGAGGAGACCGATTTGTAAAGCTGTTTGAATCGTAATGCACGGATCAATTTGCTTGGGTCATTTTTGAGAAAAGAATTTCGAGTATTGGAAGGATTAACTGCCGCGGGCGTAAAACCCATTTATTTCGGCAAGGTAAATGGAAAGAGACAGAATGGGGGCGGGCTCATGCGAAATGGAGAATACCTGGAAGTCTGCATTCTTATTCTCTTTAATCCCAAGTATTAGAGTATAGGAGAATTGCCTTCGAGAATCTGGCCCACTGAATTGGGGGAAAGTGGGTAAAAAAAGGGTAAATGGGGGATGGGGTCAAGCGACGGGAAAGGCGGAAAAGCAGGGATAACGCGACCTATGAAGTCTTTTTTTAGTTTTAAATCTAAAATATTCGAGTTTTAGGAGAATTACCTTCGAGGATCGAACCGACTGAATTGGGGAAAGCAGGTGGAACGGATAAATGGAGGATGGGCTCAAGCGAAGGAGAAAGCGGAATCGTATTGCAGGAATCAATCTTTGGGGTCAATTTGTGTTTACTCTAGAATATTCGGCCATTAGGAGAATTACCAAGGAGTATTTCAAACCCACTTGCATGGAGAAGGTGAATGGGAGGTTGCAGAACAATTGTGGGTTAAAGAGAAAGAGGGAGAGGGAGAGAAAGAGAGGGAGATAACGAGAGAGGGAGATAGAAAGAGGGAGAGAGAGAGGTAGAGAGGGGAAAGAGAGGGAGAGCCAGACAGACATAGGCAAAGAGAGAGAGAGAGACAGAGAGAGAGATCGGGTGAGTACAGATAGGTTAAAGATATAGACTGGTAGTGGTAAGATTGCGGTTCAAGGGATTTGGGTGCAAAATACCCATCCAATATTGTTTAAATATTGCCTTCAGAGGTTTAGATGGCAATACTTCAACCTAAATTCTCAACAACAACAAAATATATGTCCAAATGTTCAATGTTGAAGTGCATTTGTAATATCTATCCAGGCCGGATCGATATGATAATTTACCAAATATATCAAATAGTAGGCGGTTTCCCAGCAAAAGTTTGTATCAATACGTATTAGTATTAGTCAAAACATATTCTTTCACATGATCGGTAATAAGAGCTTCCATTTCATTTTTTTTGAGAAGGGGGCGTTTCCAAAACTGGTCTATACCTTTAACAACAGCTTGGATCGTACGAATCAATTTGTTTAGATCATATTTCTTTTATCTGGGTAATATGAGTTTTCCCTACGGATATGTGAAATCCACTGAAATCGGAAAGGTGAGCGGAAGGGTTTTAGAATGAAGGTGGGATCAAAGGAATAGAAAAAGGTAATGGATTGTCTGGCCGAAAAAACGTGCAGCTGCTTTGATGGAACAAATTACTTTTTTATTTGCCCTCAGGAGAGACACCTGGCTGATGAGACGAATCACAAAGTGAGAAAAAAACTTTAGAGATGAAGTTGAATCCTGGTCATTGGCGATTGTTTTGCGAAAGGAACTGTCTATAGACTATTTTGAAAGAGTATTGTGAGATTTTCTAATTATCCGCATGATAAGAAATTGAGAAACATTAGCCGAATACCGCATACGGCGTACAGTTAAAGACACTCGAAACAAAAGGTATATGAGTGCAAAGGAGTACACAAACGTGGCATAAGACTTGATCAAAGCTGTGTAATTGATTTAAAGTCATATTTAAAATATGAGGGCAGTACAAAGCTATATTTTAGATTGGATAGTACAGTCTTGAAATTCCTTTACATGAAACTAAAATAATGAGAAAACTCACAAAACTCGTTTCTACCTTTACCACAAATAAGGACAGAGAGATACTCTGAAGCATGCCCCGGTTTCAAAGGAATATGGCACTAGAAGGAGCCGAAATTCAGTTTGCAACTTTATCAGATATTTCCCGAGGCGTCCTGTCGAAGATACATTAGAAAGAACCATGAACTCATTCTATTTACCCTCAGGTTTTCTCACATACGGCGAATTTCGTGCTTAACACCGGGAGCAAATACGTCGACGGTAGAACATTATATGTTGATTGCAAACCTCCGCTATATACCTGGTGGCCAAAATTATTTGTAAACCTCCCCAGAAACATTTAATTTCCCTCACCTTTATAGGACATTTCCAGGTCTGCAGCCCTTTTCACCCGATCGGACTGACAGCTGCAGAATAAAAAGAAAAGAAAATCATCCTTTTTATCCAGTGACCTAATTAAGTTATACTATAAGATACGAAAGAGAATCGTTAACCCAAGAGGGCCTTGCCAATCTCATAATAATTCCCTTTTTTTTCTTCTATTTTTCCCCGGTTCATGCGTTTTGTGGTAAATTACCTCTAAAAGAATTTTGATAACTCTTTTTTTTCCTTCAGATTTTTTTCTTTATTATAACCCCCCCCCCCCCCCTACTTTGTTTTACAAGACGAGGGCGTTGCTAGACGTTGTTTAGATCTGTGACATAATGGCCAAGCTCCGAGTACATTCAAAATGTTGTCCGCAAATATAACAATTTTGACCACAGTTGATTTGCAATATGGAAGTTTCCAGCGACAAGTAAACGAAATATTGTCATCGCTTTTTGAGAGGTTAGAACCGAAAAGGATAAGGTGGGAAATCTGAGGAATTTTCATTTTCTTTTCAGAGAAGGGAGGGGTTCTTATTTTGAAAACAATTCTTTAGTAGATTTGTCGGCATATTCTGTCCGATATGCCCCACCTCATTTAAACGATTTAAGCGATGCCCATGTTGCACATCAACAGGTTGTTTACACCATTTAAAGATGAAGTTGAGTTCTGGTCATGCGATTGCATTGTGAAAGAAACGGTGTGGAACCGACCAGAAAAGGTTGATCATTTAGCATATAAGAATTTGTGTGTATTGCAAGGTTCTGGAATCATCAAATTGATAATAAATTTGGCCAAGTCTTGGTAAAGTTACGAACACTGTACACAGAAAGATGTATATGGGACTACACGAACACGTGGCGTAAAAAGCCGGCCCCCGATTTTTACGATGTTACATGCATATTTAGAATGTGAAGGCATTTGAAGAGCCATGCTTTTCAGGGAACATGTCTTATCTGATGTTCTTCCACACTTGCATAATAAGAATGAGTAATGCTCACAAATTATTTTTCACCTCTTCCCAGAACTCAACCTTCTCTTTAAAGCCCGTCTGCACTGGTTTGGCCAGGAGGGATTATACACCATGGCATCAACTCAGCTCTCAATTAACATAAGAAAAAGAGGGTAATGGGGACCAACGGACACTGCTTAGACATTGTTTTCTATATCGAGGGAGCAAGTAGCTTCCACATATGTTATCCAATCCATAAAAGTTTGCAGAATCGATTTTTCGCCAATGTTATCAAGTCCTCTTTGCGGGTTCATGCACAATTAAATTGCACCTCTGTTTTTTAAATATTAAGTTAGCAATGGTTTTTAACCTCTAGTGCAATATTATTGAGAGGTTTGTTTACCCATGTTCGTCAATACTACATGGGAATTAAGCAATATCGAGTTTGCTTATAATTAGACTGTCGGAGTCTCCAAGGTGAATTAAATTTCATATCTACATGTACTTCTGGAAATATGAGCAAATCGACTTGAAAAACGGAAGGAAATCAGTCCCAAGGCATTACTTCGATATGCAACAAATTTATTTAGTAATGATGTGCGGTGTGACATTAAAATATGACTTATATTAAATTGCCAAGAACCCTTAAGTAATTTCAATTTTTAACTTTGTTAGATGAAAGCCATCGTCCTTGTATGAAATATTAGGACACAGGAAAAAAATATGATCAACACTTCATGCCTTTGGGGAGGCAGTAAAGGAGGTATTAAAAGGGCTCTTCACAGTTTTGTTCTGGTAAAGTTGATATTAATATGCAGTAATACGAAAGTATTCAATATCGTGAAGAACGTTTGGTTTGGAGAGTTGGGCATGCGGACTGCATATATTCCCTCTGATATTACAGGACCCCCATGACCTTCCTTTTTGTCAACATATACAATTTAAGCTCAGCCCGTATGTTTATAATTTAATCAACAAGACTACCTTCTCCTCACTTAACGACATGATTGTTCTTTATTTACCCGGACGCGATCTTCCGGATGCGATCTTCGTTGCACAAATGACACTTCTAGACTAGTAAAATCCATATCAACTTTTTTCGCTAACGATAAACGATTTAGTGTAACTACTTCTAAAAATATGACACTTCTAGATGGGTAATTTCCATATCAAATCTTTCCGCGAACAATAAACAATTAAGTGTAACTGCTTCTTAAACATGGAATCGGATGCAATACTCAATTGGAACAAAAGAAAATATGTCACCATAAAGATTATTAAAAAAAAAAACAGCAACCTGATTATTAAATTAAATCCGGTGGAGGATTCTATCAGGTCAAATAAAGATATATCCGAGCATTCCTCGTACGTAGAACTTCTTATATACTGACAAGTCTGGTGATTCAGTAACCAGGAAATTGGAATATTGAAAAATGTATTGCTTTACAATTTATTTTATTTATTTTGGTGATTTAAAAAAAAACTAAAATAGACATTTAGTCGGTACGAAATGGGAAAAACTAGCTTGGACGTGGCCCTACACATTATATAAATCTGACAAGCATGAGTTCGTGGTATGAGGGTAGGTGTTCCTTTTTAAGATTGCTGGGCATCCAAATGCGTACTTTTTCCTTTTCCTTGTTTCTCTTTTCTCCTTTTTCCTGCTTACGTTATTTTCTCCTTTTTTTTGTTGAAGGGAGTGGGGGGCGGGGGCTGTATATAACGTCAGGAAGCCTGTCACTTTTTTATCCTTTAGTTTTGATAGGCTTTGCTCATGTGCGAGGATTTTGTTAGACGCTAATCAGTTTCCTCGTCTTTCGCTGTCAGATCCGTGAAAGAAATGACACCCCACTCGTTTTCACGCCAAGATGATTGCACATGGTCATAGCAAATTTCAGATGACATTTCGCTGTCCCTACAGTCCGATTGTCAATCTGTTAGAATGACTGGGTGGCAGCTCACACCTTCTTAGCAGCGAAACGTGCTTAACACGAAACAAGGACCTCACTTTCTATGTCAGTGCCTTTGCCGCATGAGTGTGAACTTTTGGTCAGTATCAATGTCCGGTAAATGCGTATTGGAACATTTTTACAAGAAGGGAGGGGGACGGGAGAGACTCTTACCCGAATATTAACCTTTCAGATTGTAATAGAAATGGCACATTGTTATGGTTAAAATGTCTAACGTTATTTGGTTAGCTTGTTATACACACTGTATTCAACGTATTTACAACCCCTAAGTGTTGGGGCAGCAGCAGCAGCCCACATCATCCTCGCCTGCTTTACCTTTGCCATTGTATCCAGAACTGCACTGTATATTCACTCTAAAATCTCTATAAAGCTTAAGGGCAATATATGAAAAGGCGTAGAAGTGAGAGTAATTTGTGCAAATTTTGCATGTCCCTAGTTATGTTATTGGGCCTAATTGAAACTAGGCTTTCCGCAGCTTATTCTTAGCCCTCGACGGAGGAAATCTGTCAATCGTCTGTTATATCTGACGTCAACTCTGCCCCGTTTATTCAGATCATGCGCTAAGCAACCTCATTAGTCACATTTTTAATTTCCCTTCTCGATGCTTACCATGTATTATAAATCTTCTTTTCCTAACCAATCTTCTTTCTCCCACCTCTCTAATTTTGCTGGCGAATGTTTTTCTCTAATTATACACACGCACACACACCACCACATACGCACACACACGTTTTCACCGAATACGCACACATGTTCACGTCTTACAAAGATCTTTTTTGTCTTTCTCTTTCTCTTTCCCTCTCTCTATCACTCTCTTTCTCCCACCTCTCTTATTGCACTGGCGAATGTTTTTTCTCTTACACACACACCCACACCACATACGCACACATCTTACAAAAATATCTTTGTTTTGTCTTTCTCTTTCTCTCTCTCTCTCTCTATCACTCTCTTTCCCCTACCTCGCTAGCTAATGTTGTTCTCTCTCATGCACACGCATACACACCACACACACACACACGCTCACACACGCACACACGCACACGTACTCATCACATAAGCATACATGTTCATATCTAACAAAGATAGTATGGCCGTCGTAGTATAACAAAAAAATAGGTGACTGCGACTGCGAAAGTGAAGGTATCTGATTCGAATCCCGGCATGCCGTTAATGATTCCCTTATAAAGCTAGGTATTTTTATTTTAAATACCCATAGCTTCTCTGCACTCTGGTTATGCGTGGGTACCTAGTTTATTGCAAAGGTCGTTGTTGCTATCAAGTGCGCACCAATTTAAACTGCGACTGGTTAAACTGCTCCACTTATCCGGTTCGCACTACTACAAGTATTAATGTGATTATCTCTATCATCACCATCATCCTAAACATCAACAACACATTATAACACGAGTTCGGATGAAAACAATGTATAACATGCATCAGAAAAAGGTGTATGATGCCCCAACCTCTAGCAGGAATATTTTACATTCATCATGTAATGTCTCCTAAAGCCAGGCATACTCTGGCGCCCGTAGTCTTATATTATTAAAATATAGAATGCAAATGAAAGCCTGCACGACAAGCAATTCAATATTTCAGTCATTACCTCAGGCAAATGACATTCATTTCTTTGCGATCGATAACAATGATCTGAGCATGCATAATCTTAGGCCTACAATCATTAAAGTGACTCGGTATCATTGCCTCAGATTCTTAAACAAAATCCTGGATTAAGCTCATGCTGCAAACATATTTATAGTCCTTTAGGTCAATCAGGAATCCCATGAATTTTACAAGCCGATCACATGTCTGATTAACAAAATATTTATGATTGGAAATCAAAAGTTCAAAAACCATTTTCCCAACCGTATTTTTTTTTATAACACTTACAGATAATTGAGGAATATTAGTATGGTTAAAAACCGGTCACTCAAAGATTTTTTTACTTTTTTGAAGCACTTCGTGATCATTTTGAAGCGCAATGTTTGTAGGGCTTCAATATTACACCATATCAGAGACACTGATAACACGTAGGGCAATGCATCTCAGATGTTAAACGATGCCTTTAACCCATCACAACACGGTGTCTCCATTTTAGCTACGTTCAGAACACTAGGAATTACAAATTATACATGTGCAGAAAGAACAATAATTACAAACAGATTTGGGTCTCTTTCTAAAGCAATATTTCTCGCCGTTCACGAATAATATCAATTTAATTGTAATTAATAATTTGAAGGTGTCGTAGTAAAATGTCTCAATCACTCGGCTGTCAATTCAAGGGAACTCAGGAATACAATGGTACCTGGCAATTTTCATTGGTAATGATAATTGCAGGGTCCTCAGTAAGAACAGCATCGGAGCTATTGAGGCTTCCCTGGTTAAATAAAACTGTTATATTGTTATCATTTAATAACCTTTACTTGACTACGCTGTATAATATATATATATATATATATATATATATATATATATATATATATGAGCACTATTTTCGTGTCTAAATTGACAACTTTTCTTTTAAACCGTTCAATTTTCCTTCACATTTGTTCATTAAGTATAGATTTCTAGTTATTGTTTAATATGTAGGAAAGGAAAACAACAATATTTGGTGCCAATTCAGGAGGAACAACTGATTAATTCATACCTTCAGAAAGTGTTGAATTTTAATGTTCTAAAGTATAGAGAAGGCACATATTTTGGCACAGTTTGAGATGTCTACTAAATCCTGCCTCCATCATTTTAATGTTCAAAACGTGAAAAAAGTATAGATAGCTAGCGATACACATAGGCAGTTTCGAAATACACTTAGTTATACAAATTACTCGTGACTGAAATGTTCTCTGTGAATTAATACTGGCCAAGGATTTCCAAATCATCCAGTCATTTGAATGGATGTACAACACATGTTTGTTTTCCTTTAAAAGTGTAATAAGCTCTAAGTGCTTGAACAGTAACATTCTCCAATTCGAGTTCAAAATCTCAAAGCAATTAAAGGGAAAACCCTTGGATACAGGAATCCTTAAGTCTTTGATATCTTGAAAACCTGATAACATTACATTCATTTGAATAGCACTTGAACGTATCATGTTGTTTTTATGCAGTAGTGTGCACTCCAATGTATTAAACTTAAAGAGGCCCTTGTATGAGCAAATATTTTTCTCTGAATGTTTTTGTTCTTTGCTGCTACACTTGAATCAAAACAAATACTTTGGTATTGGAATCCTAAGTCCTAGATATCTTGACAACATGATAACATTGCATTTATTTGAATAGCACTTGAACGTATCATGTTGTTTTATGCAGTAGTGTGCACTTCACTCAAATGTAGACCGTAACTTAAAGGGGCCCTTTTATAAGAACAATTTTTTCTCTGATTTTTGTTGTTCTTTGCTGCCGGCTAAACTTGAATCAAAACAAAAACGTTGACACAGGAATCCTTAAGCCCTTGATATCTTGAAAACATTATAACATTTCATTCATGTGAATAGCCCTTGAATGTATCATGATGTATGATGCGGAAGTGTGCACTTCACTTCTATGAATACTGTAACTTAAAGGGGCCTTATAATAAGAACAAATTTTGCTCTGAATGTTTTTGTTCTTTGCTGCTACACTTGAATCAAAACAAAACTTTGGTACAGGAAGCCTTAAGCCCTTGAAATCTTGAAAACCTGATAACATTACATTCATTTGAATAGCACTTGAGCGTGTCATGTTGTTTTATGCAGTAGTGTGCACTTCACTCCAATGTATTAAACTTAAAGAGGCCCTTGTATGAGCAAATAGTTTTCTCTGAATGTTTTTGTTCTTTGCTGCTACACTTTAATCAAAACAAAACTTTGGTACAGGAAACCTAAGTCCTAGATATCTTGACAACCTGATACCATTTCATTTATTTGAATAGCACTTGAACGTATCATGTTGAATGATGCAGAAGTGTGCACTCCCTTCTCCTCCTTTCTTCGTCTTCTTCATTCCCTGTCTCTTCTTTTCCTCTTTTTTCCTTCTTTTCATCTAACCTCTCCCATCTCCTCCTCTTGTTTTCTTTCATTTTTTCTTTCATCTTCTCTCCTTCTTATTCCCCCTCCTCCTCCTCCGTTTTCCTCTTCTTCTATTCATTCTTCTTCCTCATCCATCTCTTCTTTTTCTTCACCGTCCTTCTCTTTCTCTTTATCTTCTTCTTTTCTTCTTCTATTTTTTTTTTTTTTTTACACAACCCTATATATTTTGTCATACTCTGTTATCGTCTTACCCTTCGAATGACTTTAAAGTGTTACTGGATTGATTCCAACTTCCTGTAGAGGAATAACACCTGCCGGGGTTGGACCCCCTTTAAGTCACAATCTGAGAACCGGGTCAACGGTACCTCAGTAACAACCATACATGTATCTTCAATAGAGACTGACTGGGAGTTCTGTTTACAGAATATTTGGTGAGGACTCTTGACCCTCGTCCAAGAGGTTCTGAGTTTGATTGTCCCAAAAGTGGGCTACCGTGGTCAGGCAGTTGAAGGGTCATATCTTTGCTCAAATTTTGGTCAAATAATGCCCAACGTAAATTTACCCATTTTTTCACAGCGTGGTAGGACATGCAGAAAGGCCACTAATGATTTCTAAGTGGCCACTGTGGGTGATTAAGTTTGACCACATTTTAATGCAAAGGTCACGAGTTCAAACCCCGTCACGGCGCTTTATGACCTTCGGCAAGGCATTATTCGATATGATGCGAACGTCACTGAGACTGGTTTAAAGGGGGTGTAGCATGACGAGACTACGTGTCTTTCCCATGGCCTGACTCGGGGCCAATTGTGAATATACGACTACGGACGACGCGACCGCAGTATTCATGTGCGTGCAACATACGCGAAACCGAAGCGTGAGGAGAGATTCGGTCTGTTTGGCGAACCGTTAATCACGTCCATTAGTTTACGTGCAATGGTCTAAATAAAGTCGTAGATGGCGTTAACCAGTGTTTGCCATATACCCCATCTAACATGCCCGCCGTGCAAAACGACAACTTGCAGGAATGCTTCCGTGTGAAGTGAAGAGTGTGCACTGTAAAGCGTAGAATAGTAGGTGAATGACGTTACTAGTCTGCATACACAGACCTAATCTGACACTTTATCAAAAATCATTGTGTCTTTAGAGAAGCTAGTGCAGACTCTCTTTTACGACTGACCAGGGTTTGTGCCTGCTAACTATGACGTTACTGTGGGAATCATACAAAATGTAAATGCGGGTCCGTTACTTTTTAACTGATAATACCCGCTATATAAACACACCTTTTCTTAAGTGCTTTTAGGCTATAAAGACAAACAGAGGAAGACATTCATGTATGTTCACCAACGGTCTGCAAATACATTCTACAAGTCAATGCTCCTATGTACCAGGCGCGGATCCAGGATTTCGTAGGGGGGGGCCCAAATTTGAAATTATGCGAGCCAAATATTGGTACGTTATGGTGACCAACAGTGACGTAATGCGGGGGGGGGGGTGAGTTTCCCCCTCCCAGGCTTTGACGTTTCATTATATTATTAGAGAAAGAAGACGATTCGTTGTACCGTTCTCGAAAATAATTCTCGTCTGAATTTAGTTTTTTCCCCTCCCGCGCGAAGCGCGGAAAATTTTACGATTTATTAAATTATTAGAGAAAGAAACGATTCGTTGTACAGTTCTCGACTCTTAATCCTTGTCTAAATTCAGTCCCCCCCTCCCCCTCCTGCGCGAAGCGCGGAAGCTTTGACGTTTTATTAAACTATTAAAGAAAGAAGACGATTCGTTGTACCGTTCTCGACTTTTAATCCTCGTCTGAATTCAGTTTTTCCCCCCTCCCGCGCGAAGCGCTGAAGCTTTTACGTTTCATTAAATCATTAGATAAAGAAGACGATTCGTTGTACCGTTCTCGACTTTTAATCCTCGTCTGAATTCAGTTTCCCCCCCCCCCTCCCACGCGAAGCGCTGAAGCTTTTACGTTTCATTAAATCATTAGATAAAGAAGACGATTCGTTGTACTGTTCTCGACTCCTAATCCTTGTCTAAATTCAGCCCCCCTCCCCTCCTGCGCGAAGCGCGGAAGCCTTGACGTTTTATTAAACTATTAAAGAAAGAAGACGATTCGTTGTACCGTTCTCGACTCTTAATCCTCGTCTGAATTATGCCCCCCCCCCTCCCGCGCGAAGCGCGGAAGCTTTTACATTTCATTAAATTATTAGAGGAAGAAAACGATTCGTTGTACAGTTCTCGACTCTTAATCCTTGTCTAAAATCAGCCCCCCCCCCCCCTCCCCCTCCTGCGCGAAGCGCGGAAGCTTCTACGTTTCATTAAATCATTAGAGAAAGAAGACGATTTGTTGTACAGTTCTCGACTCTTAATCCTCGTCTGAATTCAGTTTTCCCCCCTCCCGCGCGAAGCGCTGAAGCTTTTACGTTTCATTAAATCATTAGATAAAGAAGACGATTCGTTGTACCGTTCTCGACTTTTAATCCTCGTCTGAATTCAGTTTCCCCCCCCCCCCCTCCCACGCGAAGCGCTGAAGCTTTTACGTTTCATTAAATCATTAGATAAAGAAGACGATTCGTTGTACTGTTCTCGACTCCTAATCCTTGTCTAAATTCAGCCCCCCTCCCCTCCTGCGCGAAGCGCGGAAGCCTTGACGTTTTATTAAACTATTAAAGAAAGAAGACGATTCGTTGTACCGTTCTCGACTCTTAATCCTCGTCTGAATTATCCCCCCCCCCCCCCTCCCGCGCGAAGCGCGGAAGCTTTTACATTTCATTAAATTATTAGAGGAAGAAAACGATTCGTTGTACAGTTCTCGACTCTTAATCCTTGTCTAAAATCAGCCCCCCCCCCTCCCCCTCCTGCGCGAAGCGCGGAAGCTTCTACGTTTCATTAAATCATTAGAGAAAGAAGACGATTTGTTGTACAGTTCTCGACTCTTAATCCTCGTCTGAATTCAGGTTCCCCCCTCTTAAGCTTTTAATCTTCATTTAATCATTAGAGAAGAAGACGATTCATTGTACTGTTCTCGAAAATAATATTCATCGGAATTTAGTTCCCCCTCCATCCCGCGCGAAGCGCATAAGCTTTTACGAAGACGATTCGTTGTACCGTTCTCGAAAATAATTCTCGTCTGAATTTAGTTTTTCCCCTCCCGCGCGAAGCTTTTACATTTCATTAAATTATTAGAGGAAGAAAACGATTCGTTGTACAGTTCTCGACTCTTAATCCTTGTCTAAAATCAGCCCCCCCCCCTCCCCCTCCTGCGCGAAGCGCGGAAGCTTCTACGTTTCATTAAATCATTAGAGAAAGAAGACGATTTGTTGTACAGTTCTCGACTCTTAATCCTCGTCTGAATTCAGTTTTCCCCCCTCCCGCGCGAAGCGCTGAAGCTTTTACGTTTCATTAAATCATTAGATAAAGAAGACGATTCGTTGTACCGTTCTCGACTTTTAATCCTCGTCTGAATTCAGTTTCCCCCCCCCCCCCCTCCCACGCGAAGCGCTGAAGCTTTTACGTTTCATTAAATCATTAGATAAAGAAGACGATTCGTTGTACTGTTCTCGACTCCTAATCCTTGTCTAAATTCAGCCCCCCTCCCCTCCTGCGCGAAGCGCGGAAGCCTTGACGTTTTATTAAACTATTAAAGAAAGAAGACGATTCGTTGTACCGTTCTCGACTCTTAATCCTCGTCTGAATTATGCCCCCCCCCCCTCCCGCGCGAAGCGCGGAAGCTTTTACATTTCATTAAATTATTAGAGGAAGAAAACGATTCGTTGTACCGTTCTCGACTCTTAATCCTCGTCTGAATTATGCCCCCCCCCCCCCCCTCCCGCGCGAAGCGCGGAAGCTTTTACATTTCATTAAATTATTAGAGGAAGAAAACGATTCGTTGTACAGTTCTCGACTCTTAATCCTTGTCTAAAATCAGCCCCCCCCCCCCTCCCCCTCCTGCGCGAAGCGCGGAAGCTTCTACGTTTCATTAAATCATTAGAGAAAGAAGACGATTTGTTGTACAGTTCTCGACTCTTAATCCTCGTCTGAATTCAGTTTTCCCCCCTCCCGCGCGAAGCGCTGAAGCTTTTACGTTACATTAAATCATTAGATAAAGAAGACGATTCGTTGTACCGTTCTCGACTTTTAATCCTCGTCTGAATTCAGTTTCCCCCCCCCCCCTCCCACGCGAAGCGCTGAAGCTTTTACGTTTCATTAAATCATTAGATAAAGAAGACGATTCGTTGTACTGTTCTCGACTCCTAATCCTTGTCTAAATTCAGCCCCCCTCCCCTCCTGCGCGAAGCGCGGAAGCCTTGACGTTTTATTAAACTATTAAAGAAAGAAGACGATTCGTTGTACCGTTCTCGACTCTTAATCCTCGTCTGAATTATGCCCCCCCCCCCCCCTCCCGCGCGAAGCGCGGAAGCTTTTACATTTCATTAAATTATTAGAGTAAGAAAACGATTCGTTGTACAGTTCTCGACTCTTAATCCTTGTCTAAAATCAGCCCCCCCCCCTCCCCCTCCTGCGCGAAGCGCGGAAGCTTCTACGTTTCATTAAATCATTAGAGAAAGAAGACGATTTGTTGTACAGTTCTCGACTCTTAATCCTCGTCTGAATTCAGGTTCCCCCCTCTTAAGCTTTTAATCTTCATTTAATCATTAGAGAAGAAGACGATTCATTGTACTGTTCTCGAAAATAATATTCATCGGAATTTAGTTCCCCCTCCATCCCGCGCGAAGCGCATAAGCTTTTACGAAGACGATTCGTTGTACCGTTCTCGAAAATAATTCTCGTCTGAATTTAGTTTTTCCCCTCCCGCGCGAAGCTTTTACATTTCATTAAATTATTAGAGGAAGAAAACGATTCGTTGTACAGTTCTCGACTCTTAATCCTTGTCTAAAATCAGCCCCCCCCCCCCCCTCCCCCTCCTGCGCGAAGCGCGGAAGCTTCTACGTTTCATTAAATCATTAGAGAAAGAAGACGATTTGTTGTACAGTTCTCGACTCTTAATCCTCGTCTGAATTCAGTTTTCCCCCCTCCCACGCGAAGCGCTGAAGCTTTTACGTTTCATTAAATCATTAGATAAAGAAGACGATTCGTTGTACCGTTCTCGACTTTTAATCCTCGTCTGAATTCAGTTTCCCCCCCCCCTCCCACGCGAAGCGCTGAAGCTTTTACGTTTCATTAAATCATTAGATAAAGAAGACGATTCGTTGTACTGTTCTCGACTCCTAATCCTTGTCTAAATTCAGCCCCCCTCCCCTCCTGCGCGAAGCGCGGAAGCCTTGACGTTTTATTAAACTATTAAAGAAAGAAGACGATTCGTTGTACCGTTCTCGACTCTTAATCCTCGTCTGAATTATGCCCCCCCCCCCCCTCCCGCGCGAAGCGCGGAAGCTTTTACATTTCATTAAATTATTAGAGGAAGAAAACGATTCGTTGTACAGTTCTCGACTCTTAATCCTTGTCTAAAATCAGCCCCCCCCTCCCCCTCCTGCGCGAAGCGCGGAAGCTTCTACGTTTCATTAAATCATTAGAGAAAGAAGACGATTTGTTGTACAGTTCTCGACTCTTAATCCTCGTCTGAATTCAGGTTCCCCCCTCCTAAGCTTTTAATCTTCATTTAATCATTAGAGAAGAAGACGATTCATTGTACTGTTCTCGAAAATAATATTCATCGGAATTTAGTTCCCCCTCCATCCCGCGCGAAGCGCATAAGCTTTTACGAAGACGATTCGTTGTACCGTTCTCGAAAATAATTCTCGTCTGAATTTAGTTTTTCCCCTCCCGCGCGAAGCTTTTACATTTCATTAAATTATTAGAGGAAGAAAACGATTCGTTGTACAGTTCTCGACTCTTAATCCTTGTCTAAAATCAGCCCCCCCCCCTCCCCCTCCTGCGCGAAGCGCGGAAGCTTCTACGTTTCATTAAATCATTAGAGAAAGAAGACGATTTGTTGTACAGTTCTCGACTCTTAATCCTCGTCTGAATTCAGTTTTCCCCCCTCCCACGCGAAGCGCTGAAGCTTTTACGTTTCATTAAATCATTAGATAAAGAAGACGATTCGTTGTACCGTTCTCGACTTTTAATCCTCGTCTGAATTCAGTTTCCCCCCCCCCCTCCCACGCAAAGCGCTGAAGCTTTTACGTTTCATTAAATCATTAGATAAAGAAGACGATTCGTTGTACTGTTCTCGACTCCTAATCCTTGTCTAAATTCAGCCCCCCTCCCCTCCTGCGCGAAGCGCGGAAGCCTTGACGTTTTATTAAACTATTAAAGAAAGAAGACGATTCGTTGTACCGTTCTCGACTCTTAATCCTCGTCTGAATTATGCCCCCCCCCCCCCCCCTCCCGCGCGAAGCGCGGAAGCTTTTACATTTCATTAAATTATTAGAGGAAGAAAACGATTCGTTGTACAGTTCTCGACTCTTAATCCTTGTCTAAAATCAGCCCCCCCCCCTCCCCCTCCTGCGCGAAGCGCGGAAGCTTCTACGTTTCATTAAATCATTAGAGAAAGAAGACGATTTGTTGTACAGTTCTCGACTCTTAATCCTCGTCTGAATTCAGGTTCCCCCCTCTTAAGCTTTTAATCTTCATTTAATCATTAGAGAAGAAGACGATTCATTGTACTGTTCTCGAAAATAATATTCATCGGAATTTAGTTCCCCCTCCATCCCGCGCGAAGCGCATAAGCTTTTACGAAGACGATTCGTTGTACCGTTCTCGAAAATAATTCTCGTCTGAATTTAGTTTTTCCCCTCCCGCGCGAAGCTTTTACATTTCATTAAATTATTAGAGGAAGAAAACGATTCGTTGTACAGTTCTCGACTCTTAATCCTTGTCTAAAATCAGCCCCCCCCCCCTCCCCCTCCTGCGCGAAGCGCGGAAGCTTCTACGTTTCATTAAATCATTAGAGAAAGAAGACGATTTGTTGTACAGTTCTCGACTCTTAATCCTCGTCTGAATTCAGTTTTCCCCCCTCCCGCGCGAAGCGCTGAAGCTTTTACGTTTCATTAAATCATTAGATAAAGAAGACGATTCGTTGTACCGTTCTCGACTTTTAATCCTCGTCTGAATTCAGTTTCCCCCCCCCCCTCCCACGCGAAGCGCTGAAGCTTTTACGTTTCATTAAATCATTAGATAAAGAAGACGATTCGTTGTACTGTTCTCGACTCCTAATCCTTGTCTAAATTCAGCCCCCCTCCCCTCCTGCGCGAAGCGCGGAAGCCTTGACGTTTTATTAAACTATTAAAGAAAGAAGACGATTCGTTGTACCGTTCTCGACTCTTAATCCTCGTCTGAATTATGCCCCCCCCCCCCCCCTCCCGCGCGAAGCGCGGAAGCTTTTACATTTCATTAAATTATTAGAGGAAGAAAACGATTCGTTGTACCGTTCTCGACTCTTAATCCTCGTCTGAATTATGCCCCCCCCCCCCCCTCCCGCGCGAAGCGCGGAAGCTTTTACATTTCATTAAATTATTAGAGGAAGAAAACGATTCGTTGTACAGTTCTCGACTCTTAATCCTTGTCTAAAATCAGCCCCCCCCCCCTCCCCCTCCTGCGCGAAGCGCGGAAGCTTCTACGTTTCATTAAATCATTAGAGAAAGAAGACGATTTGTTGTACAGTTCTCGACTCTTAATCCTCGTCTGAATTCAGTTTTCCCCCCTCCCGCGCGAAGCGCTGAAGCTTTTACGTTTCATTAAATCATTAGATAAAGAAGACGATTCGTTGTACCGTTCTCGACTTTTAATCCTCGTCTGAATTCAGTTTTCCCCCCCCCCCTCCCACGCGAAGCGCTGAAGCTTTTACGTTTCATTAAATCATTAGATAAAGAAGACGATTCGTTGTACTGTTCTCGACTCCTAATCCTTGTCTAAATTCAGCCCCCCTCCCCTCCTGCGCGAAGCGCGGAAGCCTTGACGTTTTATTAAACTATTAAAGAAAGAAGACGATTCGTTGTACCGTTCTCGACTCTTAATCCTCGTCTGAATTATGCCCCCCCCCCCCCCCCCCCCGCGCGAAGCGCGGAAGCTTTTACATTTCATTAAATTATTAGAGTAAGAAAACGATTCGTTGTACAGTTCTCGACTCTTAATCCTTGTCTAAAATCAGCCCCCCCCCCTCCCCCTCCTGCGCGAAGCGCGGAAGCTTCTACGTTTCATTAAATCATTAGAGAAAGAAGACGATTTGTTGTACAGTTCTCGACTCTTAATCCTCGTCTGAATTCAGGTTCCCCCCTCTTAAGCTTTTAATCTTCATTTAATCATTAGAGAAGAAGACGATTCATTGTACTGTTCTCGAAAATAATATTCATCGGAATTTAGTTCCCCCTCCATCCCGCGCGAAGCGCATAAGCTTTTACGAAGACGATTCGTTGTACCGTTCTCGAAAATAATTCTCGTCTGAATTTAGTTTTTCCCCTCCCGCGCGAAGCTTTTACATTTCATTAAATTATTAGAGGAAGAAAACGATTCGTTGTACAGTTCTCGACTCTTAATCCTTGTCTAAAATCAGCCCCCCCCCCCTCCCCCTCCTGCGCGAAGCGCGGAAGCTTCTACGTTTCATTAAATCATTAGAGAAAGAAGACGATTTGTTGTACAGTTCTCGACTCTTAATCCTCGTCTGAATTCAGTTTTCCCCCCTCCCACGCGAAGCGCTGAAGCTTTTACGTTTCATTAAATCATTAGATAAAGAAGACGATTCGTTGTACCGTTCTCGACTTTTAATCCTCGTCTGAATTCAGTTTCCCCCCCCCCTCCCACGCGAAGCGCTGAAGCTTTTACGTTTCATTAAATCATTAGATAAAGAAGACGATTCGTTGTACTGTTCTCGACTCCTAATCCTTGTCTAAATTCAGCCCCCCTCCCCTCCTGCGCGAAGCGCGGAAGCCTTGACGTTTTATTAAACTATTAAAGAAAGAAGACGATTCGTTGTACCGTTCTCGACTCTTAATCCTCGTCTGAATTATGCCCCCCCCCCCTCCCGCGCGAAGCGCGGAAGCTTTTACATTTCATTAAATTATTAGAGGAAGAAAACGATTCGTTGTACAGTTCTCGACTCTTAATCCTTGTCTAAAATCAGCCCCCCCCCTCCCCCTCCTGCGCGAAGCGCGGAAGCTTCTACGTTTCATTAAATCATTAGAGAAAGAAGACGATTTGTTGTACAGTTCTCGACTCTTAATCCTCGTCTGAATTCAGGTTCCCCCCTCCTAAGCTTTTAATCTTCATTTAATCATTAGAGAAGAAGACGATTCATTGTACTGTTCTCGAAAATAATATTCATCGGAATTTAGTTCCCCCTCCATCCCGCGCGAAGCGCATAAGCTTTTACGAAGACGATTCGTTGTACCGTTCTCGAAAATAATTCTCGTCTGAATTTAGTTTTTCCCCTCCCGCGCGAAGCTTTTACATTTCATTAAATTATTAGAGGAAGAAAACGATTCGTTGTACAGTTCTCGACTCTTAATCCTTGTCTAAAATCAGCCCCCCCCCCTCCCCCTCCTGCGCGAAGCGCGGAAGCTTCTACGTTTCATTAAATCATTAGAGAAAGAAGACGATTTGTTGTACAGTTCTCGACTCTTAATCCTCGTCTGAATTCAGTTTTCCCCCCTCCCACGCGAAGCGCTGAAGCTTTTACGTTTCATTAAATCATTAGATAAAGAAGACGATTCGTTGTACCGTTCTCGACTTTTAATCCTCGTCTGAATTCAGTTTCCCCCCCCCCCCTCCCACGCGAAGCGCTGAAGCTTTTACGTTTCATTAAATCATTAGATAAAGAAGACGATTCGTTGTACTGTTCTCGACTCCTAATCCTTGTCTAAATTCAGCCCCCCTCCCCTCCTGCGCGAAGCGCGGAAGCCTTGACGTTTTATTAAACTATTAAAGAAAGAAGACGATTCGTTGTACCGTTCTCGACTCTTAATCCTCGTCTGAATTATGCCCCCCCCCCCCTCCCGCGCGAAGCGCGGAAGCTTTTACATTTCATTAAATTATTAGAGGAAGAAAACGATTCGTTGTACAGTTCTCGACTCTTAATCCTTGTCTAAAATCAGCCCCCCCCTCCCCCTCCTGCGCGAAGCGCGGAAGCTTCTACGTTTCATTAAATCATTAGAGAAAGAAGACGATTTGTTGTACAGTTCTCGACTCTTAATCCTCGTCTGAATTCAGGTTCCCCCCTCCTAAGCTTTTAATCTTCATTTAATCATTAGAGAAGAAGACGATTCATTGTACTGTTCTCGAAAATAATATTCATCGGAATTTAGTTCCCCCTCCATCCCGCGCGAAGCGCATAAGCTTTTACGAAGACGATTCGTTGTACCGTTCTCGAAAATAATTCTCGTCTGAATTTAGTTTTTCCCCTCCCGCGCGAAGCTTTTACATTTCATTAAATTATTAGAGGAAGAAAACGATTCGTTGTACAGTTCTCGACTCTTAATCCTTGTCTAAAATCAGCCCCCCCCCCTCCCCCTCCTGCGCGAAGCGCGGAAGCTTCTACGTTTCATTAAATCATTAGAGAAAGAAGACGATTTGTTGTACAGTTCTCGACTCTTAATCCTCGTCTGAATTCAGTTTTCCCCCCTCCCACGCGAAGCGCTGAAGCTTTTACGTTTCATTAAATCATTAGATAAAGAAGACGATTCGTTGTACCGTTCTCGACTTTTAATCCTCGTCTGAATTCAGTTTCCCCCCCCCCCTCCCACGCGAAGCGCTGAAGCTTTTACGTTTCATTAAATCATTAGATAAAGAAGACGATTCGTTGTACTGTTCTCGACTCCTAATCCTTGTCTAAATTCAGCCCCCCTCCCCTCCTGCGCGAAGCGCGGAAGCCTTGACGTTTTATTAAACTATTAAAGAAAGAAGACGATTCGTTGTACCGTTCTCGACTCTTAATCCTCGTCTGAATTATGCCCCCCCCCCCCCCTCCCGCGCGAAGCGCGGAAGCTTTTACATTTCATTAAATTATTAGAGGAAGAAAACGATTCGTTGTACAGTTCTCGACTCTTAATCCTTGTCTAAAATCAGCCCCCCCCTCCCCCTCCTGCGCGAAGCGCGGAAGCTTCTACGTTTCATTAAATCATTAGAGAAAGAAGACGATTTGTTGTACAGTTCTCGACTCTTAATCCTCGTCTGAATTCAGGTTCCCCCCTCCTAAGCTTTTAATCTTCATTTAATCATTAGAGAAGAAGACGATTCATTGTACTGTTCTCGAAAATAATATTCATCGGAATTTAGTTCCCCCTCCATCCCGCGCGATGCGCGAGGCTTTGACGTTTTATTATTAGAGAAAGAAAACGATGCGTTGTACCGTTCTCTATACTCTTAATCCTTGTCTGAATTTCAAAGAGGTGGGTCGAGGCGGCGGAGCCGGCCCCGGAAGCTCAGGGGTTTTAGGCGTTTAATTAAGGTCAGATGAGCATATTTTTGTGTGAGTCCCAAAAAATCAGGGGTTTTAGGCATTAAATTACCGTCAGATGATCATCAAGGGCCCGCCGTAGGGCCCTAGATGGAATCCAGGGGGCAAAGCCCCCGGAAGCTTAGGGGTTTTAGGCATTTAATCACGGTCAGATGAGCATATTTTGATGCCCCGAGGCTCTCGATCCCCGCCGTTCCTCGGGCCCTGACATGTAGGAATCTCAAGAATCATATTTTTTGCCTGGTTGTAAATTTAGAAAAAATTTTATTTTCCAACAAACACATACAAACGTATAATTTACTAAAAAGTGAGGAAAATTTCGGAAATTATGTCATTTCAGCATTATTTGTAATACACCGTTGTGGAATCAGAAATAAACCACGTTTGAATTTCATTTCCCCCAAGCCCCCCCCCCCCCTCTATCAGTACGCCAGTATCTCTTCTTTTCCTTTTTTTCTGTCCCTTTCCTTCCTTCTCTCTTATTTTTTTTTGATTGGGGGGGGGGGTTAACAGCCTGGGAGGCAAGGCCCTTACGGCCCCCCCCCCCGATCTCCTTCTTCCCCCTTTACTTTTCTTCTTCCTCTTCTTTCTTTCCCTTTTTCTCCTTTTTCCCTTTCTCCCTTCTTTTCCTTCTTCTCTCTTTTTTTTTTTTTTTCGGGGGGGGGGGGCCAAGGCCCGCTCGGCCCCCCCCTGGATCCGCGCCTGCTATGTACACATGAAACTGCCAATAATGAAAGAAGGCAAGCATAACATTTCACAGTAAATACGAGCGAGAGATAACCTGACGCTCTTGAAACCATAAGCCGGTATTTCCTGAATTCTCTCGCGTCTCCATCGCGTGAAACAGATCTCTTATGTCGTTTGATGAATGACTTATTTAAAGTGACTTGGTAACATTGTTGAAGGTTGATGACAAAATTGCTTAATATTTGTATAAAATGTTACTTACTATATTCATCCTACTGTACTAACCCTCTGACATACAAAAAATCCTGAAAAAATTCTCAAACCACGAAGATATCTATGGTTTTCTTTGAAGGCGCAATGTATGACACCCTCTAACAGTGATTAACAGCAAATTCTCCCAACCATTTTTGAATTTTCCCAACCGCTTTTTCCATGAGAAAAATACATAAAACAGGTTATAACAAAATCTGGCAACACTCAAATGTCTGGAATGAAATGTAGAGCCATTTTATTGCTTTGTGACGATTTACATTCAACTAAAATGTAATGAAATTGTAATAATATAGTTAGGAGAATTAAGTAATCGATCAGATCAGTTTTTCCCAATTTGTACCATGAATAATGGTCCGTTTTCACTCAAATTTTCAGATTATCTTTCATTGTACATCTAACATTGAAGTCACTACCTTAGCACCACTATCTCTCATCTGAACAATTTTACCAAGTCCCGTTAAGAAGGCTATCAGGGAACGAGATAAAGAACATTATTATCAAGATGCAGTCGTCTTTATCGGTGATGGCACTGATGTAATCTGTTCTTGGTTTACTTTCAATATAATTTCAATTTAATTGACAATGTTCAATAACAATTTGCTTTGCTCAATTGTTTACATACAACTTTAAACAGCATATTATACATAGATTTTAATAAACATATCATGACCTGGGCTGTTATCATAACATGGCAAATACAATATACAATTTTTTTTTTAATGCGCAAAATATAAACAAATACAGTATTCAGAATTTGTTTTGACGTGTATAGAGGAAAAGGTGGATATGTGATGTTAACGGGAAAATAAGTAATAACTTGACATTACGTAGCGGACTAATTGTACAAATAGAGAAAGGAATACAGGAATTTAGGAAACCTCGAGAGTTGCAGTTTACGGGTAGGGTTAGTTTACCATAATGCTTGAAAACATGATATAGAAGCAGTGGATGGTTGTTGTTTTTTGCTTAATGTGTTTAAGTTACAGAACTATTTTGAGTTCACACGCTTCTTTCAGATTCTGAACACTGCCCGTGACCTTAAGGAGAGACTCTCATTTGGTTTGTCGATTGCTTTAGAGTTCGCATAGACCGGACTTGGTGAAATTACCAGGGATTCACTAGTTTGTGTGTGTATGAAACTAGCAAGCAGCATCAGCGACACACAGTTTCTTAAAGCCCCACTGTACTACTTGTAGCTACTTGCTCCCTCTATGGAAAACAATGCCTAATTGGTGACCGTTGGTCCCCCATGATCCTCTTTTTCTTATGTTAATTGAAAGCTGAGTTGATCAGATAGCCACCTGTCAGTGAACTTCCTGGGTGGTCTAATCCCTCCTAGCCAAACTAGTACAGACGGCCTTTAATACCAACAACTTACACAGCACACTAGGAAATTATCTGTCATCTTTCGGAGACATACTTAATGATGGTGTCTTTTCCTTTGGGCTTTTCTCTTGAAATAGGTGGAGTGTTGATCGTCACAGTTCAAAATCCACTCTCGATGACGTTTCCTTAGGGCTGTACTTATGAAATGGATGAAGTGTGGATCGTCACAGTTCGAAATTCACTTCAAAATCCATTCCAATGAGATCACATGGCTCTTTAATGCTAGGAAGATGCAAGCTGGTCTAGTGGCCTTCGCCCCCTCCTCCCCAATCTCTCTCTCTTTCTCACTTCACCTAAAAACTGACACTTTAAAGGGGCATGTTCCCGCCAGTGTAGTTATCGCTGCTCTAGTCATCGCCATCTTGTTTCCGAAGATCGACTTCTCATTTGCATACAGCTGTCAATCAAAGTACGCGCGGCCTGGCCTGCCTTCGCCAAGCCAGCTGAACGCTGCCGATAGTGAAGTCACGAAAGTGGGTAGAAACAGCAGCCGAATCTTAGAGCCGAACTGCGATTGGTATGACTTCGGCACATGTATGCGATAATCGGCATTGTGCGGGCATTCGGAACATGGCATCTGCGTAAGGGCCGTATTCTGTTGGTGTCAATAGGCAGCTAGCACCGTCCGCCAGCGGGTACGTATTTTGAACGCCCTCTGGAATACGGGGAACATGCCTCTTTAAACAACAAAAACATTGATCGGCTTGAAAGCCTATAATGGGATTGTGACCAGGAGAGTAAGGGAAAGCTTTTAATTTCCTCCCGTATCGACTGGAGGAAATTGGTGGTAAACCAATACGTATAAAATTAAATGTAGATGTTGACGATTTCGTATTTAAATTTCAAATTGTTCTTTGTCGTACTCTGTGGTTTCTACAAATGTTATAAAATCGTTAACATCAGCGGGTTTGATAGCAGATGAGTTTCAGAAAATAAAAAGAGAGACAATCAGACATACAGAGAGAGAGAAAGAAAGAGAGATAGAGAGACAGCGTGAATGACATAGAGATAAACTAGTAAACTCAATCCCATCTTTACCATCACAAGTCAATTCTATAACCAAAAAAAAAAGAGAAAAGAAAAAGAAGAAAAAGTGATTCAAGAAAAGACATTAACTTGTGCCAAATGATAGCAATGATAATGATGAAATATTACACACTAAAAGAGACACTGAGGAAAGTTACATTTCCAATAAATGTTGGAGCACTTTCTTATTCGTTGATTTCTAATGAAAATCGAAATTTTGGAAACGGTTCTGATATATTTCTAGGAGGTTACTGAATATTCGACTAGTAGTGTATAGGCATTATTGAACTTCCTTTCTCATGTTTCTAAAGTTTGTAGGTGGATATGGGCGAAAGGACAATCTCTTCAATATTTTCATGATAAATTATGTATCATATGGCCTTGACTCCGTATTATATTGTTCCATTGTTTCTTGTACCGCCAAATGTCATCACCTCTACAAATTACTTTTGAATTATTGTCAATTTGAAAGTAAAGTGAAATTAATCCATGATCCATTGGTCATTGATAACGAAAGAGAAATCTATTTCGTTCTGACATGTTTCTTGATCAATTTAAATCAATGATAATAATATTTACAATATTCATAAAGCGTATATATCCATTTCTATAGATGCTCAAGGCGCCTACAAAATAATATAACTAGAAAATGTCCACGGTAAATCAATAAAATGATATATTAAGTCAACGTTGAACTTTAGGGAGGAAATCCAATTGTTACCAGCAAGCATAAGGTGGGACTTAAGTATGGTTTTGAAAGTAAGAGGGGATTTACTGTTTGAAGAGAAAAAGGGAACTTAATTATTCCACAGAGAAGGAGCTGTTGATGCAAATGCTCCATCACCCATTTACTTTTTGCCCTGATTTCCTGGCTTACATCGAATTAACGGGGCATCGCTTCTGGCTGGGTGGTTGCGTTACACGACCTTTCGGGAAACGAACACGGGAGATCATGAGACCTTCCGCAGACTTGCCGTAGGGTTTACATGAAGTGTCGGGGAAGTTGGACCATTTGTAGATTAGAGGGGTTGGTTTCAGAAATATTACCCCGACATTTCGTGAATTAAGGGGTATGTTTTCACAAAAGGTCAGGTAACGCGACCACCCGACCCGACGCGGTGCCCCCATAATTTGAAGTAAGCGGATTTCCTTGATCCTAATATTACCAGAATTATGCTACATGTTACCTTGTTAATATATATATAAGAATGGAATGACTGTCACTTAGCTTTCTTTAAATCAGTGAACCGCCCCACCCCCTCCCCCACCTCGGGGTCCAGGGTTAAACCCATACTGTACTAGAATCACTTTAATAACTGCAAAATCCCCTCTAACGCCATCCCAAATCAGGGTCCTGTTTCATAAAACTTGTTATCAATAACAAGTTACAATAACTGTTACAATCTACCGAAATCGTGGAATTTGATTGGCTGAAAGCAATTACGTCATATAAATTTAACATTTGTTATTGATAACAAGTTTTATAAAACAGGGCCCAGATGTAGCAGTGTATGTGTTATCAGTGTCTGTGATATGGTGTAATATTAAAGCCCTATTCTTTGTATTCATTTATTAAGTTTTATTTCAGTAGGGTAGTTCCGTTCAAGCCCCAAAAATATATTTAATGGCCTACTTTCCAAGGAAGCCCTACAAAATTGCGCTTCCAAATAGTCAAGAAGTGCCGGTTTTACCATACTCGTTTTCCCCAATAGACTGTAGTGTTATGAAAACCGTTAGAAAAACGTAAACTTTGGTTTCGATTTACAATCATAAATATCTTGATAATCAGACAGGCGATCGGCTAGTAAAAGTCATGGGGTTCCTGGCTGACCTCTAAATGTTTATAATCATCATTGCAGCATGAGCTTAATCCAGGAATTTGTTTCAGAATCTGAGACAAAGTTACCGGATCCCTTTAAAACACGGTAACACTTACAATAATTTTGGAATAGCCGCTACGGGGTAATCCATGTAAACAACCAGACGTCGCATGAACAAATCACTGTCAAAGAAGGGATTGAATGTGATGTTTTCGCATTTTAGATGCCACAATGAGTCTTGGGAGAAAGGTTACTAATATAACTGATAAATCAGATAATAGCGTAATATAAAAGATACAAGTAATATATCTAATGCGCAGTAATAAAGTTTATACCGCCTTCGATCAATTTCAATTACCTAAACTGTCTGGGCGAAGCTTTACTTTGTTGAACATTTCAAATATGTTTTTTGTGACCTTAATATGATTTGTCCTTGAATATACTTCCATTAGTGCCTTTTAACTCCGATAAAGACCTGGCATGTCATTCTACTTCCTTACCTTACCTAAAGATATCAATGATAGTGTCAGGTTAAGGCTGCTGATCGGGTTTTTTTTGTGGAAATACATTTTTTCCACAATTTGTGGTGGCAGGTCTCAAAAGGGTCATAAAAACTGCGTCTATACTTGGCTATGGCCCATAAGACCAAAGAACCACGAGACCGATATTGCTACACACTGTCATGACCATCCAGTGCCGTAGCTCTTCTTAGAGTGGGGGAAGGGGGATTAGTTTGTGTCCACAGCCCTCCATTTATTCAAGCCCCTCCTAAACGATTATTGATTATAAAAAAAATTCAAGCGAGGTATACGTAAAATAATTGTTTGAAAGTTTTCCGAAGACATCCCAACCGCCAAACCCCAGTCTTCATTCTTCTAGTACCTCCCGGTTTACAAGTTTCAAGAGACAAACAGGCGATATGTTTCTCTTATCTTTCCTGATGCACTTCATTATTTTGACGATCTCGAACCTCATGTTTGATTTTTGTATAATCGTAATGATACGATACTGTCTACTTTCGAAAACTCAACCAACGGCAATGTCAATGGCCTTAGGCGTCACCTACTGAATTGCACTGACATGACAAAGACGTATTACGTAATCTGACCATGATTTGTATGGGACATACGATAGGGTATTGATATTTCCATAGAGTATATTTTCCGAGGAAAAAAGTTGCGATCATGTAAGCTGCCCCTCCAGTGAGCATGCGCGTCTCATTTCAAGCAATTCTATATTCGAGGTTATATTTCAAGTATGTATATTGTGATTCTCAATCATTTTCCCAACAAAGAAATGGGCAATGCAGGCGCGGCGCGGTTCTAGGGTAATACGTTTTCAATAGGGGGTGGGTAGGGCTTTGGGAGGGGCTTATTTATTGAGGCATTCATTTTCTATTAATAATAGCGCTTCGTTTAAATTGTGTTAGTCATTATTTAAAAATTTGGGTGGGGAGGGGGACGTTGAAAATTTGACGCTTGAGGTACACCCCACACCCCCCCCCCCCCCCATCCCGCCCCTCTAGAACAGCTACTGGACCAATGGCTTGATGACCGTTGTATACCTCGGAAAGCTTTTCCAGGTAAATTAAGTTCCTCGAATTCGAGGTGAAGTGGAGGCGAGAAAAGAAATCTAGAAGCAAATCTGTGTCATTATCTGGCAGGGCTGGCAAGAGCGAGGGCAGATGAAACTCGAGATTAAATTGGAATAAAGACCCATTCATCAACTTGACAACGAAGGACTACTTGCGATAGGTTTTCATGTTGTGGATAAATCACAATTAGGCAAGACACTTAAAAGAGCTCTAGATTCTAAAGAGGAATTTTGCCGCGATCACGAGCTAGATGGGACAAGCTAAAAAGTGAGTGTTGAAAGAGTTGTCAACGAATGTCAAACCTTTGTCGAAAAATTTGCCACTTTTCACCTTTTTCGTTAAATAAAGTTCCCATATTTCGCACCCCGCTTTAAACCTTTCCGGCGCAAACTCAGACATGCAATCGGGATTTAAGACAACACACCCATTGACAATCCTGGAGATTGCCAAAGCTGCGTTGTTTATTCTACCTTCCTAAGACAGCAGGGCCATCACGGTTTTATTTTTCTAGCCTTTCCTTTTGAATTATTAGTCGTCTCCTTGGATGTTATTCAACTAAAGATTTCCCTGTGGCAGGTGATTAATACTCGTTTTTTCTCTCTCTTACATCTCGCTTGAGGGCACGGCATCAGGAACCAAAAAAAACGAGCGTAACAACACCAAAGTAGTGTGCAGAATTAAACCCTCGTCATGCAGGAGATTCGATTCTTCCAGTGTCTACAGCCACCGACGACCCGCAAGACATTCTGACTGTCAAGTCGGTACGTTCGAAAATTAGGAATAAAGAATAACAGTCCATGACTATACACTCCAAGAAGCTGTTCGTGAAAAGCGGGCGGTAATTTGACACAACAGAGGCTGACGAAGGAGTTTCTTTAACACTCCTTGATTCGTCTTCGCTCATGATACTCAAGGCTGTGTGGATTAACAAAAATTAAGTGTCGAAGTACGGAGTATGTGCTTCTAGACTAACAACAGGGTGATACATTTACACATGCGATTCCCTGGATGATCCCCCGAGAGAACTCCGTTTTCAGTTTGCCTCTTGTGGAAGAAGTGACCAGAAACTAGAGAAGGATTCATGTTGCATCGCACCTCCTCTCTTCCAAGAAAGCCCACCTCGATTCGAGGGCATCACAATTAACAAAAGAGCATCCGACTCAACCTAGAAATACCTCATCAGTTTGCCGTAGAACTTTAGAATAATAAGAAGATTGAGAAGAGGTTTTAGAATAAATAGGAGACAGGAGAAAAATACCGAGTCACGTTTTCCCTTGGCAAGAGGTTAAAGATAAAGTCGAGTTCTGGGGCCCGTTTCACAAAGCCTTTTTTCAATGAAAAATTACAAAAATCAGTGACAAATCTGCTGATAACCAATCAGAAGCAAGGATTTCAGTAGCTCATAACCAAAACTGTCATTTGTCACTAATGACAATTTTTTGTGAAACGCCCCCCCCCCCCCCCCCCCTGGTCATGCATTGTGAATGAAACGGTGTGGAATCAATAAGGAAATGTTGATCGTGTAACACATAAGTATTGGTGTGTACTGCAAGGTTCTGGAGTCATCAAAATGATAAGAAATTTGGCCCAGTCTTGTTAAAGAGAAAAACAATGTACACAGAAAGATGTATATGGGACTACACAAACATGTTGCATAAAAATCGGGTCTCATTTTCAAGCTATTACTTGTCATATTTAGAATATGAAGGCATTTGAAGAGCCATGCTGTTCATGGTACATTCTTTCTCTGATGTTCTTCCACACTTGCATAATAACTATTATAACTAAATGATAACGCTCACAAATTATTTGTCACCTCTTCCTAGAACTCGACTTTCTCTTTAAAGAGAAGGTTGAGTTCTGGGAAGAGGTGAAAAATAATTTGTGAGCGCTATCATTCTTATTATGCAAGTGTGGAAGAACATCAGATAAGACATGTTCCCTGAAAAGCATGGCTTTTCAAATGCCTTTTTATTCTAAATATGTCATGTAACATCGTAAAACTCGGGGGTAAGATGTTTACGCCACGTGTTCGTGTAGTCCCATCTTTCTGTGTACAGTGTTTGTAACTTTACCAAGACTTGGCCAAATTTCTTACTATTTTGATGATTACAGAACCTTGCAATACACACAAATTCTTATATGCTAGATGATCAACCTTTTTGGTCGATTCCACACCGTTTCTTTCACAATGCAATCGCATGACCAGAACTCAACTTCATCTTTAAGCTTTAAAAAAATCGTTTAAAAGGTCGCCTAGCGCGGTCGGTTTTTTGGCTTTCCCCAAAAGACGCAACATCAGACGGAATGCAATTATCTGAAGGCGAGAAGCAAGGGAATAACATTTATGTTGCAATGTGTCAACCCTCCCTCCTTACCGACGAAAGAAAACAAAAATCCATTACATTCTCCTGGAAGGACACGGCTCTTATAACTGAATAATGTATGTTTCAACATCAGAAAGAGATATTCAATTTCCGCTCGAGCAGACATACGGATATCTACAGTCGCGTAGCTACGTGAAGGCCTTGCTCGGAACCCAGGCAGTGAAAAAATGAGATAGTGAATTAGGGGAGAAAGACAGAGAGACAGATAAGGAGGGGGAGAGACAGAGAGATTGGCCTTAACAGCTTAATGGATGGCCTTTTTAATTCGTATTTCAATCACCGAGGACTCATTCATGTCCGAATTAGCGACAAAACAGCGGTGGTTTTTTTAAATTTGTATTTAATGATGACGCTAAAAGGCCCCTTCAATTAAAAACGAGCTTACCATTGAGAAAAAACACATGTAGAACAATTTCTGACGGAGATTTTGAATATGACAATGGTTTTTCTTAGAAAACATCAATAATTCTGAAACTAAGCCGCAAGCGTAAAGCACGGATGCCAACAAAATAAGGATAAAAATAAAACATCGTGGACTCATCGTTCGATAGTTTGTGTTCTTAAAGAAACTGACGCCAGGCTGACAAGAACGCACACGCAAAATAATGAAAAGACTGTGGTATGAGTCTAAACTAAAATCGTCTGGTTTCGACTTCTCGGTGAAACTGAAGGAGGGTGAGTTATGCATTAAAATGTACTTTAAAAAAAGGCAAACTATGATATTTATTGAGAAGGAAAAAAAATACATTTATCCGAAAAATAATATGTTACTTGATAATCCTAAAACGTTTCTGGCCATTTCGTCATTCCTAATTATAAATTACGATGAGAATGTAAGATCCTTAGTTGGACAAATACAAGGACATTTCTGCATTGACGTCAAATGCAGCATCAAGCCACGTGACCCTATTTACTTTTTTTTTTCGAGGGGTGGAGCTTAGCACGCGTGAGATCTGTGAAAACTGGATGGTTATTATAATTTTTTGCTCAATATAGAGATTTTCTGAATTATCTCAGGCTGGAATAATAATAAGTAGAGGTGTATTCATGTTCTAAAAGGCTACATTAGTTGGGTTTAAGGACCCCTTTAAGTGCGTAACGCGTCACAGTTTAGTTTCTTATAAATTAAGAAAGAGTCCAGTGAATACGCTCTGTCCCTTGATGATTAATTCACACGTATTTTAATACACTTATAAAAAGGGTGCGAGTGTTTTTGGAGGGATGGGGGAGGGAAGGGGCAGGGGGTTACCGGTCGTATCAAAACGAGACTTAGGACAAATGCCCCCAAATGATTCAAGTGTCCCGTCAATGGCGGGACCCTTGCTATACCGCTGTTCATTGACGTTCCTTATCATGCTAAACCAATGCAAGATAGGTTTTGATTTCAAGGATGGGTAGTGAAGGTGAAATTACTACTGACGTTTCTGAAATGATTCGTTCCGTGCCATTCCATTCGTTCATGACTTAACGTGGACTAGAATTTGTTATAAAGGGGTCAGAGCAAGCTCTCCTGATCGAAGCAATGGATGTGCATAGCCGCCACCTCCGGCCTGGAACGACAATCAGAGTAGTGGTTAGTTCACTTGACCCTCCATCCAAGGGCTTAGGGTTCGAATCTCAGTCCGGCTCTAAAGTCCTTTATCAAGATACATGATTCCATATTTGCCATCTGGCAAACGCTGTGGTAATAATAACAGCAGGACCCACAGGAAGAACAGCATTCAAGCTGATGAAGTTACCCTGGGTAAACTGTATTATGATGAGTATTATTCTAGATATCTTTTACCCACACACCCCTTCTAAAAAAAACTGAATCTAACTCGTAAATAACAAAAAACTGAATCGAACACGTAGATACTCGTTCATGTATAACAAACAAAATAAATACATGGCAGATGGAAGGCCGAAGACCGCGTCTGTACAAATATTTTTACTGGTTGATCGAGGGGAATGTGATATTTTGATAAGAATGAGTAATGTTTTCGTCTCCATGTATTAAATCTTGTATGTTGTTCATGTTGACGCGAAATTGATTTCCTGATAATGAAAGTACTCAGTCTTAACTTATCTCAGTATATTCATTGTTTTTGTTATACCGTTGCTTTGAGGGATTCGAGACCCGCTTTGTCTCGTACGCAAGTATTCAAATAAATATCAAGTTTCGTACAACATGTTCGATTAAAAATTGGAAGGCAGATATCAATTTACGAAGAATTTGAAGTTTGCACTTTTTCATTTCCACAATTGATAAGCAAGATATACATTTGTATAAGATGCTTGACTCTAAAATCGTTTTGTAGTTTGACTTGAGGGTATGGTTTACATGACAACAGAATGGGTGAAACTATACACTTTTCTTTATCAAACGCCAGTGGGGAGATATTGGAGAAAAACAAATCTAAAAAAGGGTGAATGTTCTTCGCGTTCAATCCACGCACTGCTAAGTTGAACACAGATACGAAAGGAGACATCAATTTACAAGAAATTAAAGTAAACACTTTTTTCTTTTCCAGAATTGAAAAGGGAGAAATACATTCTTAGAAGATGCTAGCCACTCTTCGATCTAAAAAAATCCTTTAAAGTTTGGCTTGGGGGTTCGGTTCGTATAACAAAGGAATGGGTAAAACTAGACACTTTTATCTACGTCAGTGGGAAGATATTGAAAAAGTTTTCTGAAAAAGGGTGAATATTCTCCGTGTTCAATATCTACGCAATGTTAAGCTAAAATCAGATAAGAAAGGAACACATGAATTTACAAGCAATTAAAGTTAGCACTTTTTTCCAGGATTGAAAAGGGAGAGAAACATTTTTTAAGACACTAGGCCCTCTTCGATCCAAATCCCTTTGTAGTTTGACTTGAGGGTATGGTTTCCATAAAAAAGGAATTGGTAAAACTAGAAACTTTTATTTAACGCCATTGGGAAGATATTGGAAATGTTTTCTGAAAAAGGGTGAATGTTCTTCGTGTTCAATCTACGCAATGCTAAGTTAAACACAGATACGAGAGAAGACATCAGTTTACAAGAAATTAAAGTTAACACTATTTTCTTTTCCAGGATTGAAGAGGGAGCGATATATTTTTAGAAGATGCTAGCCACTCTTCGATCCAAAAATCTGTTAAAGTTTGTCTTGATGGTTCGGTTCGTATAACAAAAGAATAGGTAAAACTAGACACTTCTATCTATTAAACGCCAATGGGGAGATATTGGAAAAGTTTTCTGAAAAGGGTGAATGTTCTCCGTGTTCAATATCTATGTAATGCTAAGCTAAAATCAGATAGGAAAGGAAACATCAATTTACAAGCAATTAAAGTTAGCACTTTTTTCCAGGATTGAAAAGGGAGAGACACATTCTTAGAAATGCTAGCCCCTCTTCGATCCAAAGAAGCATTTGTAGTTTGACTTGAGGGTATGGTTTCTATAACAAAAGAATGGGTAAAACTAGACATTTTTATCTAACGCCAGTGGCGAATATTGGAAATGTTTTCTGAAAAAGGGTGAATGTTCTCCGTTTTCAATATCTACGAAATGCTAAGCTAAAATCAGATAAGAAAGGAAACATCAATTTACAAGCAATTAAAGTTAACACTTTTTTACCGGGATTGAAAAGGGAGAGAAAGATTCTTTCAGACACTCGCCCCTCTTCGATCCAAATCCCTTTGTAGTTTGACTTGAGGGTAGGGTTTCCATAAAAAAAAAAGAATGGGTAAAACTAGAAACTTTTATTTAACGCCAGTGGGCAGATATTGGAAATGTTTTCTGAAAAAGGGTGAATGTTCTCCATGTTCAATATCTACGCAATGCTAAAGCTAAATTGAAATAGGAAAGGAGACATCAATTTACAAGAAATAAAAGTGAACACCTTTTTCTTTTCCAGAATTGAAAAGGGAGAGATACATTCTAAGAAGATGCTAGCCACTCTTCGATCCAAGCATCCTTTTAAGTTTGGCTTGAGGGTTCGGTTTGTATAACAAAAGAACGGGTAAAACTAGACACTTTTATCTTTACGTCAGTGGGAAGATATTGGAAATGTTTTCCGAAAAAGGGTGAATGTTCTTCGTGTTCAATCTACGCACTGCTAAGTCTAAATCGAGTTTTCTCATACTTAAATGGCTTGGCAAGCTCTGCGGTCATAAGAAAGGAGACAGGCTGGCCAAGTTTAGATAAAACTTTAAAAAAAAAGGAAATTCAAGTATAATGTATGGGTAGGAACAGGGGCTGAAGGGGTATCCTCCCTCATTTCGGATCGAAACATATAACACTAGAGACAGAGAGACAGAGAGAGAGGGAGTGTGTGTATGTGTGTGTGAGAAGAGAGAGTGAGAGGGATATAAATATATACAGAGAGAGAAAGAGGGAGAGAGTGGGGAAGAGAGAGAGAGACAGATAGAGAGAGTGAGTGTGTATGTGAGAGACAGTGAGACATGACGATAGAGAGAGAGAGAGAGAGAGAGAAAGACGGGGGAGACAGACAGATAGAGTGAGAGAGGGGTGAGTGTGTGTGTGTGGGAGAATGGGAGAGTGTAGAGAGAGACAGATAGAGAGAGTGAGTGTGTATGTGAGAGACACTATATTTTACCCTGAAGCTAGAAGCGAGGATAAGAGAGAGAGAGAGAGAGAGAGAGAGAGAGAGAGAGAGACGGGAAAGACATATAGAGAGAGTGAGTGTGTATGTGGGAGAATTGGAAAGTGCAGAAAGAGACAGATAAAGAGAGTGAGGGTGTATTTGAGAGACAGGGAGATATGAAGATAGATAGAGAGAGAAAGAGAGTGAGGGTGTATTTGAGAGAGAGAGATAGAGAAAGAGGTATATAGGGAGAGAAAGAGAGAGAGAAAGCAATAGAGAGAGAGAGAGAGAGAGAGAATAGGAGAAGGATATGACGTGCAAGGACAAGGATATACACTCTCTCCTCATGTATCACCCTTGTTTTCCGTCATTTCATCATTCTTCTAAGACTGACGCCGCTCCCTCCCCTATTACAATGTTAACCCTAGTATACCCTCCCAATTCCTGCACCCAACATTCACTACGGGATACATGTCAGGGGCCCTCGTACTCCCTCCTAATGACTACAGAGAATTCAACTTCAGGCTATGTTTTGCATGACAGCTTAATGTGTCGGTCAAAGCCATGACCAGAAACCTGAGATGGACGATTCCCTGATGACTTGAAAAAGAGGAAAGTATTCTCTTGATTCTATTGAAAAGGAAAAAATGTCATATTTTACCCTGAAGCCAGACTCAAGAGGAACATTCATGACTGCTAACTCGGTTTTCCCCGTCTTCTAAAAGTCCCTTCGGCCATAGATCAGTAGACACTATTCCTGAGAGCAATTGCAAAGGAAGTTTAGACGAATATAGAATTACAGGCTGCTGTAGAATTACAAAGAACTACAATCCGTTCTCGTTTCGATGCGAACTTCCATTACGCCGTTGGCGGCACCACAAAATAATATGATTATTAAACGCAATCGTCGTTTCGGGACGAAAATAAGAACCAGAAAAACACAAAGTAAGGTAGGATTCCGCTACTACTTAAGGCCTATCTGAATTAGTTTGGCCAGGAGGGATTAGACCTCCCTGCGTGGTCACTGACAGGTGATTATCTCATCAAATCAGCTCTCAATTAACATAAGAAAAAGGGGTTCACGGGGGACCAACGTGTACTGCTTAGACACTGTTTGTTATAAAGAGGGCACAAATAGCTACAAGTAGTGCAGCCACGCTTAAACATATAGCCCACCTGGTCTACGTGTATGGCTTCGTCAAGTACTCCCTTAATTTATTATTGTAGCTAAAACCTTTGGCAACATTTTGTAATCAACATTTAATAATGTAATCGGCCTATAATTTGTTATGTATCGAGGGTCTTTCCCTTCCTTCTCAATCAAAATAATTACCCTTTGTTTTTGTGATATGGATAAACTCCCCATGACGTAACCTTCATTTACCAAAAGCATCTACCAAAACACGTTCCTCTTAATAATCAATCAAACATACACACAAACACAAACACGATACCCTTACACAATACACTCACAAATTCACACACAAAGATAGTATGAACACATTTTCATTTTAATTTCACCTAAAGAGTTTTCTTTTGAGCCAGCCATTCTAGACAAGCATCGCTTACGATTGAGGTCTCCTGCACTTTTTCAACAGATAGTGCGGATAATACTTTACATTTCTAATTATATGTTATAGACATATTAAGTTCGTTATAGTATGTATCTATATAATTATGTAAGTAACATTTTGACATGACTTTATTGTTGTTTTTATGTTTTGTGTTATACCTTACGTTTATATGTTCTTTCTTATTCACCTATTGTACTTGAAAAAATGCAGAAATAAAATCGAAATGAAAAAAAAAAAAAAAATCTTATAAATGTGTATTTCATCCGCAGGAGGACCACTGCCCCGAAGGATGTCAGGGACCCAACGACAAATGCGTGGTTAAAGGGTAGGAGGTGCAGGTGTCCCCCCCCCCCCCCCCAAAACAAAAAAAAACACACACACACACACACAATAACAACAACAATTTTTTTTTTACAGGAAATCATCGATTGATAAACAAAACTAAAAGAAAGAAGAAGAAAAAGGGTAGAGAGATAATGATAGAGGAAAAGGTCAAGACGACGAGACGCCTGGACCATCTCCCCCATCAGTAGCCTTATAACTTCGCTTTTACTTTTCCTACCAAGACAGGTCAGCCTCCCCTTTCCCATCGCTCCAATGCCCCCTCAGCAGGTGGGCACTATACTTGTTACATGTGATTTCTGAAAGACATATAAATTTGAACTTGAACTTGAACATGATGCCAAGTTCAAGTTCAAGTTTATATGTCTTTCAGAAATCACATGTTACAAGTATAGTCATAACAATAAAATAAAAAAAAGTACCATCTATACGCTGTATTCCATTGCACACAATGTAGAATGAAGAAAGACGAAGAGACCTTGGTTGAAGCACAGCTCGTTAAGTTAGGGCCCGTCAGATGATGTGACAAAGATAATTATCTTTGTCATGAAGAAAGAAAAATATGTATGGAAGATGTAAAGCTTTTTACAAAGTACACTCTGAAAACAACTACCCAACGATGCATCGACTACAGCATGGACCTACTGAGCAGTAGGTTCATGACCACAATAAGTATACCCGACGATGCGCACATCCCCATCACACCGGGTGAGCTATCAATCTATGTTACGCCACTTGTTCTCGCAGCCTTGAACCTCGCTACGAACCTTGTAACTGGATGCTACGACCTCGGTCTGGTTGCATGTTCACGAAGCGAAAGTGTATGTCCCCTATTGTATCTTTAAGTATCACATACTCGGGTGCCATGATGGATGACCTGAAGTGTCTTCTAAAATATCTTGACAGTATCTCTTCTAAAAGTTTGTACTGACGATGGATACTAAGTATCCATGGGTTTGATGTCACACTCGTAGCATCCTGGTGGCACTTGATTTTGACATACAATTATTTTTTTTATTTTGTATTGACAACTACATCTACAATGTTTATTTTCCAGGAACCTATATTATACAAGCACTGCTTTTTAATAGGTCCTCACATTCTACTTAATATATCATATGAATTGAGAATAATTGAGACGTGCTCATATATACTACATGTATTGTATGAATTTTAATTTATATGTATGTCTATAATTTTTGGAAAATGTGGATTAAATAAACATGAAACTTGAAACTTGAAAAAGAAATGAAAACCAATACAGATTTATTCCTATGGTTAAAAATTGAATGCACCATTCAGGGTAGAGGTTTTATGAAATTTATTTATGAAGTTACAAGGTTGTCTAGAATAAATTTGGTAATAAATATGGTTGTCTCGAATAAATATACGTAACCAATTCGTTTAAGGCGTTATGCACGGGTCGGACTGCATAACGCCTAGCAAAGAAATCACATGGATTCGGACAATCAGGCAGTCAGAAATACAGACAGCCAGCCAGTCAGACAAACAGATAGACAGGTAGACGGACAAACGGACAGACAAACGTTCAGACAGACAGACGGACAAACGGACAGACAAACGTTCAAAAAGACAGCCGGATAGTCAGACAAAAAGACAGACATAGTGCTTCGGTAAATAGCATTCGTCGTGTGTGTTTTAGAATGATTAGTCGAGATTCTAGATAGCTAGGTATGTTAACCCCATCAAACAAATGAAATGGGAAAGTTAAAGACGGAATGCATGCCTTTTTTAAACACAGAATCGTTAGTTCCCATTGTACGTAATACAAATGGCTCATTTACATTCAATGACCAATTAAAGCCCTGATTTTCTAATGTCCCTGATTGTCTAATTAATGTATTTCAATGTGGCATAACTTTATTATGTGGCTGTCAGCTATGACCGGCGTAATATATTGGACGATGGGACGGACATGACCTTGAGCGCTATATAAGAAGCAACAACTAGTATCTCACACACTGGGCAAGTATCAGAATCATAGAAACGTAAGTAGAGCTGCAGAAGAGAGATAGAGCAAGACACCCTCTCACACCAAGTCTGGAGAAAATCATCAAAATCGATAGATAGCGCCAACAAACCCAATAACAACACATTATCATCATTAGATCTAAGAATTGCGTCTCCTCTTGTTTACTACTTTCGGGATACACCACTGGTTTGTTCTAAATTCAAGGAAAGGCATACGAACAAAAAAAAAATAGAATTGCTGCTACGGAACAAGATCTGTGTCGGCCGTGTGTGTGTGTGTGTGTGTGTGTCTTAGTTTTTTTTTTTACAGAAGTGAATCAATCAGATATGATTATTTACGTCTGAGGACCGACCTTTAAACGTCACCATCCGAAAGACGTGACTCAGTTTCGAACCTGCGTCCTCGGCTGAATCAGTTTGTAATTTCTATGTTAGGTGGATTACAGGCGCATGCCACAGCGCCTAGTTAACATTGGATTGCCGCTTTAAACAAGCAATCAGCGTCGACTCTCACAAATGATGCCAAGAGGTCGTTAGGATATAGCCACTTAATCCACTTCACATTCGGGCAGCCTTCACGCTTCCTCATACCAAACGTGTGCGGATCAAGTGTTCCTCAAGTACCTCCCATCAATCCTCACTGTGACCTGATATACCAATTAAAGGGAGAGTCGAGTTCTGGGCCCCATTTCACAAAACGTGTCATTAGTGACAAATGACATTTTTTTTTGTTATAAGCTAGTGAAATCCTTGCTTCTAATTGGTTATGGTCACAGATTTGTGTCATTTGTCATTGAAAAAAGGCTTTGTGACACGAGTTTCTGGTCATGCGATTGCATTGTGAGAGAAACGGTGTGGAAGCGACTGGGAAATATGGAGGTGTCGTGGTATGGTGAGGCGCGATTGAGTGGGCTGTGATTGAGTGAGATTCGATGGCTCAGTAGTAGAGCAGTGGTACCATACCCGGAGGTCCTGAGTTCGAAATCTATTCCATGCGCTAGTGCCCTTTGGTAAGGAATTAATCCTCATTACTTTTCTATCGGAGAGGACCTGAAGCCGTCGCGACGCGTCAGACCCCGGGTTACTTACTGACAAGTATACACATGCTTTCTTAGCAGTCAGGTAAAACATACAAAAACAACAACAACAATAGTTTTCATTCACTTGGCTCTCAATCTAGGGGTTGAGGGTTCAAATCTCAGCCCGTCATTGATGTCCTTCGCATGGCATTCATCCACGTTTGCCACTATCCACCTATGTGAAGTTGGGTACCTCAGGAAAAAGAGGGTTGAAGCTGATGAGGCTTCTCTTCGTAAACAAAACCATAAACATCATTATTACTATAAAGGCTGCCCATGTAGCAGATAAATATTGGTGTATACCGAGGGGGTTTGGAATCATCGAAATGATAAGAAAGTCACTTGTGGCATGAATCATGTGGTCCACAACCTTTAGCTGTTACTTGTCATATTTCGAATATGAGCGCACCTGAAGGGCCATCTTTTCCAGGGGACTTCTTTTGGTATGATACTCTTACACACTATAATAAAAAAAAAAAAAGAACGAAAAAGTCCATAAATTAATTTTTTCACCTTTCCCAGAAATCAACCTTCACTTTTAAGCTTATCAACACTAGTGTGGCTAGGAGGGATTAGACCACACAGCGATGTCGCTGACAGCTGGCTATCTCATTAACTCAGCTCTCAAATAACATAAGAAATAGAGGATCATGGGGGACCAACAGGCACCGTTTGGGGAAGTTTTCTATATAGAGGGAGCAAGTAGCTACAAGTAGGACAGTGGGGCTTTAAAAGCCGACTGAGGGGATCAGAAGTGCTGAGACGAACCATTCGGTTATTATAAAATTATGACAACAATAATTAGGCTTTGGTTCTTTAGGTGACGCCGGTTGACTGCCTGGTAAGAGGGGTACCTCGTCGCCCTCTTAATGAAATATTCGTTGAGTTGCAGTGCTTATTAAAGCCCTTGTTGATCTTTGCCAGCCTGGCGAACTAGAAAAGCAAATAATGAGCCTGAATTGTTAAAATTTCAGTTGATAAATTCAATATATCTAACCGCTTGGCCCATTCTGTCTCCAGGGCAGCAAATTTCGTCTAAATTCAATTTTTAGCTTGTTGTTGTTGGCTTTTATGGCGTTTTCCATCGTCGTTGGATCATTGTCGTCAAATGTCTGTTGACTACCAGTGATGTATTTTGACTAACAGAAGGGGGCGTGTCGACACACAAGATCACAGAGTTTCATAGTTACACGAAGATTCACACGCACAAACGTACACACTTTTTTTCTTCTCCTGTTTTTGTACTTTTGTTTTATTTCCTCCAAATAAACGTTTTCAATATTAATTGTTTATACATACACATAATTAAATAAAAACTAATTTGCACTATATATAACTGAGCAACAAAGTAAAGTGAAAGTACATCAACATTATTTATAAGTCAGTTGTACATGTTATTCAATTATATGTTAAAAAAAAAACTGGAGGTTATTTTAGTAGGCCTAGTACTCCCTGCCCCCCCCCCCTCCCTCACACAAACACCCACCCACTCACACGCATACACACCCATATACACACACGCACGCGCATACACGCACAAAAACACACTCACTTACGCACACCCGCACGCACACGCACACATCAAAGTTCCATTGATTAACTTTCTTTTTGTAGAACTGATGTACAGTGCGGGCCATGACCCTTGAGCCCCTCCCGGTTACGCCCGTACATGTGACGTTCGCGCACGGCGTATTCAATCAAGAAATGCGCGTCACGTTCTACTCCAACATGTTCCATGGTTAACGATCGCCCTGCGTTCGGCTACATGTCAATTCTTGTCAAATTAGACGGAAAATTAAGAACGTGCTTCAACAAGAAGGTCGATTCCTATTGACATGCGAAGAAATCTAGGTTGATGTTTAAGACGCGAAGGGTATCGCCTATTTACGGTAGTCATGTGGCTCCTGTGCCTCATTTTATGAATATTGATTGTCCTGTTTTTCTAGTCAATATGTCGACCCAGATTTTGTTTTTGACAAACAACTGAAGACGAGACCGAACTGTCAACAAAAATGAACCCATAAATGATTTCTGAATTGGGCTGCCCCCATTTCGCCGATACAATTCGGAATCACTATCAAGGAAAAGCGCCGGACAGACATATGGGTATATTTAAGTGATTTCACACATATAAATGTGCCATCAGAAAAAATTGGGTTAAAAAAGTTTTTAACTCTTTGGAGTCCGATGGGAAAATGTTAAGTAGTTTAAAAGTAATCCTTTCCCATCGAGCATTGCCTATTTGTACATTCTCCTGTAAAGGAATGATAATTAAAGAATAATAACATAAAACTATCATGTGGTGCGTTGATGAGGGCACATCCGGCCGGCCCGTGCCCCCAAATTTGAAACCCAAGTGACATCCCTTATGAAATACACTAGCCAGGATTCCGAGATTGTCACCCCCCCCCCCCCTTCAATTTGACGAGCGTGTCAATTTTTCGTCGTTGATACTTCTCAGAAATGTTTTCTGAACATTGTGCCCCGACTTACAAATTTGTTGATCCACCCCTAATAAAAAAAAAACTCACAAAAATTTATCAAGTGAAATAAATTTATTTAAAATTGTCGTATCCTTCACAATATCGGTAATATGTAACAAAATGATCAGCACAGAGAAATAATTCAGAAAATAGAATGACTCCGAGGCGCAAACCCGGAAAGCAAGGTTTATGTTGCATGGGATCGCCATTACAAATAAAGAAAAGTTACTGACAGTACCATGATATGCATACGTATCTTGCATCTAAAGAATGAATCGATGGTAGAAAAGAAAATGCAGTAGGCAGGGCGAAACGGAGAAGGAATGTGGCAAATGAAGGATAAGATTATTTGAACAGTTCTACAATGTTCCTAGCCTTCAATACAAAGTGCATTACGATATTGATGTAGGCAGCACATTATATCTCATTAAAAAAACTAGCCGACACAACTGTTCAAAGGACTACAATGTTATAAAATACATAGAAAAGTAGAGACCTTCCTACCAGTAGCAGTGAGACATAAACGTAATTTTCTTGCCAAACCAAATATTATCTCAGCTTTTCAATCCAGTTTCCAGTGGGACGTGTTCATCGGTTCAACTACGAAAAGGTTGCAAGTGGATGTGCTTAGATGTGGAGTGTGTGATACATTCGACATCCGTGGTTGATATGTTGCTCCAATGACCAGGGTGATGAATATCAATTGTCGTGTCATTACTCTCAATACGTGCTCATTTTGAGGCCTACTTTAGATGGGGACAATAAATAACAGACGCCATGGAACGACTTTTACGTGCCCAACACTTAGTTACTGTAAAGATTGGATACACTCAAAATAGATATATGTCATGATGTAGCTGTTCATTCGCTTGACTCCCAATCCAACTGTACGGTTGGTGTTTCGATTCCAAGTAGTAATAGTAGATAAAGTACAAGAAGTATCAAAAGTAGCAGCATTATTATTATGAGTAGAAGTAGTAGTAGTAATAGCCTAGTCGAAATAGTAGTAGTAGCCTAGTAGTAGAAGTAGTAGTACTTGTTGTAGTAGTAGCAGCAGCAGCAGCAGTAGGAGTATTAGTAGTAGTAGTAGTAGTAGTAGTAGTAGTAGTAGTAGTAGTAGTAGTAGTAGTAATAGTAGTAGTAGACGAAGAAGAAGTATACTAGTAGCAATAGTAGTAGTAGCCTAGTAGTAGTATAGTAGACGTAGTAGTAGAAGTAGTAGTAGTAGTACTACTGCTACTACTACTACTACTACTACAACTAGCAGTAGTAGTAGTAGTAGAAGTAGTAATAGAAGAAGTCGTAGCAGTAGTAGTAGTAGTAGTAGTAATAATAGTTGTTGTAGTAGTAGTAGTAGTAGTAGTAGTAGTAGTAGCAGTAGTATTTGTAATTGTCGTGTTTTAATTGGTATTATTACAAAAATGAAATATTTCTGAAAATCTGACGCGTTAATATCAAGATTCATTATTCCGGAGATTCTTTTCACTTTTCTCAATAATACACCTTATTTCTCTATTTTGTTTTCGAATTAAGAGCCCTACTTCCTTTTAAAAATTATGAACCATATTTTATTTCCGGAAGTATAAATCTGTTTTGTTTTCATTTTCGGAATCATAATCCTTCGGAGTAACCAACCTTCGGAATTATTAACCTTTCGAAAAACGAACTATAACCATATTATCATGGTCTCAACCTTGCCCACGGCAAACGTAAATATTTTAATGTCGGCATTCTCTGTAATGAAACCCATGTTTTGCGTGACTTTTGAGCCAGAAAAGGGGCCGATTTGTATCAAAGTGTCAATAATTTGCTGAAATTGATCTCCGTCTTGTCATTAGATAGAATATATAGAGAGAGTATGCGATTTCACTACTCTGTTTGATAACGTGTAATACATATCCTTGACGTGTGAATCCCCCCATTAACATTGACTTTTAATGTTTGCCCAAAGCCGACTTGAATTATCATCTGAAAGGCTAAGGATGGTTTTGTTTGTTTTTTACTCATTCCTTCTGTCCAAATAGATCTGTTCTGCAAAAGAAAGAATCAGCCACTGAGCCAAATTTCAGTTACGGTCAAACCTGCTTCAGAGACTTGCATAGAAAGACCACCTGTCTTCAAAGACTAATTAGTTTGTTAAGATTTAATCAGTTATACAGTGCGTCCCAGAAAAAAGGAAACCGAGAATTATCGATGTTTTATCATAACTTAGTCACATTTATAATTAATAAATGACACATATGTGGAAAGCTTAGATCCTTATCTTTCATTTGATGCAACTCACATGATGCATATTTCACGCATGAGTGATTAAAATCAATTTGAAGAGAGGAAACCAAAAAGTCATTTGGTGGACGGCATCTGAATTTCAAAGGGAAAATCACAGTTCTAGAAAGTTGAGTTTCTGCCCTTTCATATGACACCTCAATCAGAAATGAGCTGGGAATGACAAATTTCTGTTTGTTTAAAGTAATGCTTGCATTTTACGAATTCGTTTTCATTAGCTTCCTGTCGTAGCAACAAGCAGAATTGACAAAAGACTTAACTCCGTTTCGTCGACAAACAGCCATGCATGAAGTCTGTCATCTATTAAAGGTATTACAAAGTTTGGGAAATTTTGAAAAATGGGTGGATAGTGAATCTTTACAATTTTGATATATTTGGATGCCCCTGTGGATGTATTAAAAGCACTAGAAATTTAAGCCCCTAAAACACTTCTGCTTTCGAGAAAAATTGAATATTAAAATTTACCGGTGCTCCCGGTAAATTTTGATAACTTTCAAAATAGCTCCTACGGCCCTACAGTGGTAGATGCGACCATGAAAATTTCAGAATATGTAGTTGTGATATATAATTTACGAACGGGAATAGCTTATCGGTCGATTTTAGTCAAGAAACATTGTTTTATAGCTTAATTAATAGCTTGACCTAGAGAGGGAGCTATACAACATAAAGTGTTTATTATTTACAATTTCATAATTTTAGAGTCGATTTCGACCGCGACAACGATCAGTGAATATTGTAGGATCGCATATGCTTCCAATATGTTCATTTGAACCAAATTCACGACCCCATACCAAAACTTTGTATTACCTTTAAGGCTGATTGTCAACGAAACGGAGTCTTTCGTAAACTGTATATGCATTTATCAATTCATGTGTCTTTTTTCTTTTCTTTTTTGGCTTGCAGCCAATACAGAGCACATGCTTGAAGCCTCGAACTTGTAATTAGGAACCAAATTATTTACAAAGTGACATTAGGACCATGGAGCCTATAACATCGAGAGAAAAAAAAATCACAATGAAATGTGTACTACTGTACAGAAACCTGTAACTAATGATGATGAAGGTGTTTTTTGTATAGCGCCAGTGACCGCCTCTTATGGGCATATAATGGGCGCTTGCTCTGTAATGTCTCACATAGTCAATATCCTTGGTAAGTGTTTTAAAATCAAATTATCTTACATTAGTATTTGTCGGCATGATATTATTCTTGAGATGATGGGCTCTTGTTGTCTCGATAATTCAATATTAGAGAAAAGTGTTTCAAAATCAGATTATCTAACATTAGTCGTTGCTGGTATGAGAATTATTATTGAGATGATGCCGTAGCTTGGAACAGGAAAGTCGTGAGGGCTGACCATAAAGGCTATATGCATACAAAGACCACTTTTCTCATCTCCGTTGAGGGGTATTCATTTACACGTTAAATAAGTATACAAGACGCCATTTGGTCATGGGCCTTCTTAAAGATCATCATTATAGGAATGTGAATTATATAGGCCAATGTTTTGCATGGAAAACAGGAACAGTAGTACTTCATTTTAAAAGCGCATTTATCGTGTATATCCTCAGGAAATAGCAATGCGGGAACTGTATATTCATCTGAATTAGAAGAGGAAAGATCTACACCTGTTTCTACACGGTTGTGTTAGTTAATGTTCCCATTTTTGTTCGATAGTTTGCTCGTTCATTTGTTTCATTGGTTGATGTTGTTCACTTATCCCTACATGTTCCTGGAAATGTTATAAGATCGATAAGATGACTTACAATCGTCTCTTCCACTCACACATGTATTTCCTAGAAATCTCTGTGAAAACAGAAACAAAAGCAAACAATCAACCCCCCCCAAAAAAAAAGGACTAAAGTGTTACAACAACAACAAAACATATCCAGGGTTTCTAGTTAAACTCTAATTTGCAATAGGGGCATGTATTTTGCAGAGTCGTGCATATGTCTTTTATAGACATGGCTTTCCGACGCTTTGCTAATTGGCTGAATTTTCTACCCATGCAACTATATTCCCTTTCGTCCATAAGCAGGAGCTTTTGTATACATTGTGTGGAATTAATAATTAATTACTCATAAACAACCAAGGCGTACAGAGGGTTTTCATTTTGTGTAATACGATATGATTAGTTCCTGCCAGTTCTAAGAATTATAAGTGACGTCTCTTTAGCAGAAAACAGCTATAAGAACACAATGTGTAAATATTTAATGTGTAGGCTCCTTGTTTACTGCGAATGATGTTGTTTTCGAAGCGGGATCAGAATATCTTGCTTGTATCAGTATAATGATAATTATGCTACTTTGAATGATATATTCAGGGAAAAGTCATTACTTGCGCAACAAATTTGAATTGAGTGGCTTATCATTTATGCACGTGATGTGAATATACCTGGGCAAAATCAAGTCACGATTTCGTTCAGAATGTTAAAACCCAAATATTATTTAATGTCAATGTAGCGTAATAATTTGTGTTGTTTTAGTTTACTTTATTTTAGTTAAGAATGTTATATTTTTGTGATAGTAATACATGTATGTACAGCGCCATGAGCGTCAGAGCCTGGCGGATACCGGCGCTATATAAATATCCATATTATTATTAAAGTCATGGAGTTTCCTTGATTTTCGTCACATGTTAAGCACAGGAAAATGGTCCGATAATTCCCAATATAGAACAACCCTTTCGTCTTCCTAAAGCTAATAGAATGGGATCGAAGTATTCAATGCCTTTTCCTACAGTGGCGCCCCCAGAAGATTATTTTAAAGGTATTATTTAAGAATGTTTCCAGTTTTACAAATCCGAGATGCATGGCCCTAGGCGTTATCATTGCGCTTCAAAATGATCATGATGTTCCTCTTGAAATCAGAAATCTTTTAGTGACCGGTTTTACCATACTCATTTCCCCCAATATACTGTAGTGTTATAGAAACCGTTGGGGAAATGGTTTAGGAATTTCGAACTCCAAACTTAAATATCTTAATAATCAGACAGGTGATCGGCTTGTAAAAGTCATTGAATTCCTGACTGAAATAAAGGTTTATAATTATAATTGCAGCATGAGCTAAATCCAGGATTTTGTTTAGAATCTGAGATAAAGAGCAGTACATAGCGAGAACGTCATGAGAAAGAGTTTATTTAGGATCACTGTAGTTACTTCACTTGAAAATGAGGTTAACTTCTGTAACAACATGGAAAGCGTAAACTTTCAAACAGTAACTGTGTCAGTGAGGTCTAATTAATTGATCGTGCCATTTCTTTCTCCCAAACAAGAACAAAATGAAAGAGAAACAAGAAAATAGGTTTTGACATTCTGCTTTACCGGCAGTATCCTTTAATAAGACGATAGAACAATAATTATTAAAGGAAATTCAGCTTTAATTGCCAACGCACGTTTGTGTGGAATGTTAGTCAATATTGAAAAGCATAAACTTTCAAACAGTAACTGTGTCAGTGAGGTCTAATTAACTGATCGTGCCATTTCTTTCTCCCAAACAAGAACAAAATGAAAAAGAAACAAGAAAATAGGTTTTGACATTCTGCTTTACCGGCAGTATCCTTTAATAAGACGATAGAACAATAATTATTCAAGGAAATTCAGCTTTAATTGCCAACGCACTCTGTTATGTTTGTGTGGAATGTTAGTCAATATTTAAGGATAAAGGTTCAAGACAGGGGTATTAACAGCAAAGACATACACGTCACGTAAATCGTGCGTTGTTGATCGATAGTTTTGGTTACTACCGTGTACAATATGTCAGGGGTGTTTGTGATTATGGTAGAATGATATTACTTGTGTGCTTAATATAAAACAAAATGAGAATTAGTATTGGCATAGTAGGATAGGAATTAGTCCCCCTCTCTCTCTCTCTCTCTCTCTCTTTCTTACTCTTTTCCCGTCTCATTTTCTTTCTCTCTTTCTTACTCTTTTTCCGTCTCATTCTCTCTCTCTCTCTCTCTCTCTCTCTCTCTTGCTCTCTTGCTTACTCTTTTTCTGTCTCCTTCTCTATCTCTCTCTCTCTGTTTCTCCCTCTCTCTCTGTTTTTGTTTCTCTCTCTCTCTCTCTCTCTCTTTCTCTCCATCTCCCTATCTCTCTCCCTCTCTCTATATATATTTCTGTCGGTTTCAAAATGACCTAAGCATATTATAGATTAAATTGGTTCAATTAAGTATGGGTCGCTGAGAGAAAAGACAAATGCAGCCAGCATATCCCGCTCTGAATCGTATAAGACCGTAGTCTGTTCAATCTGGAGGAACATCTTGAAGAATTCATAAATGCATGTACATAAATCAACTTGACTCATTCATATCAGTTTCAAGTATCCCTCTTCATCATGTTCAAGACATTCAGGTTTTATGAATGACAACACAAGGTCAAATAATTCCTATCGACCCTCATAACCAATGGCAATGTGACACACTTTTCAAGTCACTGAAATTCACATCAAACCCATATAAAAAAATCCCATTAAATGATTTCATCGATTGTCATAAAATAGCTTTACCAGAATACAACATATATCATAAATTCGAACCCCTTTTTCTAAGAGGTTGAAGCAGTTGAAGTGCCGATAAGCCCACACCTACCTATGTGTGCAATACCAATAGCTAGTCTTAATTCTGAAATTATATCAAGAGGCCTACATTCATAAATAAACCACCAAATCAGCTTTTTCTTGTAAATTGTAAATTGTTTTAAAAAACCCCCCCCCCGAAAAAAAAATCACATGAAGGAGTAAAAAATGATTTGTATTTTCACCAAAAGGAAATAAAAAAAATAATAAAACCTGAATTGAATCACATAAAAATCATATTCCATTCAAAGAAAAGGGAAGGAAAAAGGGATTAAATTTCCTAAACATTCCGCATGCCCCTATATCTATCAATGGTGGATTTTTTAATAGCGATACGCGCATATCGTGGAAATAGTGTGAGAGGATGGGAAAGCGTGTGTGTGTTTTTTATTATAGGGGTGAGAAGACATGAGCCCCTGACCACTGTCGTACTGATGGAGTTGCTCCCCTTATCTAGAAGCCTTCATGTCGGGGCCTGCAGAAAGGCAAGGCTCGGGGGCTCGATCCCCTCACTTTTTTGAAAAAGTATAAGAAAAAAAAAGAAAGAATAAGTGACCTGCCAGTGTCTCAAATGAGGTATCAAAATATGCTCTTCTGACCGTAATTAAATGCCTAAAACCCCTAAACTTACGGGGCTGCACCCCCTGAACCCCTCCCAAGGCCCTAAGGCGAGCCTCCTGAATACTCAGCTGACCGTAATTAAATATCTATAACCCTGAGCTTCCGGGGGCTCTGCCCCTGGACCCCACCAAGGGCCCTATTAAGGAGGACCCTGTCCTGGATGCTCATCCCACCGTTATCAAATACTTAAAATGGAACAACTTTACAATACCCCACCACAGCAATTGACCAAACGTTCGAAGGGTACCATTTAGACTTAAGCTTTTCAAGTAACACTAAACCTAATCCTAACCCTAACTCTAACCCTGAACCTAACCTTAACCTGACCGTAAAGTAATGCCTAAAAATCCTGAGCTTCCAGGGGCTCTGCCCCTTACCCACCGCCAGGTCAAAGCCCCTGGTCCCCACACCAATTTACGCTCTACCTGATCGTTAATTCTCCACTTTAAAAAACGTTCCGCAGGGCCTGCATGTAACATGTAAGAGTGGTGGTGCTGCAGATTTTTCTTCTGCCCCCCCCCCGCTCCCCTCAAACCTGTTTGATCATTACGCCACTGCCTCCTGGAAGATGAGCCCCCTGGAATGTTTGCCCCCCCCACCCCCCCCCCCCCCCCCTCCAATCTCAACTGCTTCCGGCGCGCCTGCTGCTTATTCTTAGCAGTATGTCAAATACATGTCAAGTACAACACTATAATATACTGTTTTATAAAATGGTTTGCACACAAGACTATCTACTTTACACTTGTACACTCTCATTGAGCAAAATTCCATTTCACTTAGAACAAATAATAAAGCATCCATTATTTTCATATCTGCATAAATCATTATGATACTACATTTACACCGAGCTGTACTCACTTCTTGGCAGGATATACTGTCGCAATGGTAATTGACTGTCCCCAAAATGAGGCATTCTGGCACAAAAAAAGCAGGCGAACATCGCAAGATGTCGCCTCTTATGTCGCCATAGTATAGTGCATGTTGTGCATATTAATTAGCACATGCGTAGGCATTAGGGACTTTTAGATTGAGTGAAGGAGAACACGACGAACGCCGACTGATCATGCGTGTCAACATACTTAACTGCCCATGTTGACTACAATTAGAAATCTTTTAGATTGCACTCGACGATACATGCATGCAGGAAGTAACCCTATGAACATCACGGACAAAGAAAGAGGACAAAATATACAGTTCCTCATTCTACCCTCAACAAAAGAACATCCCTTCACTGCTATTATGTAAAAATGTGTAGAAGAGGTGAATATGCATGTGACACCTGTTCTACACATTTTTACATAATAGCAGGGAAGGGATGTTCCTTTGTCTACCTGAGGAACTGCATATTTTATGCGCTCGCGGCATACTAGTACCTTGAGCATGTAAAGGCGCTATACAAATACCAATATGTATGTATGTATGTACTAGATTTAGGAAAATCAAGGTTGACGCATTCTCGATCGCCGACTGAGACGACGTAACGCATGCGCAGTGCCTTAAAATGACGTCACACGTTGCAGTCAAAGATGTCGACGTGCAAATCTAAAAGTCCTTATTGACAACTGAATTACGTAAGGGTATCTGCAAATTACAAAACATCATGAAAATCAGTTTCTTCAACGAAACAATGTATAAGGCCAACAAAAACAACACATGCACGCTCAAATACGAAAACAACATTTCAAAATTCATGAGTTCTTCATCTCCTACGTGGAATATATATGCATAATGAAGACACTATCCGACGGAGTTACTAAGGAAAAAAGAATCTCAATAACAATCAGTATCATCTCATTGGTTGTAAATATTAAAAGTAAATCTCACTATTAAATACGCTGATGTTACAGGGTAAAGACCCAGGATGAGCTATCACAATAGGGCATGTCCACGTACACATGAAAAATCTTCACCAGTATCTCAAAATGAAACTAAATTTGATCCTTTAATTCAAGTCATTTAATCCCGCATTTGAGAACAAAGTTTAAAATGATATTAATCACAAAAAGTACACGTCTTCATTACGTTGAACTTTGCAGATGGACAAGCTCTTGTAGTACGTCATTGTGCAAAATCTACCATTAAAGAAGTAAAAGTTGCTCCCATAACTCAATTCATTTCCGCATTCAAGAAAAGTGCATATCCACATCGCATTAGATACTGACGTGAAAAAGAAAAATTGTATTTCCTAGGCCCTCCTGAATTTATAAACTGAAAGTTCTCCCATCATTCATTCCTTCAATTCCGCATTCGCATGAAAGCTCAAATGATACATAAAGCAGACAGACGAGTTTTTTTTACTTTTAAATATTTTCTTTTGTAGTATTTCATAGTTGCATCTCCCATTGCGGAGGCAAAGTTTTTCTTTCCATGATCGAATTCTTTCATTCCCACATTCATGAAAAGTCTATATATCGATAAAACCATTCAGAAGTATAGAATGCGTTTCATCCGCTTCACGTAATGATGGTTGAAATTGCAGATAATGCTTCTTTTGACGATAATTTACCGATAAAGCAGTTTTTTCTTCCTTACTTAAACCCATTATGCCGATCAAACGGCCGGAAGAAATTACCCATAATGTTGCGATAATGTTTCCTGAAGATATAATAAATGCTTTTGACCATGAATGAGGGGAATAGATGGTCGTTATTAAGATCTTGATTTTGTATTTTATTTATCAATGAAATGATTATTTGGTAGACTTAGATGCATGATGGATGGTAATATAAGCTTGGGTGAGGGGGGGGGGGCGGGGTGTGACCCTTTAAAACATTCTTTTAATATGTAATGCCTTCACTTATTTGCATTTCATCAAGAGAGCGCCACAGCCTCCCCTGCTCACCTGAAACGTACGCTGCGCCACCGAGTCACAGAGATGGAGATATTGAAAGAGAGAGAGAGAGAGAGATAAAGCAAGAGAGAGAGGGAAAGAGAGAGAGAGATAAAGCAAGAGAGAGGGAAAGAGAGAGAGAGAGAGAGGTAGATAGGGGACACACATCCAACATCGCCCTTCGTAATGCGGGTTTTTCTTTTTCTTGTTGGTTAGTGTAGTGCCCCGTGAGGCTCGAACCTACGGCCTGCGCATCTCCAATCGTGTGTTTAAAGGGGGTGTAGCATGGCAAATACTGGTTAACGCCACCTACGACTTCTTTTGGACAACTGCACGTAAACAAATGGACTTGATTAACGGTTAGCGCGCGTTCTTCTCACGCTTCGGTATCGCGTATGTTGCACGCACGTGAATACGGCCGTAGGCGTACACCCGATTGGCCCCGAGTCAGGCCACAAGAAAGACACGTAGTCTTGCTATGCTACACCCCCTTTAAGCCGCTCGATTACTATTTCTCTCGGAAATAATGTCTTAGCGCACAGTTTTCTTCAAGCTCTTCTTCGATATCACCTGTATTAGCTCTCTGATATTTCTTTCTAGAACGCAGACAGAGACGTGTCATTATCTTAAATATGCTGATCGAGGTCCCGGATATTGTCTTGTCCGATTTGATGGAACATTCCTCGTTAAGACGCTGAAGAGCTTTGGCTCTTGAGAAATCATCATCGCCACGGATCCGTCAAACATGCCGTATTGTCCTTGATCTTTGGTTGCCTAGCTCTCCACCTGTGGTTCGAGGTGTGTTTGGAAGTAGCATCGTGACATCCTAGTTCATCATCATCATTACTTGTCTTCCTCTTCTCCTCCATCCATTTTTTGTTCACCCCCCCCCCCCTTTCTCTCTCTCTAGATATAATTATATATAAATATATATCCACATATGTATTTCTCTCTCACACTCTCCCTAAGCAACACATCCCCCTACACACACACGCACCCAAGCACACACACACACACACACACACACACACAAGCATACACACACATGCACACGTCTAATTATACTACTAACTCAGCCCGCCCCCCCCCCCCAAAAAAAAAAAAAAAAAAAAAAAAAAAAAAAAATTACATCCCACAAAACAAAAACATGATATCGATGCAAAGAGATCAAACTTATATATATGGTTAAGGGGAGGGGCATTTTTTTTGAAAACTCACGGAGTAATATTGTGCATTTCAAAATCAATACATATTGCCCCATCTTTTCCTAAAGCTTGGCTTTACACCTTGTTACCTTACCCATATTTACACTATAGTATAAATCCCAGGAGAAAAGAAAGAAAATAGAAACCGTTTCACTTTTACATCCAAATTCCTAACAAAGGGTATACTTTTCTGCCAAAATAAGTCTTATAACTGGGTATAGGTTCGGATGTTTCAGTTGCACACCCCTGTCCGAAGTCCAAACAAAATCTGAGTACATCCTACTTCCCCTACTCGATCAGAGGGCAAAAAACTGCGTTCTTCTCTCACCTGTACTTTAATTCCAAATGAGGTGTAACAGTGATACCTGTGAGACCGCTCAAGGGACACAATAAAAGTTGCCATTAAGTACAGGTTCCTTTAGTAGATGTTTTATGTTTAACAGAATTAACACTACACAAAGGATTCAGTTGCGTAATGTAAAGAGTATAATCATCCTCAATTAAAAAAAAATCGTAGCATCGTTAATACGCTCACAAAGACTTTCGAGAAGAAAAAAATCAAATTGATGGCAATTTAAATACGTTATTGTTTATCGTGTAGACGTCACGTTCAGATTACCCCATACTTCCTTGTAGTGTTTGAGCATATCCAAATGTGATGTATAGGGCCAAATTGAAATTACATTAAGTTGATTTTTCAAAACTAGTTGCGATCATAGCAGTTGATGATGAAGCCTCACATGTCCACAGTATCTTCAAATGTTTAAATTCATTGATTATATAACATTTTTTCCCCGGAATTTTATGAGGGGCGAACTGATCGAAGCCTACAAACTTCTGAGGGTCGAGACAGGCTACATAAATATTTCGTGATGTGTGAAACTTGTTTTTGAAACTGTAGCGCTGAATCTGTCCATAGGATGAGGAAACGATGGAACTTCATTCAAAGAAATGTTTTGAATATTTTAGGAACGTTTAATAAAAAAAGAAAGTAAATCTATCTTATCCATTTCTTGTTGCTTACATACGTAATGGCATTGCATCTATGAAGTACATTCATGTAGGTTTAATATAATAATGTTCTTTCTGCTTTTTATTTGTTGCTAGTCATGCTAGTTATTAAATGGTTTAGTATGGGAAATAGTTTACGAAGTGGGCTTTGAAAGATAATTAAATTGTGCCTGTAAATAATACCCGCAAAAATGAACTGAACATGAAGTCGATTTATTCAGATATAAATGTCAATTTAATTATCAGATGTCGTTTTCTTTAATTTTTGGCAAGGACGGATACACAAGAAATAATATCTACGTATTTCAGGCATACAATGAAATACATAGGCCTATAGTTTTGTATCGATGTAAATGTTTCTTCGGGGTATATTATCCTGGCAAGTTAATTGTATGATTGTGTTTGTCTTTATTTCCGGGTGCATGCCGCTCTAATGGGTTACTTTTTCACAAAAAAGCCCTAAACGTGGGTCCAAATTTACAAAAATATCACTTAACATGGGTCCATTTTTCCAAAATTTCCAATTTTTCGAGTTCTTGCGTGGTGAACACCCCCGCCCATACCAAATCTGGGTACAGATGGGGGGGGGGGGATACAACATGTACGCTGAAATCCACAGAAAAAAAAGCGCAATATCCAATGTTTACAACTGCGACGAGCGCAATGCATGATGGGATCGTGTCTTCCCTCTTACGTCACAGCCCTTAGACCGAAAACGATGGCTTTCACATTCTCACTTCGAGTCGCTCGTGTAGGATTGTTTAAATGAATGTTTTTAGCGTCAATTGCGTTTTCAAGACAATAATTGAATTAAATCTTGTTTATGAAGTGTCAAAATGGCATAATATGCTAAATTTGTTGAATTTCATTGATTGTAATGTTTTTCTTACACACCACTTTGAACTTTAAACTTTGGACTTTGTTTCGAATAAGTGGATCCGTTTCCGGTCAGCTGCTGATTGCCGCATATTTCACAAGAACTCCTTTTCCTTTTCACTTTCAATTTCCTTTCATTTGTATAGATTCAAACAGGACACTGTAATACTACATCGCTGTTTAATGGTGAAAAGTCCTCATCACAACGGGATAATACAGCAGATTGTTCGTAAGTAATATCAATCAGAAATATTTTTTTAATTATTTTAACACAAAATTTGGAACATAGGACGTTAGACGAGTAATGTCTGTCTTCCCTGTTATTTCATTTTAAAGAAGTGACGAGTTAAGGACGCGCTACAATACGAATGCCATGATCAAAGTGTATATCACATGACTTTATTCATATTTGCCTGATTAAGTATGAATATATCATCACAATGCAGTGACAAGCAATCATTATAGAAGACACAATAATAGAATAAAAAATAATTGAAATAACAAGGTGATGGGAAATGCTTGATATTTTATTCAAGGTTATGTTTCCGCTTCCCTACTTATTTTCCCTACAGCCCTTGCTAACGTGTTTGACTCTCTTTCTTTTCTGATCCGGTTCTCTATTATGTTTTATCCTAAAGGCGTATCTCTTATTTTATTTTTTATTATTGTTAATGAAGGTTACCGTTGCTACCATTTGCACCTCATCATGGCGTCCAGGTTCCCGGCAGAGAGAGATGGAAAGGTCAAGCTAAGTACTAGGAAAGGTCATGACATGACATGGTCATGTGACATACACGGTGAGCCAATCAAATTTTATTGTAAACAACACGAGATCCCTCTTTGTCATCCATGTGCGACCAAAGATCACCAGAAACCATGTCACCTCGTCAATATCGGAGATGTCATCTTAGAACTGGTCAGGAAGCTCGATGAAAAACGGCTTGAAATAGAAGAAATGAAACAGCACTTACAGAATCTTGAATCTAAAATACAAACTTGTTCAGCTTTTGCAAGTAACCACTTTAAGGCTATCGATGGTACGGTAAACGCTTCGTTCGAGAGTAAAATGGAGAGCGCGAAAGACAAGAAAGGGGATGAAATTCGTTCGATAAACGTTGAGGCGGATGAGGAGATACGTCTGATCAATGAGAGGAGGCAAAAACGGATCAAATCATGTAACGAAGAAGCCGGACAGCAACATCTTACCATCAAAAAGTGCCGAGCAAAGGTCGAATCAGAGACAAAGGCAATCAGCGAGGTGGTTTCTAAAAAGATAAAAGATCTTAAAAGTACAGATCAGCATGCAATCAGCATTATGGATAATATTGACGCCAGGATCAAACGGATCAAACAAAATGACGAAACATTAGTGAATGAAGGTCCTAAAGTACTTGCATCCCTAGATGACAAAATAAACTCAATTGTTCATCAAGATGTTATCGACTGTCTTGACCGGATTGAGCGGGAAGTCCAGCGAACGAAATTTGTCGAGGGGGAAATAGGTGGGGAGCACTACGGTAGAATTGATGGCTTTATCGGTAAATGGGAGCTTGTTAAGTCAATCCACATTTCATCGATTGTTAATGTACCAGCGGTGTGTGGTTTGATCAGGGATGATGAGATATGTGTGGTGGAAGTAGGCAGCACTCCCACACCCGGTGCCGCATACGTTACAAATATCAGCACTGAACACACATATAAAGTCAATTTAGGCAATAGTAAGGCGAGCATTTCATCATGCGCCCCCATAGGCAGCAACCTAATAGTATGTGGTAAGTGGAGACTTGGCTACACGGGTGACAGCTTGGATGGACGTATCACTCTCTATAACAGACAATGGAAGGTGATTAGTGACATCACCATATCGAGGAATAACCTCTTTACTCATGTATTCGTTGATGTTGACAGGGTTGGGATGATCCTCGCTGCTCAGATCAAGCAGTCTAATGTCTACGTCATCAATCCTTCTGATGGTAAGATAGTTAGCACTATTACGATGCAGGGCAAGGAGGTGTGGGGTACAATACAAGCCTTGTCGTCAGGTGATATCGTTGTGAAGACAGGTTATGATAAATTCAGTGTCATCTCACGATCAGGAGAAGAGAAGGCAGTCATACAATCTGATGAGTGGCGCGCATCATCGGTTGGCGCGACACTGTGTCACGTTGACAAACTGACAGACACACTCTACATCACATACTGGGATAGAGAGCATAGTATCTACGCAGTTGATCAGGTGTCATGTGATGGCACCATCCATGCAAGGAGGATTGTGTCGTACAAGGAATCACGCCCATGCTCCCTCAACAGCCCTTGCCTCGTAACTTCTTCTGGCAACCTTGTAGGCTTTGACGGAGACAAGCTTCTTGTGTACAAGAAGGGATTTGTTGTATAAGTCAATAGGAGATATAGATGAAATCCCTTATGCCTTGTATAAGTCAATATGAGAAACAGATGAAATTCATTATGCCTTCTATAAGTCAATATGAGAAATAGATGAAATTCCTTATGCCTTGTATAAGTCAATATGAGAAACAGATGAAATTCCTTATGCCTTGTATAAGTCAATATGAGAAATAGATGAAATTCCTTATGCCTTGTATAAGTCAATAGGAGAAATAGATGAAATTCCTTATGCCTTGTATAAGTCAATATGAGAAATAGATGAAATTCCTTATGCCTATTATAAGTCAATATGAGAAATAGATGAAATTCCTTATGCCTTGTATAAGTCAATAGGAGAAATAGATGGAAATCCTTATGCATTGCAGACCTATCAAGCCTTAACGAAATGTAGGCTTTTCCGATTGGTCATATAATTCAGTTGAAGTAAAGGCATATGTATTTCTCACGAAGGAATTTGATAGTATAAACTAACGGATTATTTCTGCTTTATATTACTTTGAAATCTGGCTGGCATCTTAGGAGTTGCTACCACCGTACCCGATATAAAGTGAATAGAAAATAAAAAATAAAAATACATGATAATTAATTGTTCAATATAATAATGGAAATTAGAATCACAATAATGTACACATTACTGTAATAATTGAACAACGCGTTTTGGAGAGTATTTCTGGGCTACAGAATGTTTGAGAAAAAAACAGCTGAACCTCAATATATTATTTAGGCTGGTAATCCCTTTTTTCGATGGATTTAGAGTTAACGAAATAGTTTTTTCAAGTATTCACATGGACCAATATTCGAATGGATAAGATTATAAATAAGCTCTGATTGGGAAATGACAACTCATTCTAACTTTCAAAAATAAAACGATATAGATATTTCCTTCCGGTGCTACACAATATTTCTAGATCGATACGAAGTCGTCATATTTAATATTATTATAAATATATTTTTGATTTATACTTTATGCTAGGTAAACTTTATGATTCTAATTCTTTTATTGTAAAGGCATGTAAATTCACGATACTTTGTATTATGTATACTAATAAAATATAGATTTACAGGCAATTCAGTAAACTTTATTATCGTTTGCATCTATATCAAATCGCACATAAGTAGGCATATAAAGTTGGTCTATTTTTTGTTTGCATACCGCTGTCAAACATCTTTCCAAGCTAAAAACAACACACGGCCTTTTGTAATCTCATCAGTTCTGAAGACGTATTATTCGTTTCTCTTCTTTAGTGTGTGCTTTTCTCTTTCATCCCTCAATGAGTTGTACATACAAGTATTACTTTTTTGTTATATCATTACCCACAATATGGGCTCTCTTTTTAACCAAAATCTTGTTATCAATAATGTTAGGGCTATTTGTTCGAAATACTGTATGTTTTTTCCTAGGTATGGTATTCAATTTGACGTTATTTTCAATTATCTTAGCTGTACAGTATTCTTTAAAATGTTTAACTGTATTACGTTTGCTTTTATTTTGTCATGAGTGTACATTTTACAACATAATTTCAACATTATGAAACAATGATATACAGGCGCGTACGCAGGATTTTCTAAAGGGGGGGGGGGGTTAACATTTATAAATCGGGCCGAAAATTTCGCAACGACTCAGCCAGCCGCTGAATAAGCGGGGGGGGGGGGGGGGGGGGGGGGGTAAGAGGACACTTTTTTTTTGGTCCAAAAAAATCGCAACGACTCAGCCGACCGCTGAATAAGCGGGGGGGGGGGGAGGGGGAGGGGGAGGGGGGAGGGGGGGAGGGGGGGGGGGGGGGGTAAGAGGACACTTTCTTCTTTTTTTGGTCTCGAACTTTGAAAATTTGACATTTTGCTCCGTTGGGGGGGGGGGTAAGGTCAGCTTTTTAGGTCAGCCATGGGAATATATATATATATATATATATTTTTTTTTTTTTTAATAAATAAAAAAAAAAAAAAAAATCCGAAGGGGGGGGGGGTTAGAGGGGTTTTGGGGGGTTTACACACAGGAAAATACCAAAGGGGGGGTTTAACCCCCCAACCCCGCCCCCCCCCTCCATGTACGCGCCTGATGATATATGATATTCTTTGAAATGAAAGTATGCCTTTACGTTTATTTCAACTGTAATGCTTTGTCAGATAAAGAAATTATTTGATATTATCCGAATATCGTTTTGTTTATTTATTCAAAAATATCACTTGTCAAAACTGTAAAGATTAGTTTCTAAGCGTTGACAAAACACTACAAGGGGGTAAGCGGACACTTTTTTTTTTTTTTGGTAGTCCAAAAAAAAATGGCAACGACTCAGCCAACCGAAAAGTCGCTCAGTGGGGGGGGGGGGGGGGGGGGGGTAAGCGGACACCTTTTTTTTTTTTGGTAGTCCAAAAAAAAATCGCAACGACTCAGCCAACCAAAAAGTCGCTCAGTGGGGGGGGGGGGGGGGGTAAGAGGACACTTTTTTTTTTTGGTAAAAAAAAAAAAAAAATCCAAAAGGGGGGGGGGTTTAGGGAAATTTAGGGGGGGTTTACACACAAAAAATTACCAAATGGGGGGGTTTAACCCCCCCCCCCTGTGTACGCGCCTGCGATACATCATCATCTAAGGCATCATCATTATCATCACCTCAATCGTCGTACTATCAGGAACTGTTAGCATAACATCAGGATGATCACCGTGCTTTGTCCGAATCAATTTTAAATTTCTATTGTGCTCGCTAGCTACAGACTTATTGCTACTATAGTAGCTCAGGGATTGCTCAAAACACCAGGCGTTTTCGTTTACAAGGTACACCATTTTAGTGAACCTTCAATCAAAACTGACAAGTCAAAAGCTTTTAAATAATAAAAGAAGGCTAGGTATAGTATGAATAGTCATTCACTTGTAATGTGTGAAAAATCATACAGGACACGAGTACTGATAAGCTTTGTTTACGATACAACCGCATTTTAATATCAATGCAAGTCTTAATGCAAAATATGTACGTCAAAGTTAATAAATCAGAAACAGAACGATACTCATGATATGATAATTGAAATTAAAGGTGAGATAAACTTGTAAATGTCCACTTTATTTTTTCTAAATTGAATTGAATTTATTAACCATAAAAGCAAAACATTCATTAGAAAGAAGAATACTTAAAAATAACAAAATACAAAGCAAATATATGGTCAGGACCATATACCAAATAGGGCCCCCACAAAAAAGGAGACAATATAATCGAGTCACCATACCCACACACGATCACATACACAAAATCACACACACGCACAACCCTCCACGCTTACTTTCTTTCTCGCTCTGTCTTTCTTGCTCCTCTTTTAGACAGACTGTGCTAATTTTTAGTTACCACGCCCTCTTCCCTCCCTCTCCCCATCTCTGTCACAATTAACCCCATTATCTCTTTATCACGCCATAGAAACAATGCAACACCTTATCCGCGTTGACACTGTCCCACGACGACTGGTATGGATAGAATTATGCAAGATCATATCATAAATTATGTACAGAATAACACGTTCCCGCGGCATGCAGAAGATATAAAGTGGGTTCCGGTTGGATGTGGTTTTATTTTGGAATAAAGACGAAAATTGGACTAGTGTCATCCCTCGTCGCTTCTGTACTACACCTTCTTCTCCTCCTTCGTTTTCATGGTCTTCTTCTTTTACTTCTTCTTTCTCCTCTTCAACTCTTTAGTTGCTTTTTTCCCATTCTTCTTCTTCATCTCATTATTGATCATCATTAGCACCAGCATCATCATCAACCTTCCCCTTTCTCTCCTCTCTCTCTCTCTCTCTCTCTCTCTCTGAAATATGATAAATCCCTCGAGGTGAGGTGAATAAATGAGTCTTACTTGAGTAGTACCGGTACAGGAAAAAAAATTCCCTGAAACTAAGATGAGGAAAATGAAGACCAAACGTGACCAGAATATGCATCACAGTTCATCATAAGTGATGGCAAGACCTTGCACATTTCCCGTTACACTTCATCGAGATATATCGTATCATTATTGTTGTTTGTAATTAATTATTTCCATGTATTAGGCATAATTATCATTTCTAATTCTGCCCTATCTCTATATCCTTCTTTTCTAAGCGCATAGGGCCCTTTTGGTGTTAGTGATATGTGCTAAACATGTAACGTTCATTATTAGTATTATTATCATCATATACCTTACTGTCACGCCAAGTTCCTCTTTACAATTATGTTTATGACGTTTTTTAAAAATATATATGGGCCTATATAATGCAGCACAAGATTCAAGTATTTCCATTTAAGTGTCGAACCACACTCTCGTTCAAGCGTTATAGTAAACAAAAAAAAATATTCAGATGTCATGTGATTATCGATAAACGGGCAAATGTTATTTTGCCAAGGTGCCTGACGTCTATGCCCTCTAAATTTTGCGAGAGAGCAAAGCGAGCAACAAAACGAGTACAGGCACTATCGTATATAGTGAGAAATTTATTTCGTAATAAAAATATAGTAGATCTATTTATTATGGGTTGCGATTGATTCAAATCACTCCCAATTCAAAACTAATCGCAACTGTATGTACTTAAGAAATGGTAGTTGCAATTAATTTCAAGTTGCGATTGATTCGAATCACTCGCAGCTCTTTATAAGACTGGGTCCTGATATAAAACTAATAATTTGGCTACCCAAATAAATACTGCTGCTACTGAATGTTAGTATTTGTTGTGAGTGGGTGGGGGATTTTACCGGCCTCCCCGCCTTCTTCGTTCACCTACGTTTTCAAATTTAAGTAATGCATGAACTGCAGTCATTTTTTATAATGAAATTATTTATCTGGAACATTAGAAATTATAAGAGAGAGATATTACGGTTCTCATATGTTTATTTGGGTCGATCTACATTTTTACATGGGACAACTCTAAAGTAAATTGGGTTGTCATCATAATCAAATTAATGTAACGCCTCAATATGAGTAAATAGTAAAGAGACACGACAGCTCTCGTTGGGTCTCTATGTTTAGTTCAGTTGGGTTCGACCTCAATTTTAACATCGTACCTACATCAAGCAATTGAATTGTCATCATTACAAAATGCAACGGCAGATTCGGAATATAAAAAAATTCAAGAGATTCCACAGCTTTGATAACCTGATTAATATGCTTAGCAGGCTTAGTTTGACCGTCTTATTACTATTTGATTGATGCGATGAAACTTATGAATATGAAGAAATCAAATGAAGGGAAGTCCCTGTCGTAGCTTAATTTATTGAGTTGAGATGGATTCGACCTATATTTGTAGTAGACACTCAAAGACCCGTAGGTTGTCATGATTTACTAATGGAATACAAAATCTAAGGTCCGCTTATCGAGATCTTGTAAGCTTTCTAAAATTTAATTTCAATCTTTTGAAATATCAAATTGTAACTTTTACTTATTCTATGCTATCAATATAAACCGGCATGCTCAGGTAAATGTATGCATGAATTGGAAGACTTTTTGAGTTACAATCATTAGTATGGAATTAAACTAAAACCAGATACCTGATAAAGCTTTCTGAAATTCAACCTCAATTTTTTAAAATATCAATTGCATCTGATACTTATTCTATGCTATCAATATAAACCGGCATGCTCAGGTAAATGTATGCATGAATTGGAGGACTTTTAAAGTTAAAGTTATCAGTATAGAATTTTTTTTTTTTAAAGAACAGATACCGGATAGGTACCACCGCCCCTAAAGCAAACGTTACTTAATAAAGTTTGAGTAGTACCCTGACGAAGAAGGCACTTCCGAGGAAGGAAAAAGAAATTGATGTATGGTGTACATGACAAAGAAGAGAGTTGTTCAAGACTACGTCACAATCAACTTGCAAAATTGTCAAATTGATATATTTTGTGATCTCGTTTTCCAAGCAATAATAACTCTCTTATCATTGGTCCAGTTTATTGCAAACGTTTGCCTTTCTTTTTGTCTTATTTTTCTGCTTTTATACAATTTGTTACAATTGTTGGATTGTCCTTTTAATTTTAGCAATTAAAAAAAAGGGGGTGTCGTCTCGTTTCCACGCTCCTTTTCCTCTATCCCATTCCTTTATTTTCCATTTTTATAGTTCTTCCTTGTTCTTTCTTTTCGCCAAATGGAGGGGATGCCCGTGGCCCTTGCTCTCTGACGTACCATATTCAGACATGTAAACGGATCGAACATTAGAGAAATATTCTGGCGCAGGCCTTTGAGACATACATTTGACAGAATATTCATGATCATGATTGCTAACCATTCCTCCACTTCACCCAAGGGCACGGAAGAGGGCGATTCTAAACCGTAGCCTAGGTACTGGGGGGGGGGGCATGGGGCAAGTCGTGCCTCTTCAAATAGTGGAAGGGCGGACAAGGGAGGAGGAGTGGGAGATGGAAGGGACAAGTAGGGTGAGAGGGAGAGGTGCAAGAGATAGAGAGAAAGAGAGAGAAATAGAGGAGGGAGATATCCAGGCATTGAGACATAACTTTGATAGAATATTCGTTATCATGATTGCTCAAAATTCCTCTAATCCAGAGGGAGAGGGAGGGAAGGGGAAAGATGGAGAGGGAGAGAAAGAGAGGAGGAAAGATTGAAGACGGGAGAGAGAGAGAGAGAGAGAGAGAGGGGAGGGAGAGAGAGAGAGAGAGAGAGAGAGAAGGGATGGGGATGGGGAGCAGTGTAACAAAAATGACACGAGCCCTACCTGTATGACATCGCACATAATGAAAAAAAAATCATATTGGCAGATTTAAGGAGGATAGACAGTGAGAGGAGCGTCAAGGGGGAGAAGGAGTGGGAGATTGAGAGAGAGATAGCCAGTTAGAGGGGGAGGGAGGTAATGAGAAAGAGGAAGAGAGAGAGAGAGAGAGAGGGGGAGAGGGAGAGAGAGAGAAAGAGATGGGGATAGGGTGCAATGTAAAAGATGACACGAGCCTATATAAGCTTCCTGAATGACATCGTATATCATGAACAAATTCCTATTAACAGATTTAAGGGGAGAGGACAGACATTGAGAGGTGGAGCCATTGGGAAGAAAGGGAGCAGGTGGGAGAGAGTGACAGACAGTCAGACAGACGGAGGAGATGGGGGAGGAAGGGAATGGGTGGAGAGTGAGAGAGAGAGAGAGAGAGAGAGAAGTGGGTGGGGAGCAATGCAATCTTTCAATCATTTCGAACAATCTTATTCTTTTACCCCCTTTCACGACTCTATTCATCTTAATTTTAAGTTCTTTCCCTGGCCAGCTTTGTAAGTAGGATAGACCGAAGTCTCTTTTAACTCTTATCATGTCACAGGGCTAATCCCCAGTGTGCCAAGCCCCAAATCCCCCGTGCCATGTTGTTTTGGAGATAATCTGATTAACGCAATGGTTCTATGAATGGCGAGTGCAAAACACACAGCACAGTCCAATGAGCATGAACAACTGCTACTACGAAAGCGCCCTTGCACGCACATGGCACTCAATAGGTAGCTCTCTCGCATGTTCGAAGCAGCATAGCGATAGCGTACGTGCAGCCTTATGGCAGGCTATAAGTTAAGTATTCACAATGTTTTTACTGTACTCATGTGACTCGAAACATTTATACCTAAAACATTTTAATTTTGCATTAGTTCTAATACACTACAGAAAATAAGAGAACATGAAACATCCACCGGTATCAACAAATAAATGGAAATAAATCGAATGAATTTCAAAAGACAAGAATTTGAAGAAGAAAACAAATAGACAACCATTATAGAAAAGAAATGGAAAACAGAAAATCACAATCGCAATGGCTTTACGAACTCCCCTAGTTGGCAATCTAAGGCCATTAAAAACAATATACATGTTTAGCGTCCCCGCCCGCTTCCTTTTTGGGGGCCGCCTCCTATTTTTTTTTTTTTTTTTTTTTTTTTTTTTGGAAAAAACAAACATGAAAAACACTGCTAAAATGGCTCTATTTCTGATTTAAAAAAAAAAAAAATTGTCGGCGGCCATCTTGAAAAAAAATAGCCTCGGCTGTCGAGGCCGCCATCGATTTCAAGCTTACCGCTCATGATGGCGGTCTCCTGCGTTTTCTGTAATTTATCTTATTTTTTCATTTAAATTATATTTGTGTTTGTATGCATCTTATTTAATGTACTTAAAAAATGTATTATTATGTAAAATGAAGAAATATTTGTTACGTTATGTATATGATTATGTTCTTTTTTGAAAATGCAGAAATAAAAACAAACAAACAAAATGTACCTAGCGGCCATTTTGAGCGGCCATTTTGAAAGAAAAAATAAAAAATAAAAAGGGCCTCCTCCTTCCTATTTTTCGAAAAAACAGGACGCTAAACATGTTTTTTTTTTATTTGGCCTAATCACGTCAAGCCCTAGTATATCATTGCCAATAGAAAATATTACTCGGATTATGACAATTGCTATAACTGTAAAGTTGGCACATTTCAGAAGATCTTAGACAGGGCTATTGATATTGATGTTTATTTCTTGTACGTCTTGTCGCTTTTTGCGTTGAAGAAATAAGTGAAAAACCAGAGGCGCGGGGAAAAAAAGTGAAAATGCTTAGGTGAGAAAACTAAATATAGCTAAGTGATATCTCCTGCAGCGATTATTAATAGATACAATTTACTCGCCTCATGTAATAAGTCACGGACAACACAGACTTTGTCAATTAGCTAATGGCTAAGATCATCGCCGCGACACAACCTTGTGTCTGCGGGTGTAAGCCGAGTATTGGTTCTAATGGGCCTTAAGGTCACTGCGTCATCACAAAGCCCCGTTCAGACTGTAGGCCCGTTGCACGTGATGCGTCATTGGATTGGCGTAGGTCTGCGTCAGCTACCGGTGCAGTCATTTTGACGCACCGCGTTGAGGGTGAAATCATACAAAACACTGATCGCTAAATGAACAACGCAAGCATTGCAAGCATTGCGTTGATATACTGGCGTAATTGAAAACAAAAAATAATATAATATGGAAATGACGCAATTGAAGTGGATCTAGTTCAATGGGTACTATGCCAGTCGCACATAAAAGTCTGTAATTTTTGCCTGACGGAACACTGCTTCAGTGTCAAGCATCGCATTTAAGCGCCATTTAGCAATATATGCCTATGTGTCCTGAGTTATTAGCGCAACGATTTTAATGCGGCAGGGGCATTTTGGGGGGAATAAGTAAGATTTAAAGTGGGTTTTAAGCTTCCGTCTGAACGGGCCTTCAAGTCTACTAATAGTAGAGCACTTCATTAGTCTCCGAGGTCAATATCACAACCATTAAGATTTAAAAACAATGAAGTACATGCACCAGGAATAACACGCCATTTATAATGCACTTTAATGGTAAACTATTAAACAGGACGCCTAAAAGTGTAGTAGTTCTACCAAGGAAGGGCTACCACGAAAGCATCATTTTATCAACTAGAGTTGACCACTTAAAGGGGGAAGTCCACACTGAAAGTGAGTTGGTTTTAATACATGTAGAAGCAGGGAAAATAAGAGGAACATGTCGGTGAAAATTTGAGCAAAATCTGATTGAAAAAAGGAAAGTTATGCATTTTCAAAGTTGCGATTAATCAAACACAAATTACCAACTTTTTGACGTATTTTGTGAGGTCCCCTCCAATTTGTTCTGTAGTAATAAAATATGAAATTTCTATTTTTTCCCCTAGAAATTTTCAATATTACATGCTGCCTAAGTACACGTATACCTATTGCAGATATGTTTTTATATAACCCCTGTATAAAACCATTCTCTTCCATCATTAATGAGGAGGCGCGATAGCTCAGTCGGTAGAGCAGTGGTCTCGTAATCCGGTGACCCAGGTTCGAAACCAAGTCGATGCGCTAGTGCTCTTTGGTAAGGCATTAATCATCATTATCAGGTCCCTCGGAGAGGACCTATAGAGCCGTCGGTCTTCTGGTTGCTTACTAAAAAGCATTTATTGCTTCCTTAGCTGTCAGGTTAAATAACTACCACTATTACATCAATCAATCAGAAAATTAACGTTTATAACAATTTCTATATAGTACAAATTTAATGAGAGGACCTATAGCAAAATACGTAACAGTGTTGCCAATTTGTGTTTGACTGATGACAGCTTTAAAAATTCACAACTTATCTACTTGTAATAATCCGAAATTGCTCAAACCTTCACTAATTTGTTTCTCTCTTTTGTCTGCTTTTAGTAATTCCACTTACCAGGGTGTACTTCCCCTTTCCCGGGACCCATTTCACAAAACTTGTCATCAGTGAAAAATGACAGTTTTTGTTATCAGCTAGTGAAATCCTTGCTTCTGATTGGTCATCAGCAGATTTTTCATTGATTTTTGTCATTCGTCAATGAAAAAAGGCTTTGTGAAACGGGTCCCAGGTCCGTCGTTGTCTGGGTGATTGGGTTTCACGCACTAGATGCCATAACCAGACACGCACCAATAACACTCAATTTTATATCATCCTTTCTATATTAGGATAAATAGACTTGGATGGTTTGTACATGTGGCAAGAAGAGAGGAAACACACTGGCTCCAGAGGGCTCTAAACATTCCGGTCACCGGAAGAAGACGTGCGGGAGACCCAGGAAAACTTGGGAGGGAAACCATAGAAGAAGATGCCAGATGTTTTGCCATCTTCTTCTATGGATATGGATCCCACAGACAGGAAAGCTTGGAAAGCAGCCATTAAGGAAATGAAATGAAATGTCCAAAACCACAAAGTGGGACAAATGGACTCTAAACGCTGCTGCTGCTGATGATATATCATTCTTTTCTCCCCTGTGAAGCCATGGCTTTACATTCAAACAAATACAGAAAGAAAGAGATAGAAAAAAAAGAGTTTTTTCTTTCAGCATGGCATTCCGAATGCCATTTATTGTTGCATAGTATAATTTACAATCATAATTCTGTTTTACTCTTGAATTCTGGTACAAGAGAAAAATTAGATTTATTACAGAATTCAACAAAATATTAAGGATGACAAATTTACATTCAAAGAAAGAAAAAAGAAAAGAAGGGAAGGGGGAGAGGAAAAATATACATTACATTTCCTACTGGAGTTGCCTTAAATGTATGATATTGCCTACATGTATGTGAATTTAAAGTATATAAGTTAAAGGCAATGTATTCTACCGACACCACTTCAGATTTACGTTTACTGCCATCTGCTGCTCCCAATGTGCCAATGTGTCGACAGCCATGTTCCACAATGCATCACCAACCAATGACTCGAAAGTGTGATGATGCTTGGGTACAAGAACCAGAAATCTAAAAGCCATGCCCCACATTGCATTTAAGATTCAAGATTCGAGATTATTTTATTGGTCTTTGCATGCAAACATTACATATAAATTTTGCTTCCAATGGCTTTTTTGACTGTGAAAATACACACGATGACGCATGCTTGATGATGCTTGGAAACAGGAACCAGAAAATCGCTCTATGTACGCCTTCACCGAAAGATGTCAGAAATGAAATACTCAACAATGGTGATAGCAATGTTGGTAACATACTGTCTTTAATGCCCCTTTGGCTCCAAACAGGGCCCCATTTCACAAAACTTGTCATCAGTGAAAAATGACAGTTTTGTTATAAGCTACTGAAATCCTTGATTCTGATTGGTTATCAGCAGACTTGCCATAGATTTTTGTCATTTTTCATTGGAAAAAGGCTTTGTGAAACGGGTCCCAAATGATTACATTTTTAAAGAGGCAAATAACGGTCAGTAACTGAAGCCAACTGGACAATGATTTTCTTGGATGACTGAAAGATCTTCTATACAAATAATACAATGTATGTCCTGTTTACCCAGGGTAGCCTCACCAGTATTAATACTGTTCTCACTGAGGGCCCTGCAATCATACTTTTACCCCGGCTTTAGCTTAGCTTCCAAGAAATTTCTTCCTACCGGGTACCTATTTACCTCACCTAGGTGGAGTGTGGGAAATGTGGATAAATACATTGCCGGGACTTGAACCATGAACCATGTGATCCACAGTCCAGTGTTGTATCTACCAGACCACAACACCTTGTCAACATATATTCATATACATGTTGGCCAATTGAATTGGAATTCAGGCTTGAAGTATATAATCATAATAAGAAAAAATGACATGGAATAAGAAAAAACAACCACATATAATCGACTGATCTAACAGAAATTAGTATATAGAAATTATATAACAATTATATATAATAAGCCTCAATTAAAAATAGGTTTCTAAAATAATATCCCATAGATGAGGAAAACAGAAGAAACCGAAAAAAACTATTTTAAGTACTATATTGTGTGGTATGCAACCATCTACAATTTTGTTAAAGGATGGTTTGTCATGTCAGACAATTGATGAAATAAAATACACTTTTACATACATTTCTATGTACTTTCCTTCATCTCACACTTATCCTGTATGCTGGACAATTTCTGACTTTTGAATAAATGTAATTGTAGACTAAGAAAACATTGATGTCACAGCTAATGATATCTTCACAATAAGTCTCTTGGCAAAATCTGATGTTTCAGGGGATTTTTTTGACCGATACAATTATATATTGTTATCAAATATGCATTATGCATCAATTGTCACCTTTGGCGTGGAAAGTAGATCGTCTTGTTTGCTGATTAACCACTTGACTGCTATTGGCTTAAAATGCGTTCATATCCCTTGTGCTACAGCATTTTTGTACTGTACTCAAATCTGACAAAAACTGTACACTGTACACAAAAAGCCAGATTTTTTTTTGGAAGAGCGCCATCTACTGTTCAAGACCTGTATAACATCATTGCAGTGCTAATTACACAGCAGGGCTTGGCATTATGCAGTGCTACGGTCTTGAAAGTGCAATGCCCTAAGCATTTACATGTACGTGGTGCGCACAGACATGCAAGAGCGAGAACACGTACATGTACGTGGTGAGCAGTCAAGTGGTTAAAGCATCTTCCAGAAATAAAGTGGCAAAAATGCAGCATTTTTTCAATAATGACAAAAGGATTGCTTTATGCAACTCAATGAATTAAAAAAATTGTCAATTTGCTGGTCTTGATTAGCTCCATGACAACCCTTTTAAAGCCCCATTGCACTACTTATAGCTACTTGAGCCCTCTATATAGCTAACAATGCCTAAGCAGTACCGGTTGATCCCCCAGGATGCCCTTTTTCTTATGTTAATTGAGAGCTAATTTGATGGGATGACCACATGTCAGTGAACTTGCAGGGAGGTCTAATCCCTCCACGCCAAACTAGTGCAGAGTCTTTAACACTGGTACACATTACTTTTGCACTTGAAACAGTTGAATGGTCTTGAAGCCTTTGGTGTATCTATCACTTGATAAATACAGTGTGGCTGACGGAGATTATTTTTGTGGCATCTAAAGAGTTAAGCTTGACCCAGCATGAGTTCCGACCTTTGACATGCAAACCCTCTAAACAAAGTAAGCGGCCAGCTGTGACATCTTGTCCTTGGGTTTTCCCCTACCTCTTCCTCGGCCCCGCCCCCTGCCCCTCCCCCTACCACGCCCTCTCCCGACGGTACCCCCTCCTCCGCCACGCCTGCGACGGAACCTGGCATGCTGGGCCTCCGTGAGAGGGGTCAAGATGGGGTCGCAGAAGATACATCCTTTGTGGTAGGTCTCGCCACCCTCAAGTGGAGTTTTGTTCTGGGGGAAAAGAAAAAGGAATAATTAAAATTTAAAAATGAGAGAGAGAATGGTGGGGCTTACATACATGTACATGCAATTTATAAATTACTTGTCTGCAAAAAAAAGGAAAAAAGAGGCAGAGATAAATGTTGCATTAAAGGGGAAGTCAAACCTGATATTCAGTTGGTTTTAACGAAAGCAGAAAAATGAGAAAAATAATGTAACTGTTTAGGAAAATCCACTAAAAAATGATGATAAAGAAGAAGAAGAGGAAGGCGCAGAAGAAGAACAAGAAGTTATGAGTTTCTGAAGTTGTAATCACCAAAAAATATAGTGGTAAATTCTGTGATATTCATTCTAAGTACTCACGTTATTACAAAAATATCAGTATTCCACCCCCTTCCAATTAATATTTAATCCATCTGTGACCTGAATATAACATCGCACATCTATTTTATTAAACCTCTGTAAGGAATATATATATATTCCTTCATAAACCACCAAGATTATTGACTGCAGAGTTATTGTTGCTGCAGCACGAGTGGTACAACCACATGACTGGGACCTAGTCAGTTTGGCTCGCAAACCCGCCGTGACCACCGGAGCTCGAATACATTTTCTCTCATTTAGTGCCCTGGGGGGTGTTTCACAAAGATTCTAAGTCAAACTTAAGTCTAAGTTGGACTTAAAAATTATGGAGAGCCATTTGTAGCCTTAACATAAAATATATTCACCAGCAAAAATTAAGGTATTTTAGACTTTTCATAAATTCCCCATCAAGAACATGAAATCTTCCATAATAATAGAAAATATGATTGATTTGAATCAACATTTTATGCCTTTTAAAATAAATTTTACAAAATATTTTCAATTAAGTCCAACTTAGAGATAAGTTCAACTTAGGATCTTTGTGAAACACCCCCCTGACCTCACAAGCCAAGTGTTAGGTATGTCAAAGGCAATGGAATATGTATTTGTCCCATTGTCCTGCATGTAGAAGTTTAATTGGGGCATCAGGCTCTGGTCTAAAAGAAAACCAAATGACTTGGGCCTTCTCATTAGGCCTGTCCTCATCAGCTAGAGTTTGCCAAATAACCCACAATTTTTAGACTCTGGATATTATCCTGAAGCTTGAAATTGCTTCTTCACCAGACCGATACGCTCATCACAAACTAGATTGAACTGGCGCAAATTAACCCCGCTATTTCTCAAATAGCAGGATATTTTGATAACAAGACAAACATTTCTTGGGATATTTTCTCAACCAAATATTCCGCTAATCGCAACTGCGGGCTGATGATGACGCAAATTAACTGGCTAATTTGCAATCGGGATAGTTAAAATAGCTGATTATTTGGCAAACTCAACCTGATGATGACAGGCCTATTCACAAATTTGTGCAACTGACCTTGTTGAAGTTGACATTTAGAATGGAAGCATCACACTTTTCGCACAGGTGACCCGACAAGGTCACCTTGTGAGCATCCTCGAAGATGTTCATGATGATGTTGCATCTGAGAGAGAGAAAGGAAGACAAAAGAAGGAGATGGTGGAAGAAAATTTATATATTTAAATCAATGTCAAGATACATGTATTACCGGATTAATTTTGCATAAAAGAAAATTTTAAAAATTGACAGTTACATCACATTGTAATAGCTGACGACCAGTTTCTAGTGGCTACCTGTCTATTGTGGCCACTTTTGGCTTTCCTTTCCGACCACTATTGACTGGTTTTGAAAGTGAATGTGTTATTATCCAAGTCATGAAACTCATGCACACATAATGATGTGTGTGAGGGGAGGGGGGAAGGGGGGGGGGAGGGGTAGTCCAAATTCTGTCTGTTTTTATATATTCTTTATTCTTCAATCACATGTGTCCTCCTTTCTTTACACGCATCCCTGACACAGCGCGGTATCTCTAATCATCGCGCAGTCCCCCAAAAGGACCGTCGGGGTAGAGAATGAGAGGCAAGGACTACTGTCTGTCACTTTTTCAGTGTTGAGGACGTGTTGTTTTCTCAGCGGATTGGGCGTGTGACACGGAAACAGTCTAGGCAGTGAGCTAGGGTAGTAGGTGAACTCATTGTGAAAAAAAAAGGATGGGGCTACGGGCCAATGCACCTCATTAGCCACCCCACCCCTCTTTAAGTGGAATGCCATCCATTATCCTACAGACCACCATCATTAAAGACGAAAACAACTTTCCATCATCAAAGAGCAGATCGCACCGCAGACACCCACATCAATTTTTCAAACAAGATGAGGGATAATACTGCAGGGGAGGGTTTCACAAAGACTAAGATCGACTTTAAGTTGGACTTAAGTATGGCAGGCCTTTCATGCCAGTAGTTCCTTTTACCATGCCTGGCATTGGTTTCTAAAGGGACATATAAATCGTGTTCACTAATCTACAGAATTTACATTTTTTGATAGTTCATTGTTGAAGGAAAAAATATTATCTAAAGATCATAATTGAGAGACCAATAGTGAGAGCAAACAGTGGCATGAATGGCCTGTCATAGTTAAGTCCAACTTAAAGTCGATCTTAGTCTTTGTGAAACACCCCCCAGAGGTGCCGGATCATCAGACATTCACCCTTTTTTCCATCATTCATAGACCTCATACAAAATACATGTGCACCCAGGTTCATGCATTATGAAAAGGATTATTGACCTGACCAATCATTAACCACGCAAAACTTGAGTGTCGCAAGTTGTTTTTCTTTGTTTCAAGATACCCGATCCCCTTTCTTCTGGAGTTGCATGGTAAAAATAACTTCTTTTGAAGCTCAATAAGAAGAACAAAGTTCTTAGTAGTAGAATATTTATAGAGACATTGTTGAAATTTAGTAAGCTTTGTATTTAGCTTTCAGCATAGAAAGTTTAAAGAGAAGGTTGAGTTCTGGAGAGAGTTGAAAAATATTTTGTGAGCGTTATCAGTGTTTTCATGCAAGTGTGGAAGAACATCAGAGAAAAAATATTCCCTGAAAAGCATGGCGTTTCAAATGCCTTCATATTCTAAATATGACAAGTAACAGCCTAAAATGAGGCCCGATGTTTATGCTGCATGTTTGTCTAGTCCCATATCCTTCTTTCTGTGTACAGTGCTTGTTACTTTACCAAGACTGGGCCAAATTTGTTATCCTTTTGATGACTCCAGAACCTTGCAGTACACACCATTACTTATAATTTCTACATGATCAACCTTTTCATATCGATTCCACACCGTTACTTTTATAATGCAATCGAATGACCAGAACTCAACTTTATCTTTAAATAGTGCAGCAATGTTTTCTTGCTAGAGGTTCATATGTATTCAAATTGAGGTGTAAGGAGAATGTGAAGATTGAATTTCCGTAATGCGACTCGTGAACCGAAGGCTTGATAACAATGTAACATACAAAATAAATAAAGAAATAAGACCTTAAATAACTATTTATGAATGTTGAGGGTTGAGGATAGATTACAGCTAAGTAAATGCTTTTCTTGGAAATAAGACTTCATATCAGTGTCAAATACAGTACAAATAAAGTGATGTCTTAAGTGATAAGACTTCAAGGTTAGTCATTTATAATGGATGGGGAGTTGTATATCGAGGTGGAGTCGATTTCATATCCTGGCAATATAGATTTCAAATGAATGTCAAATAGAGAATAAATCAAGACATACGATGTCTCAGAGACTTCAGATTTATCATTTATTCAAGAGACCATTATGAGCAGAAATGTACACGTCTTTGCAGATCCCGATTCATTTCTACCCTCTCTCTTTCTGACTTTTACCCCTCTTTTTTTCTTCTTCTCTTTCTCTCACTTGCTTGAGCTGTCTTTCTCTTCTTCTTTTTGATCACAGGAAGTTGTGGTATTGTCGATTTTGTTCATATCATTTGCTATTTATGTGCGAATGCATCAATGATGTGACTCAGAATAATCCTCATTGCCAGGTCTCTCGAAGAGAACCGAAAGCCTAGAAATATTCACGTCTTTGCAGCTCCCGATTTATTTCTACCCTCTCTATATCTCTCTTTCTGACTTTTACCCCTTTTTTTCCCCTCTCTTTCTCTCACTTGCTCGAGCTGTCTCTTCTTCTTTTTTTCATCACGGAAAGTTGCAGTATTGTTGATGTTGTTTATATCATTTGCTATTTATGTGTAAATGCATGATGTGACTCAGAGTAATGTTTAAACAATTGAAATTTCTCTGAGGAAGTTTTACATTTATAAAACTTTTTCTGACTGTTTTCAATAACAGATCGATCAATCGATCTTATTTACTGGTTGTAAGCCACAAATATGTTTAAACAAAGGAATTTTCTTGTTATGTACTGCCTGCCTGCCTGCTGAGGGTGTGACTCATCCTTGTTTAACATTGAATCAACACCCTTCTCGCTCTCCGCATACAGTATCATGTTTATGACAATGTTTATATTGCATGTAACCCCAATGGGCCACAAATTTCTGTATTAATATACATGGACAATAAAACTTGAATCTGGAATGAATGAATGAATGAATGAATGAATGAATGAATGAATGAGTGAATGAATGAATAATTGAATGAATGATTGAAAGAAAGAATGAATGAATAATTAAATGAATTAATGAGTGAATGAATGAGTGTATGAATTAAATAATTAAAGGATGGATAAATGAATGAATGAATGAATGAATGGATGGATGATTGAATGACTGATTGAGTGAATGAATGAGTGTATGAATTAAATAATTAAAGGATGGATAAATGAATGAATGAATGGATGAGTGAATGAATGAATAATGTTATAAAGGCGTGAAAATTAACACAGGTAGAAAATAAAAGAAAATATGAAACAGACTGCTGCAAACATTCAGGCCTCATGAATGTTACTCCTTGAAAAAAAGAGGTAGTAGAAGTACATGTATGGAAAAGAATAAAGCTTTGACATGAAGATGACAAATTGTCATGCTACAAAAGCTGGAAAAGGTCGTTCATTTTTCTTTGAGGTGACAGAGCTTTGGGGAAAAGTATCCATCGACTGAAGAAAGTAAAAGCAATCAATTAATAATGCTCACTGAAGCTTAATGGATTATTCATAACAATGAAAGGTCAATGCAGATTTCGAGGATAACGTGTTGTTATTTACGGATCTGATGTCCATAAATAATGCCGCCTTAGACCTTATATTCAATCATACTGCATATCAACTCGAACATGGAAAATAATTCATAAATTCAGCGGCAAGAGAACGTGGGGGATGAGTATGAATTTAGTCCTTGGATATGATATCGAGGATAACATGTCGTTATTTACGGATCTGATGTCCATAAATAATGCCGCCTTAGACCTTGTATTCAATCATACTGCGTATCAACTCGAACATGGAAAATAATTCATAAATTCAGCGGCAAGAGAACGTGGGGGGAAGAGTATGAATTTAGTCCTTGGATATGATATCAATGAGTAATAGTAAGGGAAGGACCTTTTCAAGTCATGCATGCAATCCCCCTAGGGTTTAGATTATTTATACAGGCTGACCTCAGTTATGAATGTTTCATCCATGTGTGAACTGATCCCCTGTGGAAATGATTTATGCAGAGTTGTAGACATAGAAGTTCGAGAAAGATAGTCACACAAGGCTGTGGTTAAATATTAAAGATTAAAAAACTGAAAGGATTAATCCTTAAAAGCACACTTTTTCTAAGAGTCTGCAAGTATTTAGATCAGTTTTGCAGCCTCAAATTGGCACCTATTATTTATTCCTTATCATCATCGTCTTCATCATTATCATCATCATCTGTAGACCACATGGTTTGTGATTTGATTCCTGCCACGGCACTGATCAGTTTTGCAGCCTCAAATTTGCACCTATTATTATCATCTATCATTCCCTTATTCCCTATCGTCATCATCTTCATCATTATCATCATCATCATCTGTAGACCACATTCGATTCCTGTCGCGGCACTGATGTCCTTTGGCAAGACATTCATTTACATTTGCCTCTCTTCACCCAGATTCATAGTATGGCTACCCGGTAGGAAGAAATTCCTGGAATGCTTTAGCGCCTTATCATGGCAGCTCAGCTACAGCCCGAGTAATGTTATACTTTGTTTCTGTATGCGTAGTAGAGTACTATATTCATATAGTAGCTGCGCTATGTAAGTGGACAGCATTATTATTATTATCTTCATCATCGTCATCAGCATCTTCGATATCAACAACATCATCATCATCATCATCATCATCATCACCACCACCACCACCACCACCACCATCACCATCATCATCATCATCATCATCATCATCACCATCATTATCATCATCATCATCATTATCACCACCACCATCATCATCATCATCATCAATATACATACTTGTTGCAGGCGAGTCTCCACTTGGGTGCCGAGGAAGGGTCCAACACCATTACCCCCTCATCGCACTCAATACACTGAGCCACGCCCAGCATGGTTAAGGAGTGGGCACATGTGGGATGGGTGCATCCGTTGCATCCCTGTCCCTTCTTCATCTCCGTGAAAGGGGGGTGGCTGAAGCAGTAGGGGCACACCGGGTAGCTCTGTGGGTGGTAGAGAGGGTCAAAAACAGGTTAACATTCAATACACTGAGCCACGCCCAGCATGGTTAAGGAGTGGGCACAGGTGGGATGGGTGCATTCGTTGCACCCCTGGCCCTTCTTCATTTCTTCATTTGAGATTTATGTTCATGCAAAACTAGAACAGCTGAAGACAGGAAGGTATGGAGAACCTGTGTCTCAAGGTCCATTTCATTGTTGCCCCAACTGCCTCCAAGCTATAAGGCATAGATAGATCTTCATGCTGATTTTGTTATAAACAATGATTACTCATAATTTCTGATCATTTGCTTTTTCCAATGCATTAGCAATAGACTTTCGACTTCAATCTCTGTAAAGTGGTTAAAAACAATCATTAGAAAATGAGTGCTAACATTTTAGAATGAGATACATTCATAACAATTTTCACTCCAGTTTAAACAAACCTCAATAATCTATGGAGCTTAATAGAGCTGTTTTGAGGGAGATTATAAGTCTCCTTGCACACTCCCCCCCCCCCCCCCTTTTTTTCTGGCTGCCTGTCTTTCCTTTTCTCCCACTCTCCTTTTTCTTATCTCTACATTCAATCTTTCTTAATCTCTGTTTCTCCTTCTTTCTTACTTTGTCTCCTTCATCATTTTTCTTTAATATACATGTGTCTCTCCATCTCTCTCTCTCTCTCTCTCGCTCTCATTATTCTCTTTGTCTCAGCGCTTATTCCTATCCCAACTCTCTTTTCTTCTCTTTTTCTTTTACAACTAATCCTTACCTTTTTCCCAATTTTTATCGTTAATAATGGTCCGTTTTCACTCAAACTTTCAGATTATCTTTATTTGTACATCTAGTATTGAAGTCACTACCTTAGCACCATATCCTCTCATCTAAACAATGTACAAAGTCCCTTTAATACCTTTCCCTTCGGCCCTGAAGACCACAGGACCAGCTCGAAATCATCCAGGGGGCATCTGATCTCCTTGTAGAGTTTGATGGAGCCGTTCTGAGGGAGGCTGTACGTCTCTTCGCAGGTAGGGCAGTGAAGACGCATCGGCTTGGCCGAGATGTACTTCATGAAGCGATGGCACTTTCCGCATCTGGGGATGACAAAAGGAAAGGGTGTTTTGCAGAACGTTCTTAGTACTTGGGTCATAGCATGTACCCATTTACTACATGTTGATGTAAATCTGGACCCCATCTTATCAAGAGTTGCAATCAATGTCTTTGAGTCAATCACAACTTTACAGTCTCCTATCTCTGATGTATATATTTGCGATTGATAAATTTGATATCAATCATAAATAATTTGTGATTAATCACAAGTGTTTATAAGACAGGGCCCTGGGTAGAGAGAGGCAAATGTAGATAAAAGGCCTTGCCAGAGGATATCAGTGACCTGTCAGGGATCAAACCCACGATCTTTGCATTACACCACTCGACTACAACACCTCTAAATGATATTAGTGTAGTGAATATGAAACTTAAAATGAAAAAAAACACTTGACTCCTGATGTGATGATGTATCCAAGATACCATGAAATTTGTACACACTATCATTGTATTAGATTTTTTTACCTCAATCACAATCACTACACTGATCACAATCATTATCAAAATTATAAACCCTGTTTAAATAAAAACAGATACAATAACATTCCTCATAATTATCATCGTCATTATCATCGTCATCACTGTCATCATAATCCTCTTGATCATCATGATCATCATAATCATCACCACCATCATCATCATCCTCCTCCTGCTCCTCCTCATCCTCATCATATCTATCCCTACCTGGACATGGGTTTCCCGTTGGCAGCCAGAGGCGAGAAGGAAACCTCAAACAGATCATCTATGGCTTGTACCATCATCATCACCACCACAATCATCATCATCACCATCATCATCCTCGCTATCACCAACATCACCATCATCATTGATATGACCATCATTGTCATCATCATCACTATCAATATCACCAACATCATCATCATCAATATCACCACTATCGCCATCACCATCAACACTATCATCATCATCATCATCACTATCATTTACCTTGACATGGGTTTCCCGGTGGCAGCCAGAGGCGAGAAGGAGACCTCAAAGAGATCGTCCATTGCTTGTATGTGATCTACAAAGTAGAGGAACTTCCTGGTGAAGATGTCTATGGTGTGTATCAGAACAGAGTTGAAGTCGGCCTGGCCATGCGCGATCAGGTTTAGCTGCTCCTCCACCGCAGATCGCATGGTGGGAAGAGACAGGTCTGGATCAATCTATTAATTGGAAGCAGCAAAATGAGAGTTTTTCATCACAATTAGAAGGTTAACTGCTCCTCAACCGAGATCGCATGGTGGTAGAGACAGGTCTGGATCAATTTATTAATCGGAAGCAGCAAAATGAGATTTCAAGCACAATTAGAGGTGTGTATTATATTTTGTACACAATGCAGTAACTGTCGATGCATGGGCACTGCTACTTAGCTAGTTGTGTATGAAATCACTGTAAACTGTATATTTCTCCTTTTACAGTGGTATATTAAGATGGATCTCGATTCAGATTTCAGGCTAAAATGTGACTACAGAATGTCCAATAACAAATAACTTAGCAAAGAATGGCCTAATTTGAGTCACCAAAGCAATATTTGTGAAGCTCAAATTGAGAAACTTCACAAACAATCATATTGCTATTTCCAGGCAGAGATGGATGTAGAACACATGTGGAGATAAGAATACAATATATGTAATTCATAATATTATTGTATGTGCAGGAATCAAAAGTGATTAAACATTCAGCATCTTCCTAAAGAAATCAGTATTTATGCGTTTGAAAAAAAAAGGTATGGAGAAAAATTACCTTTTGATATCCATGGACCAGAACAATGCCAAGCCTTGTGGGTACTAGACGACGCCCACTCTCCACCTTCACATAGTTCCTCTGACAGATGTTCTCGATGTGAACGGGTATGCTGGCGTCTGTACCTACACCGTGCTTCTCCATGAGGGAGATCAGTTCACTTTCGGTCAGATAGTCGGGAGGGCTGGTCTGGCGTTCACTCAGCTTGGCCTAGAGAGAGAGAGAAAGAGAGAGAGAGAGAGAGAGAGAGATAGGAATACAAACATTGACTGAATGCACTTGTGTACTACTACAGTCAAACCTGCTATAGTGACCAGCGCTCAAAATACACGGGGGCGGTGGGCGATTCGCCCCCGTGAGCTACATAATCGCTCCCGTCAGGTTGCTCACGGGGGCGATTGCAAAATTAAAAATCGCCCCCGTGGAATTATAAAATAAAGATTATCTTTTCTGTTATAACTTTAACACAATATTGAGTTTCAATTTTCAAATGAAATGGAACTTAGATTAGCGTGCAAGATTTCTTGTTTTATGAGTAGGCCTATTATTACCGATTCAGCTCACAGTGCAGTGCCGCCGTCAGCAGTGGTTATAGGCCTATATACTGCGCCCTTAGTAGCGGTACGTGTGCACGCTGCCGCGCTATGTCTGCTGGAGCTGGAGGCGATCGCGCAAGGGCAGAAACCTGGTCATGGAGAAGTTTTTCGTTGTGAAAGCGTTTACCCGCTGAAATCTGGTGATTTCAAATGACTAGCAAATAATGAACCTCGACCAATAAATCAATATTAGGGACTTTTAAATTTGCACGATGGTAACGTGGACTGAAACGTGTGACCTCCTTTTAAGGCAGTGCCAGTGCTTAAAAGGACGTCACATGTGACTGCCAGTGCCTTAAAAGGACGTAACACGTCCACGTCCACGCAAATCTAAAAGTCCCTATTGAGAAGAAGAGGAAGACCAAGATGTCGTGGAATGATATGGTAACATGGGCAGATCTACGGGGGGGGGGTTAGGGGTTTAACACCCTCCTCCCACCCCCGGCCCCCTTGGGCTACCAAGTGAAAATGTGATATTAAAGCGGGGGGGGGGGGGGGGTGCTGGAGAGGAGGACTACTAATCTATTTTATTTTTTTCATGGGGGGGGGGGAAGTGAAGCGCCGTTTTAGCATGACTTTCTTTTTAACTCTTACTTTCACCTATCTCAGATAACCCTAAGTTTTTGGTTGCTGCTTTATATGTAGTTGATAATGCATGATTAAGGTAAAGAGAGAGAGAGAGAGAGAACCACCATCATTTTGCAATGGTTCAGGGTTCGTGTAATGTACATTTGAAACCATTTCTTAGCGTCTCAACCCTAACAAAATGGCAAAATTATTTTTGAGGAAAAGCATTATACTGAATTAAATAAAGAATAATAGCTTTATATTGGATCATACTAATACTGATACGGGCTAAAGACAATGTGTTATTTGTATAGAGGTATTCCAAAATGACATTCTGATAATCAACATTTTGTTCTGGTATCATAATGTATATACGCATAATACAACTGATCTTTATGATTTCTTAACGTGACATAGCTTCTTTTCCCCCTGCAAACAAAAAAAGAAAACAAGGTTATTTAATAAAAGGATCATGCGACAAATAATCATTGTAATTCAAATTGATGCAAGGATTTTTTTGAATAAGCAATGCTTTTCACCAGAATCTTCTTTGTAAAAACGACTTTTACAAATCTCAGCCATGCAAATCTGCCACTGTGTTGTAAGATCACTTTCAGATTAGGAGAAGTGTATTCTTTAATTAGTATTTTACATTGAATGGAACGTCTCAACTCAATAAGCATGGCTGAGATTTGTAAAATTTGTTTTTACAAAGAAGATTCGGGTGAATAGCAGTGCTTATTCAAACAAATATTCGCATCAATTTGAATCACAATCATTATTTGTCACCTAATCCCTTTTAATGACCTTGTTTTCTTTCTCGTTTGCAAGGGGAGAAGAAGATATGTCACGTTAAAGACATCATAAAGATCAGTGTTGTATGCGTATATATTATATACACAGGCCAGTAACAGCTACATGTATGTAGCTTGTAAATTTGTAAGAGGGAAAATGCTGATTGAAATGATAATGATGAAATAGCAAATAATTGAGGAGTATCATACGTACCAATTCAATGGATATTTGTATAAAAAAGAGCCCCCGTCAGTACTAAAAAAGCCCCCGTGAGAAGGCTCACGGGGGCTCTTTTTTTGGGGGGAAGAGCCCCCGTGGACAAAAAATTAATTTGAGCCCTGATAGTGACCACCTGTCTACAAAGACCACACTTTTTGTTTCTCTTGAAAATGGTTTCTTATTGAAACATGTACTAAAGGAACCTGTCTACAAAGACCACTTTTTTGTTTTCCCTTGAAGATAGTTTCCCATTGAAGCATGTACTAAAGGAACTTGTCTACAAAGACCTTTTTTTTTTCCCTTGAAACTGGTTTCTCATTGAAACATGTACTATTTACTAAAGGAACCTGTCAACAAAGACCACTTTTTGTGTTTCCCTTGGGCGGTCGCTATAGACAGGTTTGACTGTACGATGAAGGCATTACTTCAGTCACTGTTTGAACATTAGTCGAGTTGTGAAAGGAACTGCATATCTGCCACCTTCTGTAGCAAAAAGTAGGACTCTCTGAAGGTAGGTCTTCAGTATATTTTAGAAGATTCATAAGCTTCATATCTTTTGTCCATCTAAAGATGGAAATTTGTGGTATTTGCATGGTAAATGTATAAGGATTCCAGCAAGGCACCATTTTACATGTACACACATGCCACTCCGACCACATTAACATTCATATCCTACCAGGTATCCATTTAACGCCTTGGATGAGAGTGGCAAATGTAGATTAATGCCTTGCCACAGGACATTAGTGACACTGCAGGACTCGAACCGTATCCACTATACCACGACACCACCAAAAAACGGTACAGTCAAACCTGCTTTAGTGATCACCTGTATAGAAAGATCATCTGTTTACAAAGACCACATTTTTTGTTTCCCTTGAAAAGGGCTTCTCATTGAAGCATATACTAAAGGAACCTGTACATAAAGACCACCTGCCTGTGAGGACCAGTTTTCGTGTCTCCCTTGGGTGGTCTTTATAGACAGGTTTCACTGTACAAAGAGAAGAGATTACCTCTTCAATGGAGCACATATCCCCCTTGGTAACGTTGGGAAGGTTCTCTTCATCTTGGATGGCCTGCCAGGGCATGACTGCAGTGAAGCCATCGCTGATCAGGGTCTTACCGGTGCAGCTGAAGCCCTCCTCTCCGATCATCAGACGGATGGTGGTGAGCAGGTAGCGACAGTCGGGGCTCACCTGGAGGAAAGGGACAGAAGTATTGAAATACATGTGATGATGTAGAGGAAGGTGATGTTCACAAGTGAAAAAAGTAACAAATGATGATACTTATAAGAATAATAATAGAAGTGTCTTGTAAAGTGTTCATGTCTGGCATTTCGCCACTCCTGTTGCTCTCTTATGATTACCCTCGAACATTTCCAAAAAATTATTCCGGCCAGGTACCTTACCTGGGTAGAGTGTGGCAAGTGTAGATTAATGTCTTCCAAAGGACGTCAGTGCTTTGACAGCGATTTAAACCCTGTACCTCATGGTTCACAGTTCAAAGACTTATCCACTGGATCACAACACTTTTTTTTCAGTCCATCCCTCAAAACATTCAGAGAATACCTTCCCATCGCATACCCTTCAACCCCTAATTTCAAAAAATAAATGTACTCACTGTAGCGATGAAGTGCCTGGCAATATACTCATACAGCCTCCACGCCTCTCCTCCCACCTCACTCTCGTTAGCGGCTCTCATCGGCGTGATAGGAGGATGATCTCCTACGTCGGTTCCTTTCCTGGGCTTGGTGAATTCTCCGTCAAGGAGGACCTTTACTTCGGACCTCCAGGGCGCCGACATCTGTTGCCGCAAGGTACCCCTAGAAATTAGAGGGAGATGGTCGTCAGTTTCCATGTGCAGTAGGTTATAATTTACTAATGCAAGACTTGGTGGAAATACCATTAATGAGTGTACAAGTCTCGCACATAGAAAACCTGTGGTCCCGCCAAGAAATGAAGAGAGTCTTCATCTGAGGGAAATTTAAGATGTTGACTTTTTCATGTGGGGCAACTGGTGGAAAATGCAGAGCATTACATGGGGTCTGTGGGTCATTGAAAGTTAACCCTGGGGATTGACAACATCCATCATTGGGTAAACATCAAATGGTTTAGAAATTCCCATGAGTATGATAATCCACTCCTATGAGTCTTAAATAAAAATGCATATTGATAGTATGCTGTCAATAGAGAATTTCCACGAAATTAAGAGAAATGAGCATAAGCTTGATGTTTGAATAGTTGCATTTTTCAATGAATATCGTATGCCAAGCTGGTTTTTTATTTTTTTATTGATTCACTTTCTTGAAATGTCTGGAGGATTTGTTCCGGAATGCTTACCATCATACTGATGGATCTAACAAAATATTGATGCACTTTCTTCTTTATTCATTGTTTTAAGAATATATTTTTCTAAATTTTTCATTTATTACAGCATAAAAGTGAATAGTTAAAAGTGAACATTAAATATTTGCAATTTATGACAGTTCCTTGCATCAACCGAGCCATCATTCATAATTCTAGATTTTTTTGTTAGTAATCTGGTAAATACTAACATGAAGTATAAGCTTCTACCAACCTTAAACGCTTAAGGTTGGTAGCTTAACTACATGTACATGTTATGATTACCCCAACCATGAAAAGATTTCTGTATCATTGGTAACTACTAATGTGATCTTACTTAAGGTCAAAGCTCTCAGGATAGCTTGTTGTCTCTGTTCTTGGGTAGCTGATGTATCCCTGTATGTAGAGCCTCTCGGCTATCTGCATGGCATGGTGGGGACTCATACCAAGCGATGAACTCGCCACACGCATCAACTCTACCGTATTGAGAGCCTGGGGGCGCTGTTTGGCTTTCTCCTTCTGCGACACCGATGTAATCCTAGTGGGAGGACAGAAAAGTATTAGCTATTATTTGGGGTTCAGGGATAGAACATCATTTTCATCCAAACAGCTTGTGACATGAAGAAAACAACTCAAAACAACACAAGGTGAAATATTCCAGAAGAAAAAAAAATTGAAGGTGACAATGACACTGATTCCTCAACTATCAATCTGATCCATAAGCTAAAAGAAGACTATGCAAAAAAATCTTGGTGATTGGCGCTGAAACTCTTTTGAAGTTATCTACTTTATAGCTGAAATATTTTCAAGTGGAATCAAAATAACGTATTGCTCAATTGCTCCTTTTATTAGGGGCCAGTAATACTTATGCTAGGGGAAATGATGTGAAAAACAAACTTCACGATGAGGAAGGAGGACAGAAAAGAATATGACATCCTGAAATGTACTATTCCAGACTTCATTTCTTTCATTTCTTGGAATCTAAATATATCTCACCTTGCATCTTTCTGTGTTTTGATGATATTGAGAAACATCTGAGCCACTTCTCTGTCAAAGACTCTCACTCGATCCCAGTCAAGGTTTAGCTTTCTTCCACTCTCGTGAGTTACCTAGAAGAGAAATTAAAGGCAAGACAAATGATTTCACTGTGCATCTCACTTCCCTGTGGGTATCCATTGCTTGCATTGTCTTGGCTGTGCGCATCGGACGCGAAGGCGTGAATGCAATTGAGAGGGCCCGACTCCAAAGGAACAAGGCACGAGATCCCAACTAACCTGAAGTATATATATAACAAACATTGTATGCATTGCATTGTTCAATTCACCTCCCAATTCAGATTCCCCTCATCATGCTATTATATTTCAACCTCAGCATGTGGCTTCTTTGAAATACAATATTATTTGAGAAATTCTGAATGCTACAGTATGTAATATTTGCATCTAATGTAACTCTAAGATTTGTACAGTGACTGTATGAATAGTTATGCTCATTGAAAATTAAAAACATCCTGTAATAATAACAATTAATATGAATATTTATTTGTTAAAGCCATTCTTAGTCATTTTGATAATTGATACTCATGTAGGGGTGGCTGGGGGAGGGGGGGGAGTGCAGTGCATTCATTTATGGTTGCTGTTGTGTACCAACCATACAGACTGACGATGGCATAGCCCTACTAGCCCCGAAGGAAACATGTTGGCACTGACCAAGCATACTTCACAGCATAGTCAGTTCAGGGTAACTATAAACCATACAATCAGATGACCAGTTGCCAAGTTCACATTTACATTTAAAATGGTTGACTTTACGTATGAAGAGGCTTATGCTACTCGGTCACATCTTAGGTGCTGTACCTGTATCTGAATGACCCAGAAGGGTTCAGGCTTGAAGGACTGGATCTTATCGTGCCTGTTCACACAGAAGCCAAGGGTTGGAGTCTGACAAGGACCGTAGGAGATCAGGGTACTGTCCAGATCACCATATTTACCCTGTAAGAGAGAATGAGGATGAAGGAGAGAGAATAAAAGAAGAAGATGAAGAAAAATAACAATTGTGGAGATATATCATTCTACAGCTAAATCACTGTCATTGAAATACAAATATAAACAAAAACTAGGGTTGGAGCTTGGTACAAAACTGAACAGATCATGAACAATGTAATTTAAAAGAGAGATTTAATCTTGAGCTTTGGTATGGGAATCGTATTTTGAGATAAAAATGCTATGATATATTTTGGAATGTTTTATCTTGTTTGAAGCAGTGAAATAAATATAAATACCCCAAAATTAAGCTATGGGCTTGAGCCCCCAAAGCCCCATTCAAACTGCTAGGTAATAGGTGATTCCTGTAGACCTTTTTGAAAATTCTGAAAAGCTATGGGTTTAGTTTAGATTGACGACGGAAAGTCATTATGTTCAAAATGTTGATCCACTCCTACCACCCAACCTCTCCAACAGGCTCAAGAAAGATTACCAACAGTCCTTTTCAGGACTACACACACACTCAAGACAGAAAGATTACTGACAGTCCTTTTCAGGACTCTCCGATCCCACCCCCCCCCCTCTCTCTCTGACATGGTACAACCGTAAGCCTACTGTATAAAGTTTAGATTACTCTGTTTTCATGAAATACAGGTCTACGATCTCACGATACCTGAAAGTACTTGGTCTGGAAGCGAGTAAAAGCGCATCCAATCCTGAGATCCAGTTCCTGCCTTGCGTCGACAGACAAGGCCTCGTTCTCGTTAGGCTCTACCAGGGTGTTCATGGCCTGTCTGATGTCCTTGTCTGTGATGGCACTGAATTTAGCACGGAAGATTACCTAGTTTTAAGAGAGGTGGAAAAAGATGATGAGAAGGTATGTAACTCAATGTTCAATTATGGGGGGTTGCAAGAAAGTTGCAACCAATTGCAAGCGTACATGTAAGTCTTGCGATTAATTGCAAATTCGCAATTAATCGCAACCCAAATTTCTTGCACCGCCCCATTAGTAAGAGAGAGAGAGAGAAAGAGAGAGGGTGAGAATAAAAGCTAGATCTAGTGAACTTAATTTAATTGTTAAAACTTTAATCCTAACAAAATCCAAGGAAATTTGGGAGACTAGTGGGGCATTGCAAAACAGGGGGTTGCAATCGATTGCAAATATCAGTTGCAAATTTTAAAACTTGCAATCAATTGCAACTTTCCTGCATGCCCCACTAGTCATCTCAATACAGTGCATCTTGTAAAGAAAGACCACTTAAGGGAAACAAGAAAAGTGGTCTCTATGTAGTACAGGTGTCAATGCTAATCACTTTTCAAAGGGAATGACAAATTTGGTCTTGCAGACAAGTGGTCATTCTGTACAAATTGGTGCTAAAGCAGGTATCACTGTACAAATGTCACAATTGAAGATCTCAGTTTCACTTTAAGAAAGAAAAACATTTCAGAAAAAGAGATGAATCTAGGGTTCCAAACAGTATCTTGAAGACCAAAAAATAGGAATCATTCCTCCAAAATAGGTATGGTTGGCAACTATGCCATTCCCATTCCTCCTTTACCTGTTCCCTTCCGGTTGGTCTCGTCATGACACCCTGTACGCAGCTGATAACCTCAAAGCAGATGTTTTCACCTTCCTTATCACAGTCAAGCCATAGCACCAGGTAGTCACAGCCCTTGCCCTGCAAAGCATACACAGGGGAAAAATGTGCATACCGTAATAATAATAATTGGTTCTTGTATAGCAAGTTGACACTCCTGGCGCTCCACATTTATTACTCCGGCTTTAGCATGGCTGAATTAATTCCTGCCAGGTACCCATTTACATCACCTGGGTCGAGTGTGGCAAAAGTAGATTAATGTCTTTCCAAAGGACATTAGTGCAGCAGCGAGACTCGAACCGCGGACCTTGTAATCCAGTCCAGTGACGTATCCACATGACCAGAACACCTCATAATACATGTCTGTGTGAAGGCTATAGACTGGTATTCAGAAAGGCATACTAACTTCAGTCTTCGTTTAAAGTTTATTCCCCAGGAAAGTGAATATAGTTTATCTACAGATTTATGGAGCACGTCTTCAATTTGTTACCTTGTAATCCAGTCCAGTGACGTATCCACATGACCAGAACACCTCATAATACATGTCTGTGTGAAGGCTATAGACTGGTATTCAGAAAGGCATACTAACTTCAGTCTTCGTTTTAAGTTTAACCCCAGGAAAGTGAATATAGTTTATCTACAGATTTATGGAGCACGTCTTCAATCTGTTACAAGACTAGTTACTATATGGTCGAGTGTACTTGACCTGACTTGCCAAGGTTATTGTTTTCTTTTTGCTACTAAATTTCGTTTACCTTGCTCTAAATGGTAAAAATTGCCACAACTCTAAACCTTAATGAACAAACAAATACATCATATTGAAGTCAACTTCTCTTTTACACTTCATGACTCAATTTACTTTGTTCAATCATTTTGTTCCATAACAATAATTCATGAGAAATTAGGAGATGACAAAGATCCAAGTAAATTATCAAAGATATGTTGAAGGAAGTGGGTAATACACTGTCGTGCATCTTGCACTAGAGAATAATGACATGACGTGTGTCCAAGAAATTAGAGGAATCAAATATCTTCTCACCTCTATAGCGAGAAATTTAGGCATGTGAAGATTAGGATTGGCCTCCTTCCTCTCTGTGGGGGCAGCAAACAACTCTGACTATAGAAGGAAAGTGATACAGTGTTGAACATTCTTGTCAAATGCATAGCCTACAAATACATGTAAGTAAATGTGTTACATCTATTTGGAATTGAGCACAAATTTCAATTTGTTTATATTTGTTTATATTAGCATGATCTAACAATCTGAATAACTGACTTTGTTTAGTTTCTTACTGAAGAGTTTTGGCAAATCATTTTTTATTTTTGTGGCTGTGGAGAACAAAGGATTAAAATCAGCCTCTTAACCAGCAACAGCAAAGTATTGTACATGTAAATGAATGGCACATGCTGGTAACGAAGGTGTGATGTATAATGTAGAAGTCAATATAAAGTATATTTTGCATACTCTGTGATCTGTATATTATAAAATCAATTTGTTTCCTCCTTCTCCTCTTCCTCATTCTCCTCTTCCTCTTCCTGTCCTCCTCCTTCTTTCTCCTTCTCCTTCTCCTTCTCCTTCTCCTTCTCCTTCTCCTCCTCCTTCTCCTTCTCCTCCTCCTTCTCTTTCTTCTTCTTCTTCCTCTTCTTCTTCTAAATAATAATTAATTTGTTGTTGAATCTCTTATCTTGATCTCCATCTTTTAAGTAGCTGTGGCTTAGTGGGATTTTTACCCGGCCATACATGAACAAGACTAAACACTACATGCACATGTAGGTAGTAGGAGACTTTATATCTACTTACTGGATCTACTTTATCCCAGTTGTTAAAACGAGGATGAAAGTCCAGGCCATGGACGTGACCACACACTGATGTCATCTAGGATGTAAACAAATGATTACAAAAACATTGGTCATGGATGTTGGCGAGTCCAACATATACTGTACATATACGGTAAGGGAGCGATTTTGATGTGAAATCTCTCTCATAATGATAACTTTTACGTAGTAAGCCAGTAATTTTTATTCTCCTTATTTAAGTAGCATCAAATTATTGCCTTTTTAGCTCCAAATGTTTAAACTTCACCCTTGATTTGCACATTCTATACAAATATACTTCTCCAGACTAGGAAAATATGTGAACCAAAGGAAATCGTTCGTTCATTTTTTCTTCTATCAACATTTTCCAGCAGGAAGCAAGAAGAAAGAAAGAGAGCATTGCTAAAACAATGAACAAATGGATCATATAAGCTTGCAGAAAATTTCTTGAAAATATAAGAGTAGATGTATTTGTATACATGTAGTAGTAGTAGTAGCTGTCTGTCGCGAAGCGACAATGACCGCCTTCATTTTCACTTTACAGCTGTTCTCCATACAGCTCGCTGGCCTGCAGCAGTTGTCCAAGTCTTGGTTTCAATTTGCCTCCGCTTAAGGTTCCTCTTGATCGTGTCCTTGTAGCGAAGCCGTGGACGACCAATCCCTCTTTCGCCAGCGGGTAGTTGCGAGAATAGTACTTGCTATGGTAACCTATCAGAGGGCATCCTGATGACATGGCCTGTCCATCGTAGGTTCTTCCTGATGAGCAGGTCCTCCATAGAAGGAAGGTTTGCTCGCTCTAGTACCTCTTTGTTGGTCACCTTGTCCTTCCAACTGATTCTCATGATTGCTCGAAGGTGTCTCATCATGAACGCGTGAAGTTTCTTTACTTGACTTGTGTAGAGAGTCCAGCTTTCCGCACCGTATAAGAGAGTGGATAGGACGATAGCCCTGTAGATTTTGCACTTCACTCTTGTTGAGACATGATGGTTGTTCCATAGCCTGGTTCGCAGTCTTCCAAAGGCACTGCTGGCCTTTGACATTCTTTTCACCAGCTCAGAGTCGATGCGTCCGTCTTTGGATATAGTGCTGCCGAGGTAAGTGAAGTCATCTACCTGGTTTAGGGCTGTCCCATCCACTAGGATCTCCTCCTCCTCTAGGTGGTCTGTACCTGGTTGGAATAGTACTTCAGTCTTTTTGATGTTTATTTGTAGATGATGAAGCTGATGAAAATACATCTATAACATGTTGCATCTGCTCTGGTGTATGAGAAACAAGAGCACTGTCATCTGCAAAGAGGAGTTCCCTCACGAGAATCTGTGTAGACTTCGTCTTAGCTTTGAAGTGTGCGACATTGAATAGGTCGGCGTCTTGACGTGATTGTATGTAAACGCCTTCCTCAAAGTCCGCAAAGGCCTCCTCCAGCATCGCCGAGAGAAAGATGGAGAACAGCGTAGGGGCCAACACACATCCTTGTTTTACACCGTTACTTACAGGGAAGCTATGGGATGTTTCGCCTGCTTCCTTGACTTTAGCCATCATACCCGTATGTAAGGACTCTACCATTCCGGTGAACTTCTCGGGACATCCATACTTTCGTAGTAGTTCCCAAAGACCTGTCCTACCAACAGTGTCAAAGGCTTTCGTGAAATCGACAAAAACCACATAGAGGGATCGGTTGTGCTCAATGCACTTCTCCTGTAGTTGTCTGAGGCAGAAGATCATATCTACTGTGCTGCGGTTGTTCCTAAATCCGCATTGCGTCTCCGGCAATATATCTGGTGCTATGTGGGTATTCAATCTGTTCAGAAGGATCCTGGCAAAAACTTTCCCTGCTATTGACAATAGCGATATTCCTCTGTAGTTTCCACATTGAGTTCTATCTCCTTTTTTGAAGATGGCGACAACATGTAGACCCCTTATTAATTATGCATGGCTAATGAGAGACACAAACATGAAGATCCTTGTTTCTCAATACAGTCAACCTCTTTCTTTCTCATGCCCACCTTCCCTATAAATTTCCTGTACCTTGTTGTCTGTCATGTGTCGTTCCTGTGAATGCGTACATTTTGTTAACAACAGTTGGTGACATAAAGTAGAAATAGAAGTAGACTAGATCTAGAAAGTTATATGACTGCACAAGTGCACAGAGAATTTAATTCAAGAAAGAGTATACAGATAGAAAAATAACAAATAAGTTGTCATGATCATGTAATGATTCATGATTATTGGACTTTCATGATTGTCTGAATTCAGACGTGCACGTGCACAACCACAGTACTTACTTAGGGTTAGGGTTGGTTGAATTTTAGACATGTCGATTGCGAGTGCATAACTTTCAGTTTCACCAACTATTCTATTTCCAGGCTATTTTTCTACTTTCAAGTTCAACTTTGGGCAGAATCCAGAGAATTTTTGCCCCCCAAAAAATGTGTTGGAAATAGTCTACAATTTGCAACATAATGCACACACACAATCAAGCCAAACTCAAAACACAGGCACATCTTCTTAGATTTTGTATTTGGTCATGATCTGAGTGGCTGACCGGCCTGACATGAATGAAGGCTGAACCCTGGAGCAGCCCCCACCCAACTCATACCTTGAATTTAGCCTGCTGTCCCCGGAACGTCCCCGTGTACTCGTGGACACTGCACGCTCCATTCATTCCGCGGCGAGATCGCAGACTTCCTTGGGACAGGATTTTAGCCAGAGACTGGGCTAACTGTGGCTTCTCCGCCACCATCAAAACCTCCTTCATGATCTTAGATTTCTTACGAGTATCTAAAATATGAAAATTAATATTGCATGTAATATAAAATCCCTAAATAAACATCGATTTCGATGGCAGTTCGAGTTCCCTACACCTCCATGCTTAAAATAAGGAGGCTGAGCTGTATCGTTTAAATTGATGAAAAGTTGCGTTGCCAAATTTGTGATTGAATTCTCAAAGGTGATCGTTTCATAAAATTGGGCTAGAGGGAGTGGGAGGGGAGAATTATATGTGCCAACCAACATAAAATGGGACGATTTTTTTTTTTTTTAATTTAAATTTCATCATCATTATTATTATTTCTATCATTATTAATTCTATCATCGTTATTATCCTATTGATATCCTCTTCTCTACTTTCCCTCCTGCACCGTGTCCACCTTGATGGGTTAATAAAATAATCTATCTATCTAGTATTATAACTATTGTTATTATTATTATTATTAATTATAACTATTATTATTATATTAATTTTATGTGTAATAAAATTTAATCAAAATTGTCATTATATCATTATCACCATTGTTATAATTATTTTGGCATGTCAGCCCCAACCTTCCCCCCCCCCCCCCCCGCCCCCTATTGTGGCTATATAGCTAGCCGTGAGTCACTGACATTTCGAAAAAATAATATCACAAAGTAAATTAGCTTGAGAACCTTAGCTTAATTACTGCTTAATGTGTGGTGTCTCTTAAAATGACTTTGAATAACCGGCATTATGCATGCATGTAGTTAGAAATTTGGTGGGGAAAACAGTTACTTGAAAGAGCAAGGACAACAAAAACTAAATTTTGGACGATACGAGCAAAGAACATATCCCACTCTGCATGTGCAAAACAAAACATATAAACACATGCAATGTGTATGTGGGGTTTTGCCCAGGCAGATAATGGAATGCTTTTTGTCAGTTGTTTATATTTACAGGCCCTCCTCCATGAGACAAACATAAGTACAACTGTACTTAGAGCCTATATTCTGCCCTTGTTTTGACGCAAAATCGCCAAATATGCCAGCCATCTGAGTTGTGAAATAAACACTTTTTGATATGAAGTGTCTCACAGCGTCATGATCAGACAGTTGCAATTTTATTGTAAAATAAAATATATTTCAAGTCGGTCATATAGATCTATTCATTTAATTTAACTTAATTTAATTTTATAATCAAAGAACTTTACATAACTGTCTTGATCCGAAGGAGACACAAACAAACTGAGTCATGACTACATATGAATGATTTGTTTTGATTCTGCAACCGGTTACCCCAATTAATAATACCCCAACAAATGATGTCCGAGATTTATTTATTTACTAGCTATCGATCAATACATATAGGATATTTTGGGCTGCTCGGTTGCTTCTTAGCCTCGCAAAAAAAATATTAGTAGACCTTTATGATGTAGCATGCACTTATCAAATTGGCACCTCCAAACTACACCGCCTAGATATAAGCAGCTATTATTCTTCATTCAACATGGCGCTCTCCATGGACAGACCACGAGATCGAGATGGAAATTCACACAAGTTTGGAGCTAAAAGTAGATTGAATAGCAGAAATCAATCTCCAGGAATGAAGTCATCGCTGAAGCATGCTTATCGGTCAAAAGTCATTGGAAATTTAAAAGAAGGTATCGTATTCGTAAATGTAACTCGACTATGAATTATGATTTTCAGCCGCGTGATCGCGTGAGTACAAGTAGCAGCCGAGCCAGGCCAGTGGTGCAGGCTCGGCTTGAGAGCTCCGGCCGCCGAGCCGGGACTTTCAGCGGACAAGGTGCATAGCCAGCGCATGCCAAGATAAAGATCAAGATTAATCTCTATTAATGATGGACACAAGTGCAGTCTGTTACTTTTCTTAGTGTAAACTGTAGTGTAGTATTTGTACTTGTAGGATTATAGATTTACTAGAATTTCTAGCCTGGTTTAGCATTATTTTCAGTTTCAACTCTTTGTCAGATCTAGATCTAGACCTAACGCCTTTGTTTTTTTTTCCCTTTTGAATCAAATCTTCAAATGCAGGTCAAGGGTATGCCGACAAAAGGAAGAGAAGATTTCTCAACAACTATCAGAAATTGAGAACAAAACACAGACTTCAAACAGAGAGGAACCAGAGCACAACCGACAATGAAACAGTCGCTCCTGACATTGATGCATTTGCGCAAAACATTCAAAGAGATACAGCGGACAATGTCGAAGGCAAAAGCAACTCAGCTTCAGAAAGCAATGTGAGCAGACAAACCGGCAAGGGGAATGAACATAAAGATGGGAGTGAGATAAAGGATAAAGGTGATCCGAAAACTGGAGAAGGGGCAGAGAAAAAGAAGAGATTCAAGAAGCGAGGAGGCAAGAAAAATGCAAAGAACAGATTCACCAAAGCCCAGGCGGAATTCACAGAGAAGAAAAGAGCTGAGGAGATGAGATTACAGGTAAAAAGTAACTAAAGGAAGTGACACGTTTTACAGTACTGGGGGGGGGGGGCATTTCACAAAACGTGTCATCAGTGACAAATAACAGTTTTTGTTTTGCATTACCCCGGGGTTTTTTTTTTTTCCGCCTTTTTTTTTTTGCCGACTTAAAAAACACTAGAGGACCTAGGTTAGAACCTTGTAGTACACCATGTCATAGAAGAAAAATTGGAGGAATTATTTTTATCAACTACATATTGAAATCTATCAGAAGGATTACTTTCAAACCAAGAGGACAGACAAATTTGAGTGTTGTTCTAGTTTCCGAGTGGTGAGTCAACACACAGATTACTTAGCTGGGAGACATTGCCAGGCATAGCGCCAGGTGGAGGGGCATTAACAAAAAAAAAGGTGCGGTTAATACACCGTTTATTACGGTAGTCAAGTTTGTTCAGAGTTTGACTTCTGCAAAATTTGACTTAGGAAGGCGGAATGAACATGCCTTTTGCATAGTAAAGGATTGATTTGACTTACAGGAATCTTTGACTTACATGTATGTGACTTTGAGCTATACAGAGTTATTCATAATCACTTACTGTATTTGGAATTTGATTGGCCAAGTGCATTTTCTAACAATGAATGAGAAACTTTTTTGAAGTTGAAAATCACTTAATGAAAGAATATCTGTAACTCTAACTTTTTAATTTTATGTGGGCTGTACTCAAAATTAATAGCATATTACTTGTTTGTTGTTCAATAAGAAACAAAAGAATAATATAATACATGTACTAACAATTGGGGCAAGCTGGTAAAGTCTGTGAGTCTTAAGATTAGAAAAGTTGTACGTGTTTATGTACTTGAAGTTTTATTTGTTTTTTGGGTTGACAATTAGTACGTAACTTTGAAATATATTTGCAATCTTCATGATTTCCATGTATTGAAGTTAGTGACCTCACTTTTGAAAGCTCTTTTTCTTTTTGTCTTGTTTATTTACATCAAACTGTCAGTAATGTATTAAAAGCACAGTTTAGAAATCATAATGTCAAATATTTCTTGATCCATTATTCAAAATAGATAAGAGAAAGGGGTATCATTTTTGTTTAAGGCATGGCCCTACATGTTATCAGTGTCTGTGATATGGTGTAATATTGAAGCCCTAAGAAAATTGTTCTTTAAAATGATCATGAAGTGCCTCAAAAAAGTAAAAAGCTTTGAGTGACCGGTTTTACCATTCTCTCTTTCCGTAATAGTGTTATGACAACCGTTAGGAGAAAAGCAAAAATTGGGTTTCGATTTACAATCATAAATATCTTGATAATCAGACAGGCGATCGGCTTGTGAAAGTCACGGGGTTCCTGACTGACCTAAAGGTTTGTAATGATGATTGCAGCATGAGCTAAATCAAGGATTCCGTTTAAGGATCTGAGACAAAGTTACCGGATCCCTTTAAATTACATTTTCTTTATTTCTCTCTACAGGCCCTCACACAGCAGCAAACAGAGAGGGCGCTAGCCCTGGAGCGCTACAATAAGAAGAAGATGGACTCGCATCAGAAGCTGAAGAAGAAGTCACGGAGAGGGCAGCCTCTCATGAAGTACCACATGGAAGCTTTACTCGATAAGATCAAAGCGCAAGGCACATGATGAGAAAAAAGGACATTATGGACAATCAACTATTTAACTTTTAACAACTGTCTCAAGTTAACTCAAAAGTTATAACCCTTTTTGTGCCTAAAATATCATTCATAGAACTCAACTTGATATTGAATGTTCATATTTCTGTTTTGTATTGACAAATCTAAAACTCCTAGCTCAACGATATGTTAATTTTATACATTTATATGATTATGTCAATATGTTTTATTGCATTGTACTATTTTCTTTTATATCGTTGAATAAAGATGAATTGAATTGAATTGAATTGAATGCTCTATCTTTTTAGATAAATGGGGGGGGGGGGGGAATGAGTCGTGACAAAATAGTGAGAAAAAGGAAGAGGGGGGCAAAGCATTATGGATGAAAGATGACCCCCCCCCCCCCTCCCATGCCCTCACATTTTTTCATTTTTCATTATACATGTACATGTGTATTTTGTTTTGTGCAACTTTGATATTTTTTGGATTGTTTGCTTAGTTTGCTTTCATTATTTTACTGCTGTTACTGCTCCCAAGTCTATCCTCACATAATAAGAATTGATTTTTTTTTTTTTTTTAAGCGCTATATCCAATTTAGAACTGATCAAAGCGCTTTACAAAACAAATAAATTGGATTAAAACCAAACCAAAAACATGATAGAAATGTAATGCAGTTAATTACAATGTAAATAGGTGTGTTTTAAGATGCTTCTTAAATAATTCAACTGACAAACGTACAGCGTAATTCACGAGGTAACCCTGCCCCTACTCAATTCACTCTTGACTAATAATTTCTTAGGGTACATTTTTTGTCATATGATTAGGCTGTTAAAGCTGCTGCATCAAATAAATTTACATTTACAACGTGTCACTCTTTTATGATACAACAGATGAGATTGCTGATCTCCATAAATCATGTACAGATATTTGAATAAACGAAACATTAAAAGTGAACAGATATTGAAATTCTGACATTTGTATGCTGTACACATATTTATTAGTTTGCCAAGTAAAAGCTGGCTTGCTCTTGACAGGAAACATCTATTGGCTAGATGTGACAGTGGTCATGAGAGGTAACAAAATGATAATGTCTTTTCAGAGCCAGAAGTGTGTTAACTCTGTGTTATAGCATATGAGTTGGCACCCATCTAGGTCCAAACAAACGATATTGTCTAGGGGTGTTTTATAAAACTTCATATGTATACAAAAAAACTGCACTGTACGACATTATTACATATTTGCTCAAAGCCACCCTTCTTTTTCAGCTTCTTCATCTTTAACAATGTTTTCCCTTTTCTCTTATTCTTCTCTTTGTTCTTCTCATCTCTCTCTCTCTCCTTCATCTTTCTTCTTCACCTTCTTTCATCTTTTTCTTCCTTCTCTTCCTTCTCTTACTTCTCCTTCTTTTTGTTCTTCTCCTGCTTCTTCTTCTACCAATGCACACTGGCTTTTTCAAAGGTTCGTAATTCCAATACACTGTTCATGCATTTCCAAACCAATTCCAAATGTGAAATAATGTTTATGATTCCGAAAATGAAGTAATATTTCATTATTCTGGAGACTCCTCATTCCAAAAAATAAATAAGGTTTAAAATGACTAGAAAGGAAATAAGGTTCCTAATTCTGAAATATGAAATAAAGCTCTCGTACATTTTTTTTCTAGAATTACGAACCTTTGGAATCACAAACACAGAGAGTATCAAACCTTTCTAAATACACGATGTACATGTATGAATCTTTAAAAATGTACCTTCGGAATTATGAACGTCTGGAAACAAATAAACTATTTATGAATAAAATGTAAAGAACGTGAGAATATACTTGGAAATTACCTTGTTTATTACCATAAAACTCTGTTCTAAGCATGTTCTTTAGGGGATTCTACCATATTGTAATTTAATTCCAAAACAATCGGTTCACCCACATAATTATAATGAACCATCCTTCTTGAGAATGAACTCCCATAAGATTAGAGAATAATTGTAACATACTATTACGAGGCGTAGGGAACTAATGCAAGGCTTAAGACAAAAATCCATGCAATAATTGGCTGTATGTTTCACTGATCCTCGGTTGAATAAAAGACAATACGATTCGAAGCCTATCCCGTATTAGCAAGTACATGTTATTATACCATGGGGCCTGTATGTCTTACCGATCAAATTATCTTAGTCATACAAATCTTAGTGGATAATTCGTTCATGTATTTGTGACAATTGTGAGGTTTTCAACGATTGGATAGCTGAGATATAGTGTCTGTGGTCATGTGTTATCTTAAATATACACATGTATATATTTAAGATACCACATGACCACAGGCTCTCGAATTTCTCATGTCAATACAATTGAGTGATTGCAGGCGTCCTTTTAGGTTTCAATTTTTGCTTTTATATAAATCAACTCAAATAAGTAAATGCGTGTTATAGGCACATTCAGCATTATAAGCCAAACCGTACCGTGTGAATCAAATATTATGTTGAACAGTATTCTAAAAGAAATAGCAAGAATTATGATCAGAAGAAAGAGAAAAAATATTAAAAATCTCCCATTAAAGTTTTGATATGGGTGAATAGATTATAAAGCATGTATGTACATTGAATTCATTGAATGCATTCCTCTCTCTCTCTCTCCCCCCCCCCCCCCCATCTCTCTCTCTCTCTCTCTCTCTCTCTCTCTCTCTCTCTCTCTCTCTCAACTCTCTCTTTTTCCTCTCCTTATCTCCTCGCTCTCCACTCCTCTCACTCCCTCTCCTTCATCTCCTCCCTCTCTTCCTCCATCTGTCTGACTGTTTGGCTTTCTTTCTATCTTTTTTTTGTTATCATTTAAAGAGAATAGCACCTATTGATGCATATTTTGTCGACACTCGATAGGCTTAGACCGTTCGTTATTTCCCTTTGTTTTCAAAAATTAGCATTTGCAATTGATTTGATTTTGATTTTATTTTTATTTCTGCATTTTCCAAATAAAATATAACTGAATAACAAAGAACATATAAATGTAAGGTATAATACAACAAATTATACAAACAATAATTTCTTCATGTCAAAATGTATTTTTACATAATATATGTACATATAATAACGAAACTTAATATTTCCATAACATATTATCATAAATTTAAAGTATTATCCGAACTGTTCTGTTGGAAAAGTGCAGGAGACCGCAATCATAAGCAAAGCTTGACAATTGAATACAGAAAATAAAGATAATGACGTTATAAGTTCATATCTAACCCTGAAAGCAAATTCCTTCCCAAGTCTGATCGATACCGGGCCATGGTAAGTAGTGTGTTTCTCAAACTTTTGAAAACATTAAGTTTAGATTTAGGATGGCCCATGCAATGATTTTATACCTGCAGGACAATGCAGTGACATGGGAACCACGCCTCCCCCTCCCGAATGGCCATAGGAAAGAGGGAGAGAGAGAGAGAGAGAGAGAGAGTCGGGGGAGAGAGAGAGATGGGAGAGAGAGAGAGAGAGAGAGAGAGAGAGAATTGGAGATGGAGAGAAAAGTGGAAAAGAGCGAGACAAGAGGACTGATGGCCATATCCCACACCTCACCTTATGAAATCAATGGCCAGGCCAATTGCCTCTCATCCAACGACTTAGACTGGTGCACCCCCTCCCCCCCCCCCCCTCCCTAACGAAGACGCTACCCCATGTTTGTCTATTTTACTTAATGATAATAGTCCTATAAGTTTACACGAATTGAAAAAGGAGGGGCGTTACCCTTGAAAACCCATACTGGCTCAATTCAGAAATGTAATTGGAAACAAATAATAGGACACGGATACATTTCTCGTATCAGGGCGAAATGAATTTACCCTCCACCACCCCCTCCTCCCTAATAAAAACGATGTCCATGTCTCTTGACACAGTTTTAAGAAACAGTCGATAAATGCCCGAGTATCTTTAATGCATGGTTCCGCAATTATTCTGCGAAACCTCAATAGAAAATAAAAAAAGCATCACCTATTCGAAAGAATACTTAAAGTAAAGATACCGAAATGCCCTCTAATTGACCCGTTTTCTTTTCGATCAGACCCCCATTGACTACGTCACTAACTCTGTGGCGTAAAATTGGTCCATACATGGGGGGGGGGCGGGGGCGCACCGTTCTCACTTTATGAATTAATTGCGAATCAACTTTGTCGGTGATGAGGGTAGGGCACGACGTTCTATCATATTCATCACCTCCTTCCCTCTTATGTCTTCTCCATTTCTCAATTTCTTTCTTTCTTCCGATCTTTTATCTTCTTTTTTGTATATTCCACACATAGCCAACACAACTTGAGCTCTGCTTTTTAGTGAATTTCTCTTTTCCTTTAAAATTCGATTTATTTCAGAATATGCTTTTATATTTTTATCCTAATATTCTTTGATTACTTATTAATATTTAATAGTGCAGTAAAGCAAATAAGTTTTATTTTCTATTCGTATTCCAAATTCATTTGATATTTATTTTATGTTAGCATCTTTTTCATGTTTTTATTTAGTTACGGAAATAAAATTATTTGAATTGAAATTGAAAATTGAAATCTCTTTCTTTTGTTTATATAACACGATCGCAGCTATTTTCGTGAAATCAAGTACAGTGCAATTTCAATACCCTATTCGGAACATCCCATATAAAAGATGTTCGAATAAACGTAATACCTTATTTCATGTTCGCATATTTCAATATAAGCTTCAGGCTACTAAAGTTGTCGTAGGTTAATTTTGTCGATAGTAGCTGTGGTCGTGTTTTTGAACCTTTTGTTTTCTTTCTCAATTTGATGAGGATCACGGTACTCCCTGTGCCCCCGCAAATTGCTACACGGCACACTGACCCCCCTGTGTCCCACTTTGATCCAGGCGACCTTTTGAAATCAATGACCGGAGAGCAGCTGGATGACCGCCTGTACTTGAAAATTAGGGGTGGGGTGGCAATTATTAATGGGGGCCAAATGCTCCCATGTCCCCCGTATATCTACGCCCCTCTCTCTCTCTCTCTCTCTCTCTCCCTCCCTCTCTTTCCTCTCTCTCTCTCTCTCTCTCTCTGTCCTCTCTCTCTCTCTCTCTCTCTATCTCTCTCATTCTCTCCTCTCTTCTCTCTTTTTCACTCTCTTCCTCTCTCTCTCTCTCTCTCTCTCTCACTCTTTGTCTGTGTATGTGTGTGTCTCTCTCTCTTTCTCTCTCTCTCTCTCTCTCTCTCCCTCTCCCCCACACTCTCCTTGCCACACTTTATGATTCCGGAGAACACTCTACCTTTAAAACCAATGACCGGCGTGCCCTGACCGGCCGACCGCCTGCACTTGCAAATTGGGTCCTGTATAATCAATTATCTACCAGACAAAGTCCGCCGTGCGTGCTCGTTTACGTAATCAGGGCCTCATTAACAACGCGCGTGATGGATCGCGGAGTTGTAGGGTCGGAAGGGCGGAATAATTGTTGCCGATTAGAGGGCTGTAATAGCAGTTGTTTTTAATACTGATTTGAAAACGGCCATGCACAGATTTTTTAAATAGCCGCATTTTCCGTTTCGAGTGCGGACGAATAATTTTGCGAAACGCAGATGCTCTATTTTTTTGCCGCCTTTTTTTTTTGCCGGTTAATCTTGAAAGTGGACCTTGTATCCTGAATAAACGTGAACTTATTTTTAACCCAGAAGCGCTGTGCATATTGTTTACCTCAGTTGGCGTATACAAAAGGACATAAGAGGGTTTACCGCCCTCATTCTGAAAGAAAAACAATCATGATGAAGACTATAGCCTACTAGGCAAAATTATAAAGCCTCAGATTTCTTCATTTTATTATCATTTTATGTTCACAAGACATATTGAAAAATAAAACACGAATTCAGATGAATATTTTCATCTAAACAAAAATATATAGTAGTAGTATTAGTAGTAGTAGTAGCAGTAGTAGTAGTAGTAGTAGTAGTAGTAATAGTAATAGTATAATAGTAATGATAATAATGCAAACATTATCTTATGGCATAGCGCATGTTACATTAATTTGTATGTTCCTAATTATAAATATAATGTCTCTAAATGTACTATCAAATACTTAGGGCCGATCATGTGAAATAATCTCTCGAATACCCTGAAATGTACCAAAAGTCTTTTAGTTTTTAAACAAACATATAAAAATCATCTTTTAAATTTATGTTAATTTTGCCTTCTCCCTTCCTCTCCCTTTCCTTTTCCCCATCCCTTTTTGTTTTGATATTATAGTTTTTGTTGTCGTATTGTTAGTTACTTAAATCATGTTGTTAAAAACTGTCATGTATATACTTAAACCATATAATGGTATGTAGGCCTATTGTCGATCCCAAAATTATTTGTTGTGTTATATTTAAGTTGTATTCTTGTTTGTCTTTTGATTGTTTTGTGTTTTTATCAGATTGTGGAAATAAACTAAACTTGAAACTTGAAACTTGAAACATTGTATTAATTATAGCCTCTTTATTCGATTCCAAAGTGATGCGCCTATATCTTCATAATTATGCATGACAGTACAGGCCGGGCAGAATATAGATACTTTCTCATTAGTTGAAAGTTTAAAAAAATTGCATAATAACTTTATGTGACGTACCCGGGCTCTGCCACGGCGTTAGTACTTCGCGGTAAGAAAATGCCATTTAAATGACTCTATCTATTTGGCGCCAACCATGTTAACGTTGCCTGGGAAGGACTGGACAGCAATATTAAACAGGATTCTTAAACTGCGGACAAGTTAATATCGATTACTAGCTGTTGATGCGCAATCTCTATAATTGAGATAGCTATGAGTATAGAAAAAAAATATATATAACAAAATTGAGGAGAGATGGAGCGAGGTTGAGAAAAAGAGTGCCGCCATTTTCAGAGCGGAAGGAAGTGGGACTTGTTGAATGGCGTTTTCGCTTTTGCACGTTAAGAGCATAATGGGAGAGCAAACACGGGGAGTGCGGCAGCTAATGGTAGCGCGGGGGCTCCTGGTAGACGGTGTATCGTAGAGTGGGTAGCTCTTAAAGATGGGGGTGAATAATCGGTGGTTAGGGGGTGAGAGGATGGTTGGTGAGGGGTAATGGAGAAAGATTACAACAGAGTGAGAGAGGGGTGGTATGATTTATTTAAAACTAAGGTTAGATGAAATTGTAGGTAGGTGTGACTTGGAAGATAACAACAGACATAGGGATGTAACACACACTAGGGGCACACACCCACACAAATATACACACACACTTATATATAAATAAACACACACACACACACACATAGAACACACATGCGCGCACGCACACAATAAAAACACGATTAGAAACATTTTGGAGAAAAAAATCAACCCAAGACAGTTTCAATAGCCTTTTCTTTAACCTTTAAAATGTGCGAATATTAAAATTGGGTATTACGTGATCCTAACATGGTTTCAATAGAATGTACAATACTCCCTTTAAAAAAAGAGTGAATTTTCACTCTATTTTCACTTTCTTGGGAGTGACGTCCATGATCACTTGTTTAGGAGTGAAAATCGATTGATTTTAGAGAGCTCTCTAAGAAGAAAAGAGTGAATGTTCACTCTATTTTCACTACATTTTCACTTTCCAGAGGAGTGACGTTCGTGATCACTCGTTTTTTTTTAGAGAGAGTAAGTATCAACGTTTCTCTTTGGATGATTTCTCGGAACTCTTAACGACCGTGTTATAATTATGTCGAAGCACGATCTCTTAATCATATCGATCGCAGACATTATATATGTTGCTTAAACAAATATATCTTTTTTTAAGACTACGAGAAATTCCAAATTCGCTCTTGTTAACTTATTAGAACCCAAGACTCTCATTGTTTTCAGCTTACATCCACCCCTTTCAAAATCAAATGTTTGTTGTCTCAAATGATTCTCCTCATGCATCGACATGCTTCATGGTTCGAGATTAACGGCAATCCTGAATGAAGTGCATTTCCTATCTATTTTGGGGGCGTAACAATGCCCATCTCTTTCATGGCGTTTGAATTTGTTCATGGATTTGTGGTAAACTTCTGTTTCCTGAAAAATCGATTTAGAGATAATTATCCTATCTTAGCTTTCCAGCCTTCTCATTCTTTTCACTCATTTCTCACGCGGGTTCATGAGTACTGAATAATAGTGACACTGGGATGTTTTTTTTTTTCTGTCATCGGTAAAAGTGATTTAAAGTGCGCTGACAGCCGATTTGTGGAAATCTTTACATCTAGGTTGATGTAAATAGTGCATGTCAACCAATATCCGTTAATTTGACGTGTTAAAAATACAGGTTGTGAAATGAACATAAAGTTCAGCTTTTCTGTGACTGACTAACGATGATTGCAGATTATAACTGTCTGATAATGTTGTATACGGACTAGCAGTCTTAGACATGATAAAAGTGACGTCCACTGGTATAATTATGGCTTAAATAAAGTTTAAAACTAGATAAATAGGTCAGTGACAGTTTTGTGGAAGACATGATGATTAAGAAAAGTTATAAGTAATGAAGTTTTAAAGTTGCGCTTGGTCAAACACAAATTGGAAACTCTTTGTTCTACATACTCAAAACTCTGATGCAGGAATTTCATTTTTCTTCACAGGATTTTTGTTTCATTATATCTGCGCCCTACTTACATTAAATGATACATGATATTGGTATTGCAAGGTTAACCACAACGCTGCCAAATTGCATTTCATCGACTGAAACTTCGAAAATAATTTCTTATGCTCTATTGGCTTTAACTTTCATACATCTGTTTTTTTCTCCCATTTTCTCCTCGCCGGACTTGTCTTTTGAAGGGACGTGCTTTAGTAATTAGGCTTATTTTAGAATTGGTACATTTTACTCAAATGGGAAAGAATTTGAATCATTATTCACTGCTTCCACGAAAACAGGAATAACCGGTGAAGCAAAAACATGCATTTCAGAATAGTAATTACTGGAGTGGAGGTGGGTGGGGGGAGGGGGGTTCAGATGGAGATGTTGGTCTACGGTAAGCCACTACAATTTAGAAATGTTAGACGTGGTTTTGTTATAATTGGGCCTAATACAATTTATTTTAACTAACATTTTATACAAATGACTTTTATTTGCAGGCGAGAACAGTAACATTCATCAGTGGTGAGTGTATCCATTATTTGAAAAAAGGGAGGAAAAAGTAGCACTTTAAGAATTCTTTGCGGTATATTCCCTCGTTTAATAATGGGAAAACATATTTGTGAAAGATGTGCTTTCCGGTTCGATTTTATTTTATTTTCTACCTTTCGGAACAAGAGGTTAGCAAACACTCCAAAATCACTTAGGCCCTCGTTGTATTGGCATACTGATGGAAAGCAATTCATGCATATTTCATATTCGTTCTGGTATTGAGTCCTATACAAAAAAGGACCACAAAAAAGTCAAATTGAATCTTAAGTTGTGTAACTTTTCCATATGAACTTTGGTTGTCATGGTGATGTTACTTCCACGCTTATATAAAGAGTCCCATGGTACGGGTTTGAGCATCAGCCAAGTCTTAGAAGGTCAAAGGTGACATATAGCTGAGCTACTTTGCACTTTGACATGTCCATAATTATACAGTTTTATATTTCCAGTTACACCTTATGCGCTTTAAATTTGCGACTTCTCGGGTATTGTGTTTTCACTGATGGAGACTATGCCACATTATGACAATCGTAGATTCGCCAAAGCCTTTGGGTTTTAATCATTGGATAAAGACTGGGCAGCGTCACCATGGAGAAGATTAATTGACTAAGTATTAAGAGTGAGAAGGGGGACGGTTTCTTATAGCATCTCCATTTGACGTTCCCTTTCCCCTCCTCCATGCTTTCTCCTTTTTTTCTCTCTCTGCTTATTACCCCCCCCCCCCCCAACCTATTTTGTTTGATTTGTTTGATTTATTTTATTTCTGTGTTCAAAAGTATACGAATCCAAATTCAAATTACAAAAATTAGAACAATAACAAATAGGCTACAATGAATAAAATGTTTACAAAAGTAATTAAATGAAAAATCATGTACAATTATATATTATACGATAAACATGTATGAAGCATACAATAAGATAAGAAATATGAAATATTTTCAATAAATTAGAGAGATAATTTAAAACGCAGGAGACCAACACCATATTTGTAGGGGGTACGCACCCATTGTAACACTGTACCTATACCACTGGTTTAGGCATTGCCTAATGTAGTAGTATCGTGGCATCTGCCTCAATAAAAGCTCTTATCATCGGGTCCCTTGAAAACCAAATTTTAACGAAAAAATTATAATCAAGCAAACATTTGCTGTATTATCAATTAAGACCAGCATTTCCAATGACTTGTATACCTTGCGGTCAAGATCTCTGTTATTAGGGGAAAATCCCTGATTCAAAGATAATTCAATTTCAAGAACAGGAAAATGGACAAGAAACTGGCTCAACTAAATCAATCGATAGCCGCCAAGTTTTGATGGCAAACGAATACATGAAAAATGGCGGGAATTTGGTTGAATGATCACCAGTATCCACTGATGACTTTTGAATGTAAATTATACTTTGACTGAGTGATGCATAGCTTTGGTAAAGCTATTGAGAGGGATGAGGGGTGGATGGTTGAATGAAGGCGGCGCCAACGACATATTCTACTCCCCGTACACTATAAGACCACAACACTCCGATCCGATTTCGGAAGAATTTGAAATAGCATTCGATATAAACATTCACACATGTCGAATATTAATATCAAAATACATGTTCGGAATACCATGGATGATACAACATAAATGTCAGTGGGTTGCAAGTTCCATATAGGAGGGAAATTTAAATCGGCTTAGAATCGTAGATAGGACTTCGTCATTTCAATCGTGCGATCGCCTACGATTTGAAGCCGATTTTTCATAAAAGCCGACACGGCTGACAAGAAGGCTTAAACTGACTAGAAATTAGGTTGTTGATATTTATATCATTATTCGAACTTCCATGACGAAGATTAAATTTGTTTGATTGCGCTATCGTAGGTAGGCCAACGTCATTTCAGTCGTGCGATCGAGTACGATTTGAAGCCGATTTGTCCTTTACGCCGACATGGCTGACAAGGAGGCTTAAACTGACTAGAAATTCGCTTGTTGATATTTATATCATTATTCAATACGCCATGAGGAAGATTACATTTGTTTTTGAATGCCCATATCCAACGCAACTATACGATTTCTTTGAACATCGGATCGCAGAAGGATCGTAGGGTGTCCAGTTTGCTTTTAATATAAAATGCGCGATAAGAAGTCACGGAGTGAGGTAGGGTTAAGGATGGATGTGGTCATATCATTTAATTTGTATGTTGACGTTACCCTCTCTCTTTTTCCTTTCCCCTCCCTTATTCATTCACTTTCCCCCTCTTCCTCTCTCTCTCCTCTCCCTACCTCCACTCCTCTACCCTCTTCCCCTCTTTCCCTCCCTCTCTATCTCTCTCTCTCTCTCGTCCTCTTTCTCTCTCTACATTTTTCTTTCTCTCTCTTTCTCTCTATCTCTTCCCCTTTCTCTTCTCTCTCTCTCTCTCTCTCTCTCTCTCTCTCTCTCTCTCTCTATCTATCTCTCTCTCTCTTACCAATCAATTGGGAGACCGGGGACGTGACCCCTTTAGCTGCGTCCATCACTGCTCACATTGCTCATGATGTCTCGCCAAAACATCATGCGATCTTCCCCAAGTATCAATGAAATAATATTTGGGACGCCACCGAGTTCGTATTTTCGGTTCATGCTCATGGCAGCGGATTACAGCAGACGTGGGTGCACGCATTGGCGCATTGGAAGGAGGGGGCAAGGGGCGAAGTGCCCATCCAGACAAATTCATGCTTCTACTGCTGTTGCTGTTGCTTCTGCTACTACTGCTGCTTCTGCTGCTGTTACTAGTATTGCTACTGCTCCTACCGTTGCTGCTTCTACCACGTATCGTGATGATAATAACAGCAGTCATTAAGCCTCGGTCACAAATGCCATTACGAACTGCTACGAACGCCGTACGAACGATTTTCAAAAATTGGAAATTCGGGAAGACAATGGAAAGCAGGGAGATTCGTACGAAATTATCGTTCATACGAACCTTTGTGAACGTAGCATGAAAAACCCTACAATCCAAACGAGGTATATGAATCAAGGGAAGTTAAATGCTTTGCCCCCTCCTTTGGCCAAACTTTAGATACGCCACTATGTGCAACCCTATTATTTTACGAGTTCAATTGATTGTCGTGGCTGTCATTCATGACATTGAGAGCTGCGAGAAATAAAATATGATACTGGTTTAGTTTGTTTAGCCTTCTCAAATTATTGTGCCTAACTCCATAATTAGAAGTACTCTTGAAGCATATCAGATGAGCAAGAATGCATATGCAAGTTTATAGCTGTGCAAAATCTACCAGATAAAGCTATTTTATCCTATCGGTTAATGCATGATATTGACGCGAAGCAATATTGTCACCGTTACTATATTGTGCCGTAGAAGCCCTTTTCTTACTCAGCATCTTTCCACGAGGGTCGCCATTTTGATTATTAAAAATCTGTTGTCGGTCTCGTGTCGGTGTTGTTGGTGTTGCTAAGGTATAAGTTGGCTACAATACCTCTAAGCCCTTCATAAAGTAGTTTCGCACCTGTTTTTAAACCAAGCCGATTGTTAACGTTTAGCTTCCGTTCATGGGTTTCCAAAGGATACTGGAGGATTGAATCAAATGATTGCATTTTGAAGTGCAACGATGTGTTAAAGTATAACAAATTTGCAATAAAAGGAAAAAATGTATAAATATAATTAAATAATAGTGGGCCCACACTATCCGGTATGACCATTTATCGCGTTATACTGGGATCCGTTATATTATTTGAATTCATACTCATATTCCTTAAAGAGAAGGTTGAGTTCTGGGAAGAGGTGAAAATAATTTGTGAGCGTTATCATTTGTATTATGCAAGTGTGGAAGAACATCAGATAATACATGTTCCCCGAAAAGCATGGCTCTTTAAATGCCTTCATATTCTAAATATGTCATGTAACATCGTAAAAATCCAGGGACGGATTTTTACGCCACGTGTTCGTGTAGTCCCATATTATCTTTCTGTGTACAGTGTTTGTAACTTTACCAAGACTTGGCCAAATTTCTTATCATTTTGATGATTCCAGAACCTTACAATACACACAAATTCTTATGTGCTAGATGATCAACCTTTTCTGGTCGATTCCACACTGTTTATTTCATAATGCAATCGCATGACCAGAACTCAACTTCATCTTTAAACTTAAACTAAACAAATAAAAACGAAACAAAAACACTGAACCCGTTTCAGTTTGGTGCATATGCGATAGACTTATAAAGCACTCTAGCAATGACGTTGGATTAAGTGTTTGTGTACCCAAGGCTGATATTATACTTAATCTGTCATCGTAGATGGCAGATGTGACAGATTCCATGAATCCGGATTAATTTATCATTTTCGTCTGCATCATATCCTGCAGAATTATACACTTTTTTTGTCCTAATGCAGTCAATTAATAGGTGCTTTTTGACAATACGGCGATAATTAATACGACACCAGTGCATCAATTTGTTCTCAAATCTGTGTGTACACAATCCCTATTACTTCCCATATTAATATTATTTTGTTTGTTTTATTAAAACGGATACGATGGCGTCGAACACGTTTTGCACAAAGTGCACTAACTTCATTAAGTTAAATTAACCACACAAAAAGCAGGGAGATCTATATTATCATTCTTTACTGTTATGATTATAATGCCTACTTCTTGCGTGATGTACATGTAATATCCGATCTGTTTTGTTTCACGGCCCCTTCTGAAACCAGTTTTATAGTAGCTGATGTTTTTATTTGACCGCCTTTCTGAATAAATGAATTAATCAATCAATCAAGTTTAGTTCCACCAAAACTCTGCATATTTTTGTTTGCTCCTGAAAAGTGTATCGTTCTTTATTTTAGACTTTCATATAAGTGTAATTCCTTCACCCTCCTAACCTACAAATTTAGCACAATTTGCCATCAGCCACTAAGTTGACATGCTTAATAAATGTATACGGTAGAAAGGATGAATCTTAAAAGATGTAGGCCATTTTAAACAAATAATTATGCGGAAAGCAAGCAGACCGTTATCATAAATCAAAAGCATAACAAAGGCTGTAAAATAAAACGTGAAGTGAATTAGAATGTTGATTGATGTGTCATCGCGGTTTGGCTTTGACCATTTTATTCTTCACGAAATCTAAGATGAGTGATCATGTGTATGTAAGTGATTTTCGAACCCATTTATCAGAATAAAAAGTAGGATATGAGAAAGCAAAGGGGTCGGTAGTTTCTCATCAGATTGTAGGGACCGAAAAGCATACACATGTAGGCAAGTTTATCCATAGTGGTAACATTAATAAAATAAATGTATATAATGAAACATAAATGAAAAATAAATACAGTTAAATGAAAATAATAAAAATTGTATGAATAAATAAATAAATGAATAAATAAATGATTGAATAAATATCATATCCGAAAGAACTATAAGGCAGGGGACAGTTCAGCTGAGTTTATTTAGGGAGCGTTTTTTTTAATGAAAGCAATGTGGACGATATCTTTGATACCTTTATCTTGAAACGGTTTGAGTTAAGTCGCGTTATGATGATGCGTTCATAACTTAGCACCTTCGTACCTTCAGGTAGGCTTAATCTATCCTAATGATGTACATGAGCATCATACAAGGCAAATAGATAGTGGATGTTTACATGTGCCTAGATTTCACACTGATTGTTACAAATGTAGCCCAATCGTTTCTTCCATATTTGAATGGAATAAGCTAGATAATTCGATGAGAACGGCTTCCTCTGTCAATTCATTTAAGAGATTGTTTAAACAAAGTTGTAATTTGTGAATGGCTCAGCCGAACATACACTACGTTCATGTTATGTAATATCAACATGACATATTCACATAATTGCGACTTAATCAATATTTTCCTATTGACATTACTGTTGAATTAAGTTAATGATATTGCAAACGAGTATTATTTTTAACTGTACTGTATAAACGTTATAAACGATGTAAGTATGTTCATGTTCATTCGGTGCCCCATGGAAGACCACTACTTATTGGTGAATGGGCTACCCTGTCAAAAGATTAGAAATAAATAAATAAATAAATAAATACAAAATTGGTAGCTCAAAATTCAACAATACTGTTAACCCTCAATCTACCAAAACCTTGTAAACTCAAACTGGCAGTAATGCTACGGATTCACTAATTGGTCTTTTGTCTTTTTCAGCGCGTGTTGCACGCACGACTGATTCTATTGTTATATAGTCCATTCGTCAGTATTTTTACTTCGGCACTTCGTGACATTAACAACATTAGCGGTTTGGGAAAGACATGCACTCTCTTTTTATTTCTATTTTGGTATAACAAATCGGGGACATTGTGGTTAATGCAACGCTTGCGACTAGAGTAACTAAGCCTTAGAAGATCGTGTATCTCAATTTTAATGCAATTCTAATGCTCGTTTTATCCTAGGAAGGGGCAAATAAAACTAGATCGATTTCAAATATTCGCGAACTGAAGAGTAAGAAAGTCGCCCTGTTTTGCCGCTCCTTTCATCCACCTCGGATCCGTAATAATTTCGTTCCCTGCATAACTCATCGATACGTAATTGCAAAACTTCATACACCTATGCAAGTCTATAGATGCTTGAAAACATATCTCGACTGTTTCAAGCAGAACGCCCCCCCCCCCCCTCCCCTTGGAAAAAATAGAGTTTGCCCTTTTTTTCTTCATTTTCTTTGTCGTTTTTTGTATGAGTTTGCCATTATCTTACAGTTCGGTTTTTAATACTATATGAATTGTTTGATATTTTGATGGGAAAAGTTATGCATAGTATCTAAACGAATAATCATCTTTGGTTAATCTCTCAATTCCCTGACGGGGGCCCAAAATGCCCCCTCCCCCATTATGTTCGGCCATCCGCCCATACACATTAAAGGCCTGCGCCACTGTATTACTTGTAGCTACTTACTCCCTCTATATAGAAAACAATGACTACTCGGTGACCATTGCCCCCCCCCCCCATGATCCTCTTTTGCTTATGTTAATTGAGAGCTGAGTTGATGAGATAGCCACCTGTCAGCGACCTTCCCGGGTGGTCTAATCCCTCCTAGCCAAACTAGTACAGATGGCCTTTAAACTATCTGGTGTAAAGCAATATATGTATGTAACATAATACCCTTAGATCTGCGAGGACACACATGTATGTAGATGTTTGGTGAATATTGCACCCCAAGGACAATGTGAGAATTTACCGCATAACCGAGGACGTACCTTTTCTGTGCAAATAGAGCACGTAAAAAACGTACTCCAGAATGAAAGGGCCTAATATTTGTAACAATTTGCAGGGTTCTAGAACCTTTGACGTCCTCGATGTGTTAGTGGTCGACGAAGTAAAGGTACAGTTCTTATCCGTGTCCTCGGTACCAACCCACCCGCCCACGCACCCACATACACACACGCATATCCCAAGCTATATCCTGAAAATGAATGTTTAAACTAATTAAATCAATATACAAAGTTTTAACCAATTTCTTATACAGTTAATTGGCAGCACATTCACTCTGGAAGGCTATTCGGAATAAACAGGAAAGGACATTACCGTCAACATGTTGTAATTGTGACACAGCGTACTTCAACGAAAGTAATATGTCATTGGGGGAATATCCGAACCCTTGAGAGATATATGCGAGTAGAATTGCAAGAAAACGATGTTTACATGACTTCTGTACATTATTGATTGATGCGACACCTTACAGGAATAAATAGACTGGGAAGAGACCGACTAATTTTGTATAAAATTAGGTACTTGGCGGGGAAGACATGGAGAACGCGAGCATCCCCCCCCCCCACATTTTATTCTCCCCGAAACAGCATAGTGCACGTTAGACAATTCAGTTTCTTCGAGCACCCCCCCCCCCACCTTTAAATCGTTTCGCAGCGCTTGCGAATGTAGCCATTGACCAAAGAAAGGTTTTCGAAACATCAGAATAGTGTGATATATGTTAATTTATAGAACGTTCTCCTTTGCGAGTGCGGAAACCTAAAGACCTAAATATCTATTTAAAAAACCGAAATAGTTTGACGGGAGAGAGGGGAAAGACACAGAGAAAGAAGGGGTACTATTTGTTTGCGCTTCCATAAGTGTTTGTTGTAACACAACAGGAATATTAATTTGACAATAACAAACAAAAATTGGAGGAATATGAATAAGAAAGAGAGAGACTGATATGAATTAAAACAGAAATGCAAGTAAAAACTAAGGAAAGCTATTATAACATTTTTAAAACGGAAGGAGGTCACATTATAACCAATGGAAAAATAAAGAGATGGAAAAGGGGAATGGCCTGAATGATGAAACAGAATCTGTTGCAAAAATTGAAGGTATATTTATCTAATAAGAATAGGGGAAGATGATAATTTATTGATTTAAAAAGAAATAAGTGATGTGGTTTCTTTCGAGAGCCCTTAAAATAAAAACCAGTGAGCAGGCACAATTGTATTTAAACAATTATTCCGAAAGTCATGAAAGACGCTGAAGTTATCTTCATGGAATTATGTTTTTTTCCGTTTAGATTACAATTAATAGGCTTATCTATCACATGTAAACGAATGACGCTATATAACTTATTTTTATTTTGAGGTATAAATTACTGATTTAAAATGTACGTTCTACTAAAATGGCGTCAAACTGTGTTTCATCCTAAAAGGCGCTTAATCCATCGATGTGGCGACCAAAATCGTTCATTTAAACCACATGTCATGTGCAATTAACTTTCAAGCTATATAATTAATCATAAAAGATGATAATAACTTTGAATGATTTTGAAATAAATTTTAGTTGATTTATCACATTTGGAAATGAAACTCTTCAGACAACGGTTGACAGGCTTTGACATAATTTTCGACATCGAATGACTAACTTTCCATAACACATATACAGTTAAGATTTGTGATATGTAACAATTAACAAAGTGAGACAATGCCGCCAAATTAGCACGTGGCCCCATTTCTTCTAAAGACAAATAGATCTCATATACACAACAAAATTGGATGAGCTATCAAATCCTTCATTAAATGAACTGCAAGAAAATGGAGAGTATACATTGCTGAAATCCAATTAAGCCTAAAACCGCAAAGCTCTCAGTAAAATCCCAAATAATTCACAGTGATAGGTAGTATGTAATTATTTCATTCGAATCCCAATTTTGATGAATAATGCAAAGACATGCTTATGAAGCCCGAACTTAGGATAACATGCGTTGGTATAATCTCCTTGGATGAGTAAAAAGGAACCCCCTTGCGAGTTAAGACGGGTTCGATTACAATGCTTACCAAATCCCACTCCTGTCGCGTTAAATCACAGCAGGGATTAGAAGCGCGCAGACACAAATTTGTTTAGGAACTTTATACAGGAGTGTTGAGGTTGAATCGAATTGAAGGCAATTATGACGTTTTGTTTGACCGGAAAGAGAGAGGGGGTACAGACTTAAATATACATCCTTACTGGTTACAGCTAACCCCACAAGCATCAGTGATCGGTTTTAAAAATACAACAATTTAAGGAATATACAAAGTGTACATTCATCAAATATATTTAGCGAGCGTTCTTCCCTTTTTCCTCATTTTTTGTATTCTCTCCGTCCAAATAGAAATGCTGAAAAGCAATAAAGGGTGTCGTATATTATTACACAAGATGGTTGAATTATTGAATTAACTTTATTAATATTTTACTACAGAAAAATAATAGTTTGTGGGGGTGAAATCTCGTGAAAAAAACATAAAATCGTGCACTCAATCCTTTTCTTTCTTCTCAAAACCCTTTAGTTTTTAACATCTTAATATATAGAAATGATTTATAACAATATATTGGAGTTATAAGGCGCCAAATCCACTTACAATCAAATGCTCAAGGCGAAACATCATAAAACATCAATATTCTTGTACACAAATACAATATAACACAAAGAAAAGTAAAAATCTGTTCGAATTGAAGCAAATGGAAAAGAAAAGTATTAAGGTTGCTTTGAAAGATTCTACTGTGGGAATATCTCTGATCCCTCTAGGTAAACAAATACGGAGTGGTGGTTCGGCATGAGCGAAGGCCTCCCCCCCCCCCCCACTTTGTATAAAATTTTGCAAGAATAATTAATCCAGAGTTTTGAGAACGTAAAGATCTGGCAGGTGTGTATACGTAGTGATTAATCAAAGAAATATTGTGCTGTTGAGCCGCGCCATGAACACAATGAAACATAAGCAAAAGAAGTTTGAAAGCAATACGTTCTTTTATAATTAACTAATGGAGTTCCTTGAAAACCGGTGTGATGTGACTGTGTTTGTTGGAGAGGATAACAATACGAACAGTGGCATTCTACAATTTGTTGTAATTTGGCAAGCTGATTATGAGACAGGTTGAACAAGGGAGCATTTCCGAAATCAATACGAGATGAAATTAATGCATGTATAACCTTTTCTGTTCCACAGCGAGTTGAGTATTTTCTTATTAAGCACTTCTAGTTAGGAAGTAATTCTTTAGTTTGTTGTTATGTTATTTGTTATGTACATTGTCTATAAGATAGCTTTTATTTCACCATAAATTAAGTAACGCTATTAAAAACGGTATTAAAATATCCTTTGGTTTGTTTTTATGTTATTGTTATGTACATTGGCTACAAGATGGCTTTTATGTTACTATAAATTAAGTAACACTATTAAAAAGTCAATGGAAAGTGTATTGTGAGGGGAAAATAATAACTGTCCGTTGATTAATGACTATATCACTGAAATCAATCAGCTTATGATACGGTACTTTATAATCTTCCATCGAACTTTGGCCATCACTCCAATCGCTTCATTTACTAATAAATTACAACCATTAGCACGAAGAATTGTACTTCTTGGACTTCCGAAATAACTGACGCGAACCAACATTGGAGCAATCACTTAGTTCAAGCACCGTTGCCTAGGTTGTAGAGATTTCCGTATTCTTAGTCACCTCTATAGGCCTGTCATCACCAGCTCGAGATTGCCAAATATCCCGCTATTTGAATTATCCCGATCGCAAATTATCCAGTTAATTTGCGTCTTCATCATCCCGAAGTTGCAATTAGCGGGATATTTGGTCGAGATAATCATCCCAAGATATATTGGGCTAGTTTGCAAATTATCCCGCTATTTGGCAAAATATACTGCTATTTGTCCGGTGCCTTTTCACCAGCCCGAAGACTCGCACTAAGCGCGATCGCTGAGCAAAATAGCAAGTTTTGAGGTCAAGTTCCGAGCTGATAAAAAGATGCGATATGTAACTTCGCGATTATTTCCCAAATTAGAAGTAGCAAGCTATCTCGAGCTGATGAAAACATACCTTATGACGCGTGCTTAGTCTCAGATTTTAGGCAGAACGCATTAATCTTTTTGTTTCTTTCTTAACCTGACGTTGCCGAGTTGCAGATTTTCAAAGGGTCCTGAAAAAAGAGATTAATGAGTGTAGTTTGCAAAGGTGATAAATTGATCGTGGTTGACGACTAAATACGGAGACTATTTGGACCATTACATGGAAATTAATTTTGAAGGGAAAACAAATCGTTTTCTCGTGTTTGAATAATGTTTGCAGTTTTACTTTCAATTTGTTTGATTTTCTCTCTTAAAAGTTAACACCTTCAAATTGTTTATTCTTTGTCTTTATCGCCCTAAGCAAACAAACATTTTGAAGCTACTTACTTTACATCAGAAGCGTAAAGAACATTCTCGTGTATGTTATCTGTCCTGTGAAAAACGGGTTACATACACTCTAACGTATTGAAATATAACGTAATATATTTATTTGTCATCTGATACTTTGACAAACTAGTCAAAAGAATCACGTCCTCCTCAAATGTAGTCAAAATAGATTATGCGTATTTAAAAGTGATGCCTTTTAAAAATATATTTTGTTTGTATTTAGGAAAATCTTTGAAAAAACTCACTTAATTAATCATCGGAAGGTAATAAATCAAGAAATACTATTGTTGTTGTTTCTGTTACTGTTTTCTGGTTGTGATTCTTAACCTTATTTTTCACAGAAAAAAGGATACGCGACCGAAGATTTAAAGGGAATGGTTTGGTGTGGCTACCTACTTTATTCTAGACAGCTTAATATCGATTCATCATTATTAATAGCGCATCAAGTGCACTCGTTTTGAAACATTTTACATAACACATCTTAGAGGTTTTCTTGTTTTTGGATAATGGATTGATTATAAATTAGATTTAGCAAATCCCACCTGCCACATAATGGGCTGTAAATATAAAAGTGTATTGTATGACCAGGTGGGACATAACTTATCAATCAGGATCGATCATCTCGTAATGATTGTTTTACGTGATGCCTAAAGCCCATCACACATTATATGATCAGATTTAGATCCCATTTTGGGTGAATTTGCAATATCATTTGATACGAACACTCAAACATGTAACATCCTAATGACTGAGGATCTGAATAGTCATATGATTAAGAAAATCTAAATTTCAAGGGATGTTATGCTTCCTTGGAAAATAATGATAAATCGGCTCATCAACGTAGTGACGTCAGACCAGTAGTACGATTGTCTACGATTAAAAGCCGATTCGGCTGTTATTCTGACCAGAAGAGTTCAATGTACCTAAATTTCGGCTGTTCGTATTCTTTTCATTATTTAGAAGATAAATCAAGAACATTAGCTACAAACACAATAAATATATGTAGCATATTATGATTAAAATTCTTAGATTTCAAGTAGGCAGCAAGGGATGAGTGGTATTTTGGTCAACAAGTTATTTTTCATTTCCTCTTGTATGTTTTAGTGCCTTAATTGCTTTCTCCTGATTTGAATAAGAAGATGAAAGGAATTCAATTTGTCAAGAAGGCTGCAAAATATACGTAAAATATTGATCAAAAAGGCATTTTCCATTTTTATCTTGTATGCCTAAGTGGCTTTCTCCTGATTGAATTACAACAAAAAAACAGTTGTTGTGAAAGGAGATTTCTGATAAACCTATTTTCAGTCATGTCAGCTGTGACGCAAATTGATGCCAAGCAATGACTCAGTGAAAGGACAGTGGTCTCGTAACCTAAAGGTCCGGTTCGAAACCCAGTCGATGCGCAAGTGCCCTTTGGTTTTTTTTTTATTTGTTTATTTATTTAAATACGGAGACTAAAAAACATGCTTCAGGCTTGGCATAGTTGTTTTTCAGCATGTCCGCACACGGTACATTAAAATACATATGAATAAACAGATGAAATACATAATTAAACTATTACAATACATAACGTTATAGTAAATAAATGTACATCCATTGATCCCCACTACCAAGTCCCTCGGAGAGGACTTGAATCCGTCGATCCCCAAAGCACAGCAAAGTAAAACAGAATTCTGAATAGTTTCCTAAAATATGTGAATGCAAATAGGGACATGTAAATACACTGTCGCTCATATAGTTGGAATATTTTTGTTTTACCCCAATTTATGGAATTATTTAAAAAATAATTTAAAAATAATAGATCTAGATGATAGTATACATTCTCAGATTGTATTGAATAACATAATTTGCCAATGTGTGTTTTCCGTGACTGCTAAAGCATGTGTATGCTACTATGCTTATCAGCTAGGGGACCTACGCCCTTAAGTCATAATTGACAGTAATGAGGATTAATGCCCCACAAAAGGGCACTAATATAGCACATCGACACGGTTTTGATCCTGGGGCCTCACAGTTACGAGGCTATTGCTTTGTCACTGAACCATGACTGTACGCAGCGGGGGCTAGGGTAGGGGGCAGTTTCCATAAATTAAAAAAACACAGAAAATGCAATAAATTTTCAATAATTCATTGCATTTTACCCAAGTCCCCAACATAAAACAATCCTCTGTGTGCCCATGCCTTGAGCCATAATGCATGGCCATCAAGAGGAATTTTGTTATGTTGGGGACCGGGGTAAAATGCAATAAATTATTGAAAATTTATTGCATTTTCTGTTTTTTTTTTTTTTTTATTTACGGTATTGCCAATATAATGAACAAGTATAATATGACATTTAATAATCTGATACTAAGATGATTCAAAAACAAACTTTATTTTCCTAAAATTCGTAGGTTGTAAACAAGTGTCAATGGCGTACTCAGGGCATTGCATCTCAAATAACTGATATTCGAATATTGCTAATGCCGTCAAATCGAACTTGTTGTCGCGGCAGTGAAATTGTGTCCGCATATTTGCATCGAATGCCTTCCAATAAAAAAAAAAAAAGTTTATCTTTAATGACAAGCATTTATTTCACATCGGGGACAGTCCCCAAGTTCATTTTAATGGGAAGGTTTTTCCCAGTTCAACCTTAAAGTCGCCCGCAAGCGCACAAGTATGCTCGTCAAGCAGTTTTATTAAATGTAAAGTACACGACTTTATTTCTGAAAAATCAGGCGTACCTAAAGAATGGTAGTTCAGCATTATTCAGTGCGAAACACACACCTAATCGTGTACCCGATGTGTATACTACAATTCTATCTATATCTGATGAAAAAAATTCTTTCATTAAAAATGTGAATAAAAAAAATTATTGAACGTCGGAAATTAAATGGGATTTTCCTCTTCCTCTTTTATTCGTGACTTTCCATTTACTTCTGATCATCTTAATATGTAGCGTTAGCCTATAATGGGGCTAATTTCAAACTAATGGGATAGTCAAATGAACCGAGATATTGAAGCGCAGCACACTGCAAATAAATAATGCTGATTGTGGTATCATTGTAGCCACTTTCCCCGGTTGGATTTCCTGCGCATGCGCTTTAACCATCAACGCACTTTCGCGACATAGGAGAGCAGACGATACACTTTTTGCTATAAAACGCACAAAGCTTCCCGCCAATCGACCATTTCTGTCGCAACACGGTCTTAAAACACTTAACTCGCACTGGGAAGAAAGCCACAAGATACACCAAGAATTTGTTCTCCCTCATCAGTCTTCGCAGTCCATACAGGACGTATTTTATTTTAGTTTCCTTCACCTTTTGCTCCTGAAGACATCTATTCATCAAAACCTGTCCTCGCACGAAGGCATTTCTTCTCAAGCCAATCACCCCTACCCGCTCCCCGGAGAACCCACCAGTATCAGGTAAATAAATGAATTTCTCTAAAATTATGAATTACATATTGATGTTAATGACCTTTATCTTGGAAGTTAACTTGATAAACATTGGTACATTATTATTCGTTCATTTGTCTTAAGTATTCTATTCTTACCCTGATTGCAAATATTTAATGCTTTATTTCGTTATAGATTGTTTACCACAATATGTTTACCAACACCTTTAGTCAGTAGGCAATTTGTTAAAATGTCATATTCAATGACCATATTGTATACCGAATTGTATTTTCTTCCCCAAATTATGTTTCTTTCTCTTTCTTGAAATGTTCTTGCTTTCTTTTCTTTCTTTTTTTGGAGGGGGATCTATGGTGGCTTTCCCGATGATTCCACAATTTTCTTAGAATCTCTCTGAGAATTTTATTTGTAAGGTCGATCACACTGCTATTCATTTTGTTCATGATCTCGTTATAATTGAAATATTCATTGTTTGTGTGGTAATTAGTTTGCGTAGGATTTGGTTGGTACCGCCTTACCTTGGTTTAAATTGTTTGAATTTCTCATTTCAATTCGAGTTCATTTAGATATTGTTACGTCTTATATGCCTGTTGGACTATAACCAACTATAGTAGATCCACTTTCGTATTTGTTTCGAACGCGCGTGCCGTTACGAGGCCTGTCGGTATTAGCCGAATGATTGCGCATTTAGTAATAAGCCTGGAATTTCAGCGTCACCCTCGTTTTTGTTTACAATTGAATGGACAAAAATAGATAGATAACTGAAGAATAAATAAACGTGCTGACACATCTTTTCATTGTTAAAGTTAGAATATCAATCTTAATAGAAATTTACAACGCTGTAATGTGAAATTAAGGTAACAGTGAGATACCAATTATGTTTGTCGTCGAGTTCGATATTCCCGTCAAGGATATGTAGTCGTACAGTCTCGAGACGGGTGTAGCTATAGAGGGGCATGGGGACACGTGCCCCCCACCTTAAATTGAGAAGTGACCAAACTATTTTTATTTTTAAGCGAGAAAAGTGAAAAGGGACAGGGAAATGGTGGAAAGGAAGAGAAAAGAAGATTATTGGGCCACATCCCGCGTCCCCCTTGTATGTAGCCCAATACATTTTCGAGATATACCGCCCCCCCCCCCTCGCTCCAGTGCCCCTTTAATGGGTCACCTCACGCCACGCCACTGAATCTCTATCACATCCAATATCTGTTCTCATCTACAGTATAGATCGAAATAACCAGTCACGTCGACTTCAATCAATCTTTTTCTTTGTTTTATGATCATCAAAGAAACACATTTTTGGTATTAAAACAAGTCTCTTTGTGAAGAACGAAAATGGTAAAAGTTGTTTGCGAGGTCTAATTTGAAATACTTACGATTTTTGATGACCAGTTACCATCATTACATATTACAGCATTATTTCTTTTAAATTTAATATTCCAACTTTTACCAGTATAATATGTGTTATCGTATTTATTTATTCCTCGCTTATTTATTATCTTTTCAAAAAAATTGTATTCATATTTGTCTGTCTTTCTTTCTTTCTTTATTTCTTTACTTGGAAATTTTCTTTGGAAAAGTTATCTGTCATTTGATTGAATATGCACCTTAATTTTCGTATAAGGCGATCACATTAAGCATTTCATAGTATCATAAAGGTTAGGCACTTCATTCAAATGGACAGATTGGGGACGTTAGGTATTGAATATTGATTAAATGATTATTCGAGTAATGTGCCAATCGCTTTGAACTATATTGAGAAAAAAAACTCATTAAATTCGTATTGGCTGGGGTATGAGTAATGTTTTGATTGGTGCCAGTTTCCGCCCTCTAATGAAATATAGGGAGACATCTTAGCATCAGCCTTCTTTACTGATTGCAAGAGACACGGTTGTTATTATTATATCGCTTTATTAACCCCTTCCGTTTAAGTTTTCGAATACTGGAGTTACGAAGGCCACGGGAAGCATACTCAATACAATGTAAGGGAAGGCAAGTTTAACGGGTTCATATCGTCAGTATGGGTGTGGGAAGGAGGAACGCTACTGAATTATCCACCCACACACACACACGCTCACCCACTCCCACACATACACACGCACAGAATGCACTCTTACTAAAAACAAGTAAAGATTAATAGCAATCGTGAGTTTATGTGCGGTCACATGAAGGAAGGAATTGCTTGTACAAACATTCTGTCCGATTTTTAGGTGAAGAATCATTAGTATTTGAATGATAAGGCACTAAATTGGACAGCAAATAACTTCTAATCAATAAGTTTCGAATAAACACAATAATTTCTTGATGTCCGCAAACTTTAACTTGCATTATGAAAAGTGTAGACGAAGTGAAAAGAAAAAACTCGGAATGGGGGCTAGGGCGTTTTATATATCCCATCTAGCCCTTTTAGCCCTTTTTTCATAATTTCATATTTTATAGTTATCACTTTTCTAACAAATAAATATCTAGTTCAACAAATATTTATGCTCATTAATACATGTGCACCATTAATGGATACAATTCTATGTTTTCTATATTTGTATACAGATTCATATATTTTTTTTTTTTTTTTCTCCATTCCAATGTATAAGGATAATTAAATTAGATTTATTTGCTCGTTTTCACCTACATCAAAAACCACCTGGAACATAGCGCATAAGTAATGGTCTAAAGATGAGCATTATTACAAATGATGGATTTTTATGAATTTAAACTTTTAGTTATAATAATCACCTGGTTACGATAGTTCCTCTCATGATTTTGTTTTCGTTTTCTTCGCAGGGATCATAAAATAACATGAATCGTGTTTTCTGACTTCAAATAAATCTCACCCTATGGCAAGCGATTTCAACCGTGAACGTAATTAAAAGAGAATTAGAAACAAATCAAGCATGATATGAAAACATGAAGTTTTTAATTTGATATGCATGGGAATTAAAGCGGCGTAGATTTAACTTCTACTCTTAAAAGGTTCATCACTGAATTTAAGAGGTGTTTGTAATGTACGTTGTACACAAATAAACATATGCTTCCAAATAGATGGAAATCCGGTTTGATATGAAAGTTTTTTTTTTTTTTTAATGCCATTCGTTTAGAAAAAGCATGATAATTAGGTTGCCTAATCGATTTCATATCTCTGTACAAGGTAATACAAACGATATTTTTTGTCTTTGTATGTCTGCTTCAGATTGGAGGAATATGCTTGCCAATCCACACGATGTACCCTCCCCCCCCCCCTCAAGATTCAGACATCGTTCCACGCAACCACCAAAAGAACAAGTTTGCCGACCTCTCATTGAAACGCATCTATTAAGATTAACACGAGTCTCAATGGGCTCTTGGCGAACTTGTACTTATGACAGTTTTGTGAAACCTTGCCCAGTTCTACGACACAGGCACCTGCGACAATTTCTCCTGAGTCACTTGACTAAACAAAGTTCCAATCCCCCCCCCCCCCCCCTGCGCCCACCACGATACCTATTAACCACATCGTTAACCATAAACCTAACACCAAATCCCTATCGCAATCTTTATTCTTACCCTTCTCCTATTTGTTGATGAACTAAACCTAGAAGCAATTGTCGTCACCATGGTCGTAGATAATTTACAGCGGATCACTGTATAGACCTGTTATGGCGGATCTTGTACGTCCACTGGGGCTTGTCGAGGTCACAACCAGGTGACGGGATGATAGGCTTTCGACCAATGGCTTTGTTGGTGTAACAATTTCAAGATTCCCTGGATATTCCAGAAATGGGACAAATACTATGTCTGTGGAACTTTTGGTGGATTCGCCTGTGGCAGGTTCGTCAGGTTTTCGAGGTCTCAGGAGATACCAAGGTCAGGATGTCTTTGCTACCTTCAAGTTACCGCGGGGTCATTGCCTTATGCCACTGCTCAGCTGGGGAAGGGATTTCCCTCCTAACCGAAGACAAGGAGTAGGATTTCTGACGTTGCAACGGAGGAGGGTCACATGGGCACGTACCCCCCCCCCCGTCCAATTGAATGGGGGCATTGAGAGAGAAAGGGAGATTTTAAAAAGAATTTACTTAGTGAAGCCTCATCAGCATCAATGCTGTTCTTCTTGAGGGCCTTGCAATTAGTATTACCCCAGCAGTTGACTGGTACCGAATTACACCTGGGTGGAGAGTGGCAAATGTAGATTAATGTCTTGCCAAAGGTTATTAGTGCTGGGCTGGTATTCGAACCCTGAACCCTAGGATTGAGAGTCTAGTAAATTGACCACTCTACCACAACACTAAACGAGACACGGAAAAAAAGGTGCTTAACGAAAAACAACGATGATCTTTGGCCCCCTTTCTGCACCTTTCCTATAGTCGGCTGCACTGTATATTTGCATTACATAGACCGTATATTACCCCCCCCCCCCCGTCTTCAAGTCAGTGCCCCCTCCCCAATAGTTCGACTCACGCTACGGCATCGATTTGGGCTTTAGAGTAACACTTGTTGTCTGCAAAGATGAGTTGAATAAAGTGATCTCAGTTTGACAAGGTGTCTCTAAACCCTAGGAGCAATACTGCCTACTCTGCTTTCAGTAGAACAAAAGGGTATTTGAACGCTATACCTATTACATGTCACTAGGGCCCGTGGGAAACTTTGACAACGCAGTCTTTAATTATTTAATACTTTCAGAGAATGATATACGTTATTGTATTTCACTTTCCTTGAATTTATGCTCGGATGTTACTTTACAACAGATCATTTTCATGTTGCTGATTCTAATGCCCACGCGACTGATTGACGATGTGCAAGAAAAACATTTTATCACATGATTTGCTTTTTTTCGAGAATGTTTTTACTTCTTGTGCTTGTCTCTAGGGCGTGTTCATCATTTTCGTGCTATTATTCATGTATGATGCACCTCCGGGCCATACCTTCACTCATTGGAGGAGTGGCGCCTGAATATTACGGGGAGGGGCACTTGCGTCACCTTGAATATCCCTACAACCCTGAAATGGGAAACATTTCCACATTTTCAGAATTCAGAAAAAGCATGTTTCTAAAATAGCTCGAAAATGGTCGCACATTTTGTGTACCATGTTTTGCAAATCCTTTTATCCCCCCCCCCCCTCCCAGCGCTACCCCTGACTCACTTCCCATGTGTCCGTCATTCCTCATCGTTAATAAACTTCTCTCTTTTGTTATTCCAAATTGGCCATACATCAACAAATTGTTAATTGTTAAGCGGAATAACAAAGGGGAGAATCGCAGACTGATTGTTCATTGTTTATCATTGCCCGTTTTTGTGTCAAAATTGCCACCATAAGTCATCGTACATCAACATAGCTGTTGAACGGAATATTAGGAGGACAGATGAAAATGAGAGTGGGGCTGCGTTTTTAAGCGCAGACGATTAGGGGGAAGTTGATTGAAGACGAACCCGCCAAATTGCAAGAATGGGCGTGTCAAAGCACCGAATGAGGCAAACCAATTACAAGCTTAATCATGGTATATCAACTGTTATTACCCGTGGGTTGAAGTCCTAATCTGTTGACTAAAGCAACATGTGTGCCTAATTATACCATTTGAGTAAACCTCGGTAAAAATAATGTAGAAATGATTGTTTTGACAACGCGTGAATGATGACTATCTAGCATGATGTGACATTAGTTGGTCGAACCGTCAGATAAACAATATGCTTTTTCATTGAAGCAGGAGAGTCAGATTGATTAAAGGTGGCTCTTTTTTAACTTCGATCGAAGTATACAATTTCGAAAAGCCGTTGAGCGAAATTTCAATCACCTTCGGTGATTTCTGTTTATTAGAAAACAAAAATGGAAATCGTAACAGCATTTAATTTGATATTTTCTTCTTACTGAAAAGATACCCGATGAAAGTTAGCTGTCTTTACTAGTAGTGCACCAGGCACGTCATCTCTACTGTCATATCTTGAATTCTTTCCCCTTTTTTTCCTTCCCCTATCTCGATCTATTCCATCCCGGCCTCTTTCTGCTTTTCTCTCTTCCTCTTGCCTTCATCTGTTTGTTTCCCTCTCCTTGATATATCTCTCTCTCTCTCTCTCTCTCTCTCTCTCTCCTCCTCCTCCTCCTCCTCCTCCTCTCTCTCTGCCTGTGTGTCCATCTCTCTCCCTAGCACTCTATCTATCTCTCTTAATATTTCTCTCTGTTCCTCTGCCTCTTTCTGTCTCTCTCACACCTGACGAGCTATCTAATTCGTTGCATCTCGTTGTGATACACTCACTCCCCTCCTCCTGTGGTGTGTGCGTGTGTGTGTGTGTGTGTGTGTGTGTCTCTCTCTCTCTCTCTCTCTCTCTCGCTCTCTCTAAATATCACTTAATGCCTATATTTCGTGCCTTTTCAACTTCCATCTCTTCCAATCACTCGTTTTACCTCTCTCTTTCTTTCTTCACTCTCTCTTCCGTGCAAACTGTTTCTCCCACGTCGTGTCCATTTCCACAAACAAAACGGGAGTTGGCAATTATACATATTGCAAACGAAGATTTGGGGCACCTACTTAAATCTGCGGATCACAATACGCTTTGGTTACAAATACCAAACGATTCGCTGTCTGGCCGTCAGAGAGAGACGAACAAAAATACCTTGTTTAAGCAGGAGAGGGCGTGTTCCGACAGCTTTAAATGTATCTGAAAATACACGGATTAACCAACCTAGGGTTTCTCAGTTGCAGGGGAGAGAAAGATGACGTCTAAACCGACCTTTCTGACCGTTTGGGAATTAGATAAGGCAATAATTCCATACTGGACCCAATTTCATTTCAGAGGTATTCATTGGCGTTTAGTGTCATAGGGAATATATTGGCAACAGGACTGAACGGAGATCGAACCGATGCAGGTGCTAAGCTCGGTATTTTCACCCTCCTCTTCGTCATCAGAAGTCGGTGACCGGTAATACTATAGCGTCTTCTATATTCAAAAGGCTTTTTTTTTGTTGGGAGGAATTATCTGTTTGAAACGTTAGCTCTCTGAATCGTTTTGTGTTTACTGCCCGTATGGTTATGGGATCCCCACCGAAATTAAACTTCGGGTCGAAAAGGGGTTAATTACATGAATAAAATCCGAGGTGTTGCGGCTCTGTAGTACTGCCATATACCTAAAAGTGACGGAGAAGTCGAAAGAAAGAAAGAATTGATACGTGGGAGTAGAATGAGGATTAGACAAATAATATGAGCTAAGAATGAAAACAGAAGATGACAGGAAAAATTATTATAAGAAATGGGGCAAGAGTTAAAAGGATTAAAGTAATTCTATAACGGAAATAACAAGACGAATTTATTACGACATCCTTAGAGGGTGGAACGAGAAAATAACGGCTTAAAAGCATGAGATGAAGTGATTAATTTTGCTAGCAATTTAAGAAGATTTACTCGTAATGCATACAGAAAAACATGGTACTGGCTTATGTGTAAGAATGTGTAGTTTTTTGTGTGTGGGTGATGTTTTGTGGGTGCGTGTTAAACTCAATTTGACAGCATGATCTCCACTGCAGGCAAAAAGCATCGCTCAGTCATAACTGTGTCAAAATTAATCTATATAAATTGCTGACGCCATGTTCTGAAACATTTTAAGACATTCCTTAATAGAATTAAAAAATATAAGAACACACAAAGGAAATAGCAAACACTGTGGGAAAATAGATAGTAAAATATGTGTAAGGCACACACATGTTTATGCAGAAGTGCGTGCTACATATACAGATAGGTAAGAAGTGCAAAATCAATCTTTGAGAACCAAAATTTATCTCTTGTTTGAAGGACACTGATCAGTTTAAAGTCTGCAACCTACAAGAGTATACAATGGAACTAGTAACTACCATGCATATACTAATTACTTTCCTAATTTGTAAGGAATCTAAATATTTGTGATATCTTTTTCTTCTTTTTATCTCTATCCGAATAAAACATATTTACTTATTGTTGCGCCCAAATCTGTGAGACTAATTTGTACGCTATATTTTCCACAGCGGGTATCGTCTAATATGTTTGGTGTATTTAAACTATTGCCCTTTTGCTTTGTTTTCTTTGATAATGAATATTTACCACAAACTTATATGTTAAATGAAAATAGGCAATGCATGTAAGATCACGAAGTGGAAAGAGAGAGGGGAGTGGGGTCGTGGGGTGAGAGAGAAATGAATAGCTCAAGGTATTGACATGCTGCTTTAATGTCCATCCTTGCGATTCCGTGGCACAGGTTACACGCGTGATCATGTATCCCACTTCTCATCAAATAATACAAAAACGCCTGAATAATAACGCCTCCCACTTTCAGATAATATTTCCAAGATTTCGCCACCGTCATGTGTTTAAACTGCGTCATCTCAAGCCCTCTGTAAATATATCTCAATGTACCCCTCATAACTTCATTAAGACAAGGGGCAGTGCGTGACGCCATGGTCTCGCCTTAACCCCTTGATTGCACCCCCGGTTAACGTTCACGGTTGTTCCACATAAATTAAACACGAGCTCTGTTGACAAGGGGTTAAACTTTAGAGCTAAGTTGGTGCTAGACACCTACTCGAGAGACAGGTGTAGCTTAATGTGGCATGCGTCACGCGCGCAACTGGTGGCGTTTTTATTGGGGTGAACAGGGCGCTCTTCAGAAAGTGATCCTTTGAGTTGCGTGCATTTTGTTGTCCACGCACTGGAACGTTGAATTCTGAAAGACATTTTGAGGAAGAGCCATGAGCGCCCAGCAGGGGCGGATACCGGAAGAAAGAAAATCACCCCCACACTTCTTTATAATATTATTCAGATCAAAAGCCACGGGCCCATTTAATGACATTGTAATGCGGTCAAATCTTTGTAAGATGCATGTAGTTTATTCTTGTTCCTCTTACAAAAATCAAATATCACTTTAGCTTCGCTTTTCTCTGCGCCCACATGTCAGTTTTATTTTTAAGAAGAGTTATGAGCATAAACGGTTACACAATTAATTAGTATTTGAGCAGAATAGAACATTCTTAGTTGTTTGTTTGTTAATGGGTTTTTAGAGACGTGCATTAATCAGATATGATTGTTTACGTCTGGGGACCGGCCTTTAGCGTCACACTCCGAAATACGTGATTCCGTTTCAACCGGGGTCATTCTGAGTCAGTTTGTAAGTGAAGACAGAGACCTGACCAAGTGAAAAACTAGATCTATTATCTTTCCAATCATCATCTTTTTTTTGTAAATCAACCTGTTAAGTCTAGATAAAGAAAAATCGAGAGCAAACTGTTCGTCGGATTTCAGTGAAAACCAGCTATAGTTGAGCCCCCCCCCCCCACCCTCCTTGTACATGAGCTTAGGGTAACCTTCTGTGTATGGGGAGGATTGACACTCTTATTTAAAAATCCCCAAGCCGGCTGACGGTTGATTCTGTCTAATTATTTTGTAGACGTATCATTCATGGTGCTAATTCGGACAGTCTAGCGTGGTGGTTTGTTTCTCTTCTCTCTCTCTCACACCCTTTCTCTGTCTTTCTGTTTATCCCAATTTTCTTTCACTTTCCTTTGGGGGGGGGGCATGAAATGGGGGTAGTGCCCCTTTTCCCTGACTACGCCATTCCTTCCATTAATGGAAGAAATGAGTGATTAAAAGAGGAAAAGAGTTGACATTCTCACAATATAAAGGCACTGACCCAGCGGCTAAAAACTCTCAGATTTGCATGTGATTTGAGACGTCTCGGCTGCAGTAGAAACCCACTATCCTCTCAGATTTCCGATAAATTCATTGACAAGTTTTGGTCATACTAAAAAGATTAGAGAAGACGAATGCGACGATATTAGGTAATCATATTAGACAGACATAATTAATTTCATTGAATTAAGTATTCTTCTTCATTCAATTGTCTATTAATCTGATTTAGCATATAAATTATTCTCGTTTACATTCACATTGTTGACTTAGACTACAGAAAGTGTCTAGTTCTTGGAAATTTAAAACATCAGTTTGACTTAATTAAATGACATCATTAATCGTTGTGATCTATTGATAAAGATCCTCACTGGGAGAGATATCATAATAAAAATTATGCGTAGACTGCCTCATTATTTAATTTCAGAGAAAACTATTATTACTAATTGTATTCTAAAGAAGAAAAACAAAATCGTTAATATTTTGAAGAAATTCATCTTTTCTGTGGGGGAACAAACGGAGAAGTTGACCTGCTTTTGCATCACACTAGCGCTTGTATACGGTTGGATTGCGTAATTTTAATTCAACAAAGTTGCCAATTTCATATTCGAGCGAGACCCCAATCACCACTAAAACTACACGCGGATAAATCTATTACTTTAAATGTCACTAACTAATCCTTTCCATTTTCAGCGTTTAGGCATGCACTTTCAACTTTACTCCCAGTAATGCCTGACTGGAATCTTTGAATAGGATTTCCGAATCTTTCGGTACATAAATCGAACGAACCCCCCCCCCCCTCCCCCCCCCCCCCCCCCCCCCCCCCCCCCCCCCCCCCCCCCCCCCCATTGCGCCCATTTAGGAAAACAGCAAATGAGATCGTGGAACGCGGGGTATGTGAAATTCTTTCATGTATCATATACAAGGTACAACTGTTGATGTTTCCTTCAAAATTGTATTCACCATACAACCCTGACAAATTTGTTGTGTATGAAGTTCTGCCTATTATACATAATACTTATAATTGCATCTACAAACGTAACATTTTATTCAGATACATAATTTTTTAATCGTAGAAGCATTGGCGGTTATGAGGACGCTCATCCACATAGAAACAAAATAATTACTTATAGAATATTGCTTCTGCCTCTATAAAACTCAATTATTTGAATTTTTAAAGGTCTACAGCAAAAATCACTACCAAATGACATATCCCCATATCTAATCTTTTGGAAATGATAACTTTGATTTGGCTGTTGATATATTCTGTCTGTTTTTCCACACACTGTACCCAATGTTGCTGCATGACTCTATTTCGTTTGATGCAAGGAATGTTACTTGGCATATAAGCTATAAAGTCGTTAAATTGGCAACACGTAGAGAGATTCAAAATCATTGTTTTTCCTTCAAAATGTGCGCTGTTTTTTGTCTTCCTTCTTTTTGACAACATTCTTCCCCATGTGAATTGTTTTCAGAGACATTACACTTTATTTTAACAACGTACCAATACAAGCACATTATACTGTTGTTGCCAATTTAAAGAACAATATGTGATCAGTTTAGCCTTAAAAGGAATTCATGGAAGGGTCAACACCCGTCTGATTCTAAAATGACGTCATTGTACAATTAGCCTATATGATATTGCTCAAACAAGGAACTTTTTGCGTCGGTGTAGAATGATGAAAAGTCATTTTCACGGACCAATTTGATATCCTAAAGATTACCGTAAGAATGTCTTCCTTTCATCTTGCCTTACAGCAAGGAGGAGAACGAATTTTGGTTCAAGGCATTCCACATGCAAGGAATAGGTCATGAATTTAAATAGAATATATAGGTAGATTGGACAGCCACGTTTCATAGTAGGCATGTTCACACCTACACACAAAAGTGAGATTTTAAAATCGATTTTGCCATCACGATCCAAAAATATTTAGTTTTTGCGTGTGTGGACAGAATATTTCGCCAAACTACGCGATTCGCATCGCGATGCAATTCGCAGTAAGTCTTGCGATTTTTTTCAGAATAATGGCGATCGTTTGCCGGACGCTGCTGTTTGTAAATGGTATTGAGAATCAAAAATCGATTTATTCAATCCCATGATTCCATGCGCGTATACATCGTCGAGATTCACGCATGCGCAGTCCGGACATTCTCGCCGTCGAGCGAGAATTCTTCCTGTGTGTGAATGTCGCCCAAACAAATCAATTTTTGCATCGCGATCCAAATCGCACTATTTTTTGGTGTGAACTCCTCTATTATGTGTCTTAGTACACTACATGTTGTATCGTTTGAGCGAGGGCAAGGATTGTTTGAATAAGGACAAGAATTTAATCTTGTTGAATTCCTTTAGGGGTGTAGAAGTGTAAGGGAAAAGGAATAACCCCTCTACCTTTCGATGACTGCTACTTGAATTTGAATTGATTTTTTTTCATCTAGCTTCCTACGCATCGGATATTGATATTATCATGTTATGTTGAGCAAGGTTTGGATTTGTTCTGGTCAAGTCGCGGCGAGGTTGAGAGCCGTTTCTGAGAGAAAGAGAAAGAAAATAACTTGAGGATAACGTTTTGCTTCAACCTTCCCCCTCTGTATAATGACAACCGTTGGTCTGCCCTGACTTGTTTGACGCGAAATGTTAAGAGGGTAAAATGTTCTTGGTTATGCAGAGGAACAAATGTAACATTATGTTGCACTGTGTTTTTGTTTAAATCGAGTTATAAATGGTATTGACCATTATGTGGAATATCACTAAAGACTATGAATTAAAAACAAATTTTAGGAAAATTCCTTGCTCATGAAGAGCTTTCCAAAATCAACTGAACTTGTGTCCGCGGTATTCGAAGTATGCAAATATGTGAAAGACTGCTTTTCTCAATTCGCATTACATCCTTGACATCTTTCCCACACAAATACAGACACGCATACACACTATAACGCACACACACTGACAGTTATATGTATATATATATATATATATATATATATTCATATATTGACCAAGATTTGTGATTTGTTAAAGTATGTGAAATATTGATTGTCCCGATTTATGTATCTTGAGAAAGTGATATATCAAAGCTTACAACTAAAATTAGTAAATAAAGGTCCTTATTCAAACAGTCTACCTTTCTTTCTTGGGATACGTTAGACACATTAAAAAAAATCAACTTTACAAGGGTAAGGGTAATTATTAATTTAATTTACAAGGGTAAAAGTAATTATTCAGTAATTTAATTTAAAAATAACGGTATCCTTATCGTAAATACAAAATTACGGAAAGGATATCCCCGGATAAATTGAACGTCAATAACTCAGCTAACCTAAGTCTTTCATCTTAAAGTTTTCAATTATGGCCCCAACTCGACCGGTCAACCTTTCATTTTTTAGTTACGAAAAACATCAAATTTACAAAGGGTATGAATAAATCAGTTGTTAACTGTATATGTATACCTTTACCATTTCCCCAGGTAAAGTGAACGCCAATTACTCAGCTAAACTTAGTCTTTCATCTATTGCATAAATAATTCATGGGCGCTTATTGGAAAAATTACTTTTAAGCTTTACTTGAAATATACTGTAGTACGTACAACCATGGCAACAATAACATGTGTGATCAAAAGGCCTCATGATAATAAACATACAATGGGGTTCTCCCCCCCCCCCCCCACCGGTCACCCACTTCCATTTGTACTCAGACAATTTTTTTAATAAACTCATATAGTAAATATTTAATTGAATAAAGGCAGTTCCAATAACTAATTGCTATCAAAGACGACTTTGTTGTTGCTGCTGTTGCTTTATTTGTTGTTTTACTTGTTGATATGTAGACAGGTGTATTCTCTGAATTGTCGGCTTAACGGGCAACACTAAATGTGAATTGAAAAAAAATATAAATCGAAAATTGTATGACGGAAAACTTTATCCAAATAAAGAAATCTTAGCATATAATGTGAAAAAGTAGAATTTATTGATTTTCACAAAATTATAATTTTTAAGCAAATTAAAACAAACATGAAACATATTTTTAACATTAGGATCACGTGTCATTTTCTGCACCGTGATTGTATAGGCCATTTGAGTGTTCACCGGTGTTTTCATGTGTGTTGAAGCACTATTCATGGAACCACTCTCGGTAGTGGTATTGCTTGTATTTGTTTAGTGGCTAACGGGTACGCACAAGCACGAATGTGATAAAAAATAAAAAATAAAACGTGCGGGCTGATGCGTAAGAGAAATAGCACAAAAGCGAGGCTATTTTCAGTCATGTAATTGAATTCCCTGATCGTGCTGACCGGGAGTGTATTGGCCTACGTATTGACAGCAGAGAAGAATCTAAGGTTTCTTTCGAAGATTAATTTCGTGGAAAATGAATTGCATTGGACTCGAGGAATGCGGAAGGAAAATGAAAAATATGAAACGTAAGCAGTGTAACAAACGTAAAATAAGAGTAACTTTTCCGCGGGAAGGTGGAAATGATGAAAATGAGACCAGCTGATTAGTAATTAAGGTAATGAACTAAAGAAAACATGTGAAAAAATAATCATGAAGCACCAATTTTGTCACAACTTTTTGTTCCAAAGTCTGCTGACCTGGATAATTATTCACATACACTGCTTATCAAAAGAAACATTAATCAATCAGCTAGGCATTGTGGCGTGCGCCTGTTATCCAGCTAACAATGGAAGTTGCAAACTGATTCAGCCGAGGACGCAGGTTCGAAACTGAGTCACGTCTTTCGGATGGTGACGCTAAAAGTCAGTCCCCAGACCTAAATAATCATATCTGATAATCATCATATCTGATTGATACACGTCTGTAAAAACCCAACTACCATACACAAACAATCAAGAAAACAGTTAAAAACGACAACATCTGTTTGGATAAATACGATAATTAAAGCTTATTCTCCTAATAGAATTGCAAGTAGAGAATAAAAAATCTCAGTAGATTTTATTTTAGTGTATTGTATTCGATTTATTGCTTTCTATATCATTTGTCTCAATTTGTTTTAACTTACATATGTGCAAATATATGACATTTACAATGATAAACATTAACAATGATAAAAATGATGATTTTACTACAACTACTACTACTAATGATAATAATAATTATAATAGTAATAATGATGATGATAATGATGATAATAAAAAAAAAATGTAACATTCCGTTCTTGAGTAACGGTTATTGCATCACGATATAACGACCCGGTGCGCTTCCAAAGAGCTTTGAAAATTACTCCTCTATTATCAAAGAAGGCCCTGAAGGTATCTGATATCTGTTGGTTTTGCAAGAAGACATCGCTCTTATGAAACCATTCCTTTTCCTCCCCTCCATTTAGTTTATAATTTTGCTTGTTTACGGTTCACTGTTACAATCCTATCAAAATCTCCAAGTTCCACACTGATCTGTCGCTATGACAACTCAAGTCCATCCTAAGACAATTTTGATTGACTCTATCCAAAGTTAAGTCTATCACGAAGACAAATAGTTAAAGAAGCAGATCAGAAAGGGAATAGTTCCTCCAAACACTGAAAAACCAATGCATAATTACATGGAATCGACCCAATATCTATCCGTCAACGCTTTTCTGACTTGTATCCGACATAGTTTTGTTTTACTTCAAGTTCATGTAACATGAGAATCTTTAAAAAAAGAACTGGTAATAAAACAATAGAAAATCAAAAATTATCAGGAATATCTCCCATAAGGTATGAAATACACCGTTTTTCATATTTCTTTTAAACCAACACGAAATAAGATAAAAACAAATGCATCAGTGTGTTTTAACAAATGATGAGGGTTGAAAAATATAATTTCATTTGCAAATATTAATACGGAATATTTAAGTAGGTAGAAACTAACCAGATGAAAACATATATCAGTAACAATCGCCAAGTCATCGCCATATTTGTTTGACTCTTTGTTTCTTGATGGTTGTGCTTTTCCCCTTCATTTTCGCCAACTATGAGTTGAATTTAATTAACTACCATTATCAAAATCCCATATAAATTTGCATAGTACATTTCAAAATATAAATTAGTATGAAATTATAAACATGCATAGTACAAATAACGTAATAACATTCAAAATATAAAGGAAATATGAGAGTATAACAGACATTACTAATGGTAAATTTTGACACAGGGAAGTCTAAAATCATCTGTACATAGCCTCCGATGCCAACTTACAGATATCTTCCTGCCTTATTTCAAAAATATTTCAATGTATATAAACCATATGACGGAATACAATTTGCACATTTGTACTTGCATGAAAAGGATGCCCTCAAAACCTGATAGTCTCCTACGTTCAAAAGCAAAACTTGAAACGCTCTATCACGTGTACAGGGTCACCTTTGGACACGTTGATAATTTCCTCTATTCATAGAGATGATGACGTCATAATTGCGTTTCTTAAACAAATTATTTCAGTATGAGTAAGCATCGGAGCGTTGATTTAAATGGTGGTGTGGCAATTCATTGCGGGGAGGGAAGGTGATTCAGAATTCCTGGATTTGATTATCAATTACCCCGGCATCGACTGATATTCATTTATTCTCATTTTTTTGTACGCTGTTTCCACGAACGTGTGTGAATGTCCTCGGTTCGAATGTATTTGCTCCAGTTTTGATACGCACTGTATTGAAAATGATATGCATATCAAATTTGAACAAGATACACGTACTTCATTATAAGAATCAAGGTTTGCTTAGGTTGTGACGCAGCTGCAGCCGGTATACATAGACAGTTGTGTAGTCCAAAAGTGTCATTTTCTAGGTCAGCTTTTGGGATTACCTGTTCTAGTAGTCTTTTTAATATGTTTTCAATTAAGAATCGGTTCTGTTTTTACGATATCGGTCGATTATATCACCTTTTCTTTAAAAGAATTTTTTAAGTATTGTTCTGAAACTGGTAGTGCTTAGACGAAAAGAATGTTGTCACAAGGCTCACAATTATTACAAATTATACGACATGTACACTTGTGAAAAAATTCTCGACCTTCTTAAGACTGCTTACCATACTGTTCATAAAAAGGAATACACGATGCACATCAAATCCCCTTCTTTCTTTAAAGGCATGTTATAATTATGAAGCAATTAATAATATAGAATTCCCAACATTTCTTATTTTCCTTTCTGTCTAATTTCTCTTCTTTTTGTTTCTTCTATGTTTTTAGGTTTGCCTTTACCCTCACCATGCAGTCGTCACTAGTCGTTATTTCAGCCGTCTTTGCGGCAGTGCTACTAGGCTTGGCTACAGCCACAGATGTGCTTCCGTAAGTATATAGACCAATAAGGCACACACTAAGAGAGAAAGGTTTAAAACTATCAGAAAAAATATATTTTGGTCTGAATTATTTTGATACAATGCCGTATTATATGATCAAATATCAGATTCGAAATTACTTCTCTAAAAGAAACTTATCTCGTTGAATATAAAATCGACTTGTTAGCAGACTACTTGACTCATTCATAAGCGTAAACACATTTAACTGGTTTGATGAATGATAGCAATTTTCACTCTCTGAAAATTGAAGTGCATGCTCCTGTATTACATCTCTTTGATAAACTCTGAATCCATTTTTTCATTTTCGGAAATCAAGTAGGCCTTTTACTACATTAAAAGGTCTAAATGATACTCCCTGCATTTTACCCCGAAAATTGCACTCATAGATTTTACCGCTAGATCAAATTCGCACTATAATGTTCGAAAGTAGCTATTCAAGCCGTGCGTTTTCCATTTATAGGAATGTTCACTTAAAGTGAAGCAGATGCTTTGCTGTACATTATTTCCTAATTTTCTTTCTGCTCTTTCTAAAAATATATATTCGTGTGCAAGCGTGCAAGAGCAATGCGTCTCTAGCTTGACCGTCTCTCAACTTTCCAGCTTCTCAATTTAGGCACCGAAGGAATAGATCGAACTAATAGGTTAAGAAAACAAAATCATTTTCAAATCAATAATTCGAGTCCTCATCTAAAAGCATGATTCCAAATGAAAAACATTATAATAATACAAATAGTCCACATCGCTGAACGAATACGGGTGACGGTTTCCCGGATATTGGTAGGTTAATTCCCGATTTATACGTAAATTTATATGTGTTTCACTGTAAGAGAATGGTGTATTTGTTACTAGCCAATGGAAAAGAAGCTTGCTGTCATGTTTGTGTCAAAAGGGAACTAGCCTTCAGGAAAAGGACCCCCTTGTATACAATTAATACCATACTGAAGTCATACTTTAAGCAAAATATTTTATATCTCTTTCGATAAAAGATAATCTTATCTGTTCAGGAGGTGAAATTGAAAAGATTTTCCAATTCAAAATGTTGTAACAGTTATGCTCAGAACATCTGAAATTCAAATGGGATTTTCTCCCCTAGGACTCCTAAAAAAGCAAAGTGTCTGAACACTTCTGTCATGTAGTTCCACGAGCAGAGACAAAAATATCCCCATTATAAAGTCCAGGTATACCTCGAGAGGTTATATACGGTCACATTTTCCTCTTTTTTTTAAGAACAAGCACTTATCAAATAGCATAATATTAGAACTCCCTAATTGATATTCAAGAGGCTTTTCAGAAATAAAAATGAAAGGCAACAGTTTGCTAACTCATGCGACTTTTGCAGGAAAATCACTTTCTTCAGAAGCCGCGACGGTAAGTACGACAAACCCGTTTTGAAGATCAGGGTGAAGTTCTCGTGGTATAGTGGTTTATTACACTTGACTCTCATTCCTAAGGTGAAGATTTCGAATCCCAGTTCGGCACTCACATTCTTTGGCAAGGCATTAGTGATCATGATGATTGATGATGATGTGAAATTGACTGTGTACAACTTATTTGGAAATGGTTGATTTGTATTGCAATCAGACGTTTGTAAAATACGTATTTTAATAATTATAAAAATATATTAAACCAAGCCAATCTTCCTTAAATTACCATGCAGTGAATAAGACCATACACACTCATCCATATATGAAGAGCTCGGTTCCAAAAGGCACTACTTCCATGTTTTTTGTTTGCATTTAATGTACACATTTCCAGTAGCCTCATACCCTGACACTTCTAAAAAGCTAAATTTCCGAGAAAAAAAGGGGTTTTAAAATGGCATTTGAAAATCAGTTCGGTTCCAAAAGGTTCTAATTCCATTCAAGCCATGCATTTAAACTTGCATGCAGTATGCAAGACTTCGGTTCCAAAAAGTACTACATCCAATTTCTTTGCATTAAAAAGAAAAATCATAAAAATTATTTGTGCCGACTTAGATTTCTTTTTAATGTGGTTTTATAATTGTCTTGTATCATACAATAGTAAAATCAGTCAAAGTATCATTCCAAACTAACATTGGTAAATATGATACTTCAAATATCGTGATTTTCTCAGATTTATGGACGTAGTACCTTTTAAAACCGAGCTCCATCGTGAGACTAAGTTACTGAAATATGACAGCGTGTCGAACTCACTTGCCATTGCTATTTATCATAACCCTTTGCGTGGGAACAGAACAGAATACAAAATTCACTTGTTATTCTTGACTTTTCCAGAACTCAACCTTTACTATACCACGTTGACCCCTCTTATTACAATAATATAAATTCGTTTCAGCCTCGCTGAATATAGCAAAATATTATTCTTAATAACTTTAGTGCCACTTCAGGTATCTGTCCAAGGGACATGGCTCTTAAAATCAAGAGTTTTATCTAATCTCAAAATAGAATTCATGGAAAATTATGGAAATGAAAATGTCGAATACAGGAGTTTCGAAAATGACATTGACTTGGGCACATATTGTCACGCATTTAATGGCTTTCGTACTATGGTCAAGGACCGACTGTCTACAAAGACCACTTTTTGTTTCCCTTGAAAATGCTTTCTCATTTTATTAAAACATGCACTAAAGGAACCTGAACGTAAAGACCACCTGCCTATAAAGATCACTTTTCTTGTCTCCCTTGTGGGGGGTTTCACTGTACCGTCATAACGACAATCCTGTACCTAAAGCAAATCTTAAACCCAATTCTTATCATAACCATTACGCCTCCCAACCTCAGCTTGGTGTCTCTTTCTTTCTGTCTTTCTGTGACCTTTTGCCTTTTATATCTTTTGTAGATTGACGTAGGATACTTTTAATTTATGAACTATTTATTTTTTGGTTGTAAGTGATTTGTAATTATGTACAGGTATTATTTTCAATTGCAAAGTTGTAATGTTAATTAAATTGATGTAATTTGTAATGTTTCCTTTACATATCAACTATTTTCCTTCTAAACCGCTTAGAGGCAAATAAAATTTGCGGTATTGAAATATCTTATTATTATTATTATTATTATTTCTTTGTAATGCCTTCTACTAGACAACAGCGTGAAAGGAGAGCTCCGTCGGACGAGATGGAGGGGTTCGAACCAGGAACGTGGGATGATGCAGAAGAAGTAGAAGATTTCAGGACAAATGAGTTGTGAGTCTTTTACAATTTTCGACAAATCCGCACCCCTCCGACCCCTCCTACCCTCCTCCCGTCATAACAGGGAAAGGAGATTTGTTATTGAGTTCTTGTTGATAGAAATGCGAGATTGCGCTCGAAACCAATTTCCTTGGAAAAGATCTTTCTTTGGTTCCCTTTGATTTTTGATATTCCTTTCTTTTCGAGTTTCAAGATATTGAGGAACCCCAAAGGGAGCCCCCTGTCTGCACTCGAGAGACATGGGAAACTTGTTTCCGAGAAACCATCGTACAAAACACGAGCAGGTTTGTCAGGATGGTGCCAATTTAGAACCAACAGGACTCGGTAGCCTGCCATGATACTATTTTATCTTTAAAATATATATATATATATATAATAATTATCTTTAAAAAGAAAAATAACTACCCCCAAAACAAGAAGAAAGTGAGTTGTATTTTACATATGATTATAAAAAAAGATAACAATTATTGGTGATAATAGTCAAAATTGACTGATCGCCATAAAAACACTGATCAACAAGAAGTAAACTTTGTATAATATTATTTCATGTTCGTTTATCGCGATCAAGTGATACCTGCATCAGATACTTTGATGCACCATCCCTAAGGAGCGGTTGTATTACCACACTCCAATTAGGAAGCATTACTGACATGTTTATTGTTCATATTTCATTTGTTGTCGCCGTCGTCTCCGTTATTGTTGATGTTGTTGTTGTTGTTGTTATTTCCGCCTGAAGAGCATTGCCTAAATTCAATTTGGTTTTGTTGCGGCAGCTGATTTTGTTGTGTGTTAAACTAATTGTTGCTTCTACCGTGTTCCAAGAAAGAAACATTTCTCCACAAGTTCATCGTTTCCATTTCATTTTTGTTTGTTCTTGGTTTTTTTTTCCCTTGTTCGACCTCTTTTGCGTCTTGGGGAGTTATGTTTTTATTCTGTATTCCTTCTTGATAATAAGTTGCTTTCCTTATATCATTCCTTTAAAATTTTGTATTCCCAACTGCCGGGAATTTTGCTAACGTGTGACGTATTTTGGCTACACGCCAATATTGGATGGATTTGCATGTCGAAGATTTTTAACCTTAATCTGTTTACTCCAAGGAAATATAACTTGAACAAAAACTGCCACGTACAGTCCCATCCATACACCCACACGCACACACGCATTCATGCACGTACGCATCCGTGCAACAACCTTTTGTTCCTAAATTTCGTAGGATGAAATTTCTACCCACCCACTTTAACTATTGCCCTCAATTATAGGACCTCGTGAAATGAATACAGCTTCATTTGAACCCGTATTTCAGCTTCAAACCTTTTTCGCTCTGAAAGTTTGGGACTTGGCTAATATCACTTTATTGTGATTTAAACACATTGGTTACTTGGAAAGAAAGCAATTTTCTAAAATTGGTGAGAAAAGGATTGACGAAAGGATTTGGCTTTCTTCATCCCCTGTTAAATATATAATATTATCATTATACTACTTTTTTGTTGCCGCTACTTAAAATCACTAGGTTAAATATGAATGTTCAGCAAAATACTGCATTTTATGATGCATCTAAAGCCTAACTATATTATATCAACAAACAAAAATCACCTTCAAGTTGATGGAAAAAAGTTCGGGCGGTGTAATCTTTCCGAATAGAAATCTAGTGACTGTTTTCACCACAAGACAATAGTTGTAATGGATCTGGGTTGATCGTAGGTCCTCCAAACAATTTCACAATTGTGAACTCTTTGTCTGTTATGATGGAGTTCTGATTGAAACTAAGCAACGAACAATTTCAAACAACCGGCCATGTTTCTAAGGCGGCTGATGTGAATTTTTTCTTCAAAAGAATATACATCATGTATGGATGTAAACCCAGTATGACATCAATTTCGTGTCTGTCAATATTTAGTAATTTCTAGGAACTATGATTAAATGACTGAACGGTTAAATTATTCGAAAAATGAATTATTCATAAACTGCTAAAGTTCAGTTTTTTCTTCGACATAAGGATTTTCATTAAGCATTCAAATCAAGAATGAAATGAAAACCGTGTCTGTATTTATTCCTTAATAAGAATTATGAATGAGATGACCAAACGGTTAATTTATTGTGAATTTAATCATTCATTGACTGCAAAAAGGTTTAGTCTAGTTCTTGAAAACAAGAATTTGCATTACTTATACATGTCAATTAAGAATAAAATTAAAACCGTGTCTGTCTCTTTTCCACAGTTAATGAGGAATTATGACTGGACGGTTCCTTTTTTTGACTGCTCAAAGTAAAACCTATTTCTTTCACATGCAAATTTATAAGGCAACAAGGCTAAACCAAAACAGACTTGCTTATGCGACTAGACATCGCGTAATTGTAGTATGTCGGGGGAAATATCTTTTATGATATCATAATATAACTGAATTCATGTCTGCAATCTTTTTCATAAAATGAGAATTTAAAATGAGAATTTCATTAAAAGAAGAAAATATGACCGATAGCATCCGTAGTCACGGAAGCATTTAATGAAAAACGAATTAGAGTAGAATTGGTAATCCCGTCCGATTACCGTTAATCCGAAATGACTTAAACCTACGCAAACATGCAAATTGTGTGAAATCAACTTCAGAAACGATTTTGGGGATAAAACATGCGGGGCAATATAAGCATGTCTACCAAACAACAAATCCGATTGAAAATTCATTATGCATAGGAAAGTGTTATGGTACCATTCATTTTCTTCTTAGAGTTTACATTCATCGAACAAGACTTCAGACAGATTAAGATTAATCGAGCGTGATGGTCTTAATTAATCGGGCTCCTGCCTTAATCCTCCTCAGAGCAAAAATAGCTTTAATGAATTTTCATGTGCGTTTTGGACGTAGGACAAACGCATTGATGTGCACCAAGAATATATTGAATATTCGTATTGATAAACGATAGAGAGGTCCAAAATATTGTTAAAGTTTTTGTTCAAAAAATTATCCTCAAATTAATTGCATAGTTTAGGTTGTCGCATGGGATTTTTGACAAGTATTTGCTTAAATTTGCGACGTTTTTCCCCTTCCTTTTTTGGCCTTTTATTTTTCTTTAAAACTTAATTTAGCATTGATAATCTCTGACGTTCAAAGATTTCCTGATAAAAAACAAAAAATAAAAAATAAATCTTCACCGAATAAATTTGGCATTGTGCTGGCTTTGGGGTGAGGTTTTTTAACGGTTGTTGACAGAATCTGAAATATTCCTTGATCTTAGCATAATCAGGCAATAACTATGAACCTTCAAAGTTTGTTATAAAACGTGTACTGTTGCCGCCATGAATGATATATTATTCAGATATGGAGGAACGAGAGTAATAACCGTGTCAATGCCCTCATAAAAACTGTTATAAAAACATAAGGATCCATTACCTCTACATTTAGCTCTCTCCCTCTCTCTCTCTCTCTCTCTCACTCTCTCTGTCTGTCTGTCTGTCTCTCTCTTTCTCTTTCTCACTCTCTCTTTTTCTCCTTGTCTCTATTTTTTCTCTCTTCTTTTTTTCTCTCTATCGATCTTCCCCTGTCTTTCTTTCTTTTTCTTTTCCTTCCACATCTCTCTCATCCCGACCTGAGCTTTCTCTCTCTCTCTTTGATATCTATCCCTCCAACTACTCCCCCTCCCCCTCTCTCTCTTTCTCTCTCTCTCTCCCCTCTCTCTTTGATATCTATCCCTCCAACTACTCCCCCTCCCCCCTCTCTCTCTCTTTCTCTCTCTCTCTCTCTCTCCCCCCTCTCTCTCTCTCTCTCTCTCTCTATCCCACTCCCCCATGATAAACAAGTTGTTTATCATCGCTTTCCCCTTTTTTCATCTACCTCTCCTATATCCCCGCCTAACTATCTATCTACCTCTCTCTCACTCTCTTCCATTCCCTCCTCATGATAAACAAGGTGTTGTTAATTGTTGGCGGCTTGAGTGAAACCAACAAGCACTTTATTAACGGACAAATTGCACGCCACGTTGTTTCAATGCATGGGCGCCTTCACGTAAATCGTTTTCACACGAGGGTACACGCACGTGACCAACTGGCCGTGACCAATCAGAACCCGAGTGGCATAACACCTGTGCCTAGGCAAAAACAAGATGACGACACTCCTCTGATGTCCATCACAACAGAAAGAAAGTGACAGAATGATCACCATGTAAACGTCATGCATCCATCGTGGGTCGCCCAGCCACGATGGGAAAGCACGAAATGTATTAACCTAAGAAGCGAATACATGAAGAATGTGTCTATCAAACCGCTCCCATGCTCTATATACTGTCTAGTTTCATGAACAGTCGAGTACACTATCAAGCTTCAGATTTTGAATTTTATTCCTCCGTTCTTATGCTACATTGTATCGCGATGATGTAGAAGTTGTAGAATAAAGGACGAATTCTTTATCAATGTAATACATTTTAAATCATCAAACGGCAGGGGTAGAAATTTATGAAGGGATGCAAATGTAATAACATTCCCCTGATCGTTTTGGCATCTAACAAAGGAACACTTTGGGAATCAGATATTTTTATTTCAAGCTGTTCGGCCACTACAAACTGGCAACAACAAAAAAATTGATAGAAGAATTATTAAGTTATTGTAAATGTTGAAAAAAGAAAGTAAAAGAATGGCCTCATTAACAACTCTCACCTCATAGATATCTTCGTAAAATGCGACCAACTGTATCTATAGGCTTTAAAAAAAAAAGACTCACACAATTTTGCAAATACTTAAAATGCAGATTGAAATTCACCCAACATTGCCTTTAAGCTCCACGTCCATCTTTCATTGAACTCAAGTTCAAAGACGTCTGCCTTTCAAGGACCCCCTTCCCTTTAAGTTCGTTACGTAGGCTATCTTGAAGGGGGATTTAGTGTCACGGGAGGATTTTACCAGATGATCTTCTTTATGCTTCATTAGAAGTAAAGGGTAGTGAACAGCCTGGCGAGAGGACCTCGCTTGAGTGGTATTTCAAGTTCATTACCAGTAGCAATTACTCGCTTTAAGGATCACCAAAATAGTCAGATGTATGATAGATACGAATGAACTGGGAATATATCCCATGCCGGTGATCCCCCTTCCCCAGAAAAAAGAAAAAAGAAAATCCAATCCTTGTAGCGATACTAATTGTATCGTGCAATGTTGGTGTTCATAAAGATGTTTTCGTAGGTTTCTCCATCAATAATAATATTGCGGTCTTGTAAAGTGCATATCACATTATGATATAAAGCTGCTAGAGACATGAAAATTATCCGCCGGCTTTAATTAGCTCTGGCATGTGTAATCAGCATACAGTGCATTCCAACGCACCTATTTGCCTCTCATGTGTGGATTAACATCGTGCCAAAGGACTTTCGCGCTCAGGCAAGGATTCGAACCCGTACCTTGTGGTTCACAGTCCGGAGGCATATCCGCTAGACCACAACAACTCTATTACATGCAAGATTTTTTGCTTTGCACGAAAGCTTCACCGCTCTGAAACAATTGTTGTAAAGATCATATGTGACTTTTTAAGACCTTTTTTGGTTTGTCTTGTTACCATGATTTTTGTATTATTATGCGTTTCTTTTTTCTGTTCTTCCAAAGACCGAATGCATTTTATAAGCTTTAAAAAAGGAACTTTGCACAGCGTCATAATATTTCTCTATTTTATCACAGAAACGTGTGAGTAAGAAGCATAAAAGCAATAGCTCTTTTCCCATTACCGCTACCATTTCTCTTTTGGCAACTGTGAAAGCATCGCCTCTTAGGCATTCATATTCAACGTTGTACTGAATATTTAAACCGGACGATAATGATGTCAAAGAACAAATTATAGGCGCTAGATTATCAGACTTATAGTCGTTATTAAGCTCAGGTGCGAATCAAGGACTTTCCCAGAAAAGGAAGGGCCACAATTCACACAATATTTCACAAATAAGAAAAAGGGGAATTAAAAAAGACTCACCAAGAAAACAATTTTTTTAAATAAGCAAACAAATCGTCATTATAATTTTAAGGAGCCTTTTGTTAATTGAGCAAGAAGGGAGAAATTAAGTTGTGTATTCATATTCGGGTTTTGCAAGGTTCCCCCTCCCCCTCCTATCGGTAACCTATCTGTAAGTGGCTTACCTGCAACAGTTGATAACGCAACATTAATGCTCGATTCCCTACTCAACAGCCCGTTCCATTAGACTTGCCGGGCATATTACATTCACAATTACCGATCAAGCATCCCACGACTAAATACGAAAGTGAACGGAGGCATGACATGGGTTTGGTTCAACACAAATAATGTTTACCCTCGTTAAAATGCATCATGTATATGATGATGACCCGAGTCACTTTCATTGCGTCAGTCTGCTTTTCTTTCTTCTTGTTTTATAATTTTCTTGTTCTAGACTTGTTGATTCATTTTTCTTGCCTTGCTTTTCTTTTCTTTTTTCTTTTTTCTTTTTTTGGGGGGACAACTAAATAAATCTGTCCTGGAAAAAAAGTTGTGAAAAGACACGACATGTTTTCTTTATTCATTTTGGGGGAGAATTACATTGATTTGTAAACAATAGCAAATCTAAAAGTAAGCAGAGAAATCAGAAAAGCAGACTGGTGAATGAAATTGCAGGGGAAAAAAAGAATTTTCGAAGTTGCTATCATTACACGCAAGACGCATGGGCACTACAAATTGGCTGAATCAGTAATTTCAAGTAAATTCATTTATAATCTTTAACCATTTTATTCCACTTATTTGTCTGCTTCCATAAAAATGAACTCATTACAAAGGATGGATTGCCTTTTAAACAAGCATCTTCAACCATGCTAACGAATATAAGTCTTTGTGTTTTGTTCTCATTTTCCAAAGTGCCAAAAGGATTGCTGATAACCATGCTAACACATGAAATTATATAAAGTCTTTGTTTTTATTTCTGCTTTTTTATAGTGCTAAAAGGATAGCTGATAACGACTTTGCTGCCATGAGACATCAAGAACGTTCTAATTCCATGAGACGAACCCGACTCCTTCAGGCGATGAATGAAATGTTGGCTAAAGCAGGAAAGCGCTCAAGGTAAGGAGAAGAATTTCGACGTATAAGCCGCATCGATCAGTTTCACAAGTACTTGAAATTGTTCAATCAATTGGCAAAGCGTTGGTGGGTGGGTGCGGGAACGAAGCAAGCGGGCACAATGGCTCTTCTTTGGAGAGGGGGAATGTTGTTACTCCATGAATGACATGAAAATTAGCGATGCTAACGATGATAGGTGGTGTGCGGGAGGGTGTTCTTTTCTGGTCCTTCATAAGAATATCCATTTCCTTCCCTTTATGTCTCTCTTTCTCTCATTACCTCTCTCTCCCTCTCTATCTCTCTCTCTCTCTCTCTCTCTCTCTCTCTCTCTCTTTTGCTTTGCTTTTCCTTCATCTTCTTCTTTGTCTTTTCCTTTGTCTTCTCCATCTTTTCCTTCGTTTTCCCTTCTTCTTCTCTTTCTCTATTCTTAGCCTTCTGTTTCTTCTCCCTCTTTTTCTTCCTTTTTATTCTCCATGGCAAATATACCTACGCCATACCTATTAGCGGCAACATACACCATATATCAATTTCACCAGTAATTCGCATGATTTGAATGAACATGGAGTCTGGTATCTGGCCATGGGCAAATCATGTGGTTGCTCAAAATCGAAAGTGATGATCCGATTTCGCCATTTTTCAATTTCGTTTTGCAGTAACATTTCGTATTCTTACCCGCATTGTATTTTTCTTTCATATAACATAATAGAAATGGAGAGACCGAGATGGTATCAGTTAAGAAAAAAAATGTTGTATAAGATATGAATGTTGCAGACAGTAGACAGTTAATGGCATGTTTGTCAAGTCAATTTATTTCATCAACGATTCATATTACAATTAATCAACGTATGCAGTATTTGGCAATACACAAAAACTGGTAAAACGCTATTCTCTGTAGGTTTTTGTTTCAAATCATGCATCATTATATGTGGTCTCTTGATGAATCGGGCATATTCCTTTTCAATTAAATTTACAAACATGTTGACTAAAAACGCTTTACTTCGGTTTGTAGTTTATCTTTCTTTTCCCGACGAGGCGATATCGATAGATCTGCTTGACTATGTAGTAGGACATACTTTGAGCAAATTCATACCTTACGTAGAAAATTTCTGTTCAAACACAATAACACATTTTTTTTAGAAACCATTTCCAATGTTAACCGATGACGTACGGAAGTATGCTTAGCGTATCCGAGTCGTATTAGTATCCTCTTTCTTTATTTTTTCTTTCTCCCATTACAGCAAATAAGGATGTTAGTGTGATATGCGCTAAATAAATATCATATATATATATATATTTTATTGATAACATTTCTTAGTAATTATATTAGGAAATAAATAGGTGAGCCTTGTTTCAATATGACGCTACAAGCCGATTTTAGGCGCATCCCTACTCTAACTTCTGTCCGGCGTGCAAGTCACGAGGGATAATATGCAATTAAAAGAAGGTATAATTCGTCGCATGATTAATAAATTAATATTAATATTGTATACCTGTTTTTCTTTCTTTTCTCCTCATATTCTTCGCTAGTACTGACAAAAGGTCATTAGCCCAGAATGATTACATGATGGTCAGACAAGACCTGGCCAACGGGAGACTCTACCGATCACTCATGGACAGGATGCTCTCAGAGGCCGGCAAGCGTTAAGACCCCTCATCTCGTGTCATCATGAGACTTCAACCAAGATAAACTTCTTTCAAACAATCCTTCCAAAACGTCCACGATTTCATTATGTAATAGAATCACGAAAAAAAGAGAATATCTAGTCATGTTGCGTCATTTTAAAAACATTTCTTGGGCCTTCTCCCAGATCAAAAGTATAGAATTGGTAAAAACTTTCCAAGAAATCGCAAAGTAAAGGTTTTGTCATACTTCTTATTTTCCTAATTGTTTTCCTCGTCACCTACCAGGCATGGTTTTAATTCATAAAATTGTCGTTCTACAAGATGTACTATTATCTGTACAAAAACAAAACCTATTTAACTTACCTTACGTCACAGTGAAATGTATTCATTCTATCCTAAATCCGAATAAGTGACCAAAATACGCAAACAAAGGAATATCTAAGTTGTATGCAATTGTATGGTAAAAGAGTTTTGTCATTTTTACGTCGATGGTTTTGTTTTCCTATACTCTTCACGATTTTGTTTACAACAGTTAGTAATAGGAATTAGTCGTGTTCATCCAATTGAAGTCAATGAAGTGGGTTTTTACAGATAAGAGCCTGTGACAAATGATTTCAAAATTAAAGTTTTGAATGAAATTTACTAATTTATCTCATGAACATTAAAACGTTTCTGTATATACATTAACAGGTTAACATTTTTGTTAAAGAGTCAGTGCCGCTACCACAATTAGTGATTATAGGATTTAATTACATAAACTTTTCTGTAGTATCTCGATTGCTATCCGAAAAAGGCATAAAAATAATGATCTACGGTACTTTAAATTAGTTAGTTGCATTTACTTGTTTGAATATGAATTTAGTTGTATCCAAATATTATAGACAATGAAAATCTTTCAATGGAATTTTCCTTTTTTATTAAAATGAAAAATATTGTAAATTTGAATATGAAACTCATTTTGGAGTAGCATAATGCCGATATAATTTAAAAGCAAATAGCACTTATCTTGTTTGATCTTAGATTTCTCTATATATTCATATGAAAAGAATTTTCATGTATAATTTTAGGAAAAACAAGTAGCCAATGAACATAATGGATGACGTGTGTCATGTGTATTGGACCGTTTTATATTAGGAAAATTACGCTCACGATGAAAATCCTTGTGCGTTTGAATTCTGAAAGACCCTAACGTGACGCATCTGTTGAAACACACTAAGTGACTATTGCGTGTAAGAGGTAGTTACAACGATTTTGAAATCACGGTTTCTGTTATACAATCTAGAATATCTTTGTCTTTAATGAAAAACAGGTTTGGGTTGTTATAAGTAAATTTGTCTATCTCATGTTTTAATAACTCTAAGCCGGATGCTCGGAATTATCCACTAGTATAAATTTCCATTCTGTTAAAAACAAGGAAATAACGCGATTATAGGCTTCCAATCTCCTTGATATAAATAATGTAAAAAAACAAAACGTATCCTGGAGGGATAAGGATAATATCATCCTGCTTTCGAAAAGTTTAGTGATTATTTAGGTAACATTGAGATGCAGGAATATATTTGATGTGTGTATAATTAAGCTGTAGGTATTTCTTTCTTTACCTTTTTTGGTTTTTGTTGTTAGATAGATGCAAAGCGACCTTTTCTGACAAAGCACACCAGCGCCTGCATTGATTTTTTGCATAAAATACAGAAATGACATTGAAGAAAAAGGTACATGAGGGTATGCGTAAATCGAGACAGTTGCAGGATAACCTTGCGTTTTATTTTTTAGGTTACGTTTAATTTTATTTTCATATATGAATTGTTTTCGATATATATCGTTCAAAGTTTTCTTTTTCGTGTTTTGATGTGATGTAAACGATCAACCAATGACAATCCCACCATGAATTTAAACAGAAATGTGTGGCCTTTTGTGCTTTTATTGTTAGATTGTGCCTGAGTGAGTGTGCCTATGTGGGAGAGGGTGTGAAGAGAGAATTGTTTGCATTGTGAATGACAATGTGTGGTTGCGGGCGTTTGTATATGAGAGAGAGAGATAGAGAGAGATAGAGAGAGAGGCAGAGAAGATGGAATGGATGATTGAGCGAGAGAGAAAGTGTGTGTGCGTGTGTATGTGTGTGTTTAAGTGTGTGTATGCGTGAGAGAGTTTGTGTGTGTGTGTTTGTGTTTGATGTTTGTGTGTGGGAGTGAGTGAAATAGGGAGAAGGGTGGGAAGATAGAGTGGGAGTGTGCATTGTGTGTGTGCGTTTGTGTGGGTGTGGGTGTGTGTGTTCGTGTGTGTATGTATGAGAGAGAAAGGGATTTGAAAGAGGGAGGGGAGAGAAGATAGAGTGGCTATGTGCACTATGTGGTTGTTATTTTATGTGAGAGAGAGCTAGAGAGGGGTGAAAAGGGAAGAAGGGGAGAAGAAGAAGTGTGTGGGTGTATTTTGTGCGTGAGTGTGTGTGTGATGGAAAGGGAGAAAGAAAGAGGGAGGGAGAGGATAAAGACAGACACAGGCAGTGGGGGTAGAGATAGAGTGGGTGTGTGATTTGTGTGCGTCTGTGGGTGCGTCGTGTTTTGAGCAGTAAGGGAGAAATGTTCCCATAATGCTAACAGCATGATTGCCATATTTCGAAAAGACAGTTATGACCCAAACTGACTTTTTTGAACAGTCGATGAAATATATCTAGTCTATTAGAGTGATAGAGCAGCACACACATTATTTTGTTAATGTCAGTTTGAAAGTAAGTAGTAATAGAAATATCCCCTGAAATTGATTGCTCTTTTAAAAATGACCTCGTATTCGTGATTCAAAATAATTAGCTTAAGGCCATTGGTCATTCCACATGTCTCCGTAGTCCCACTTACCCGTTTCTAGGTGCAGAGCATTTTCCTTTTTTTAAACAAAGATTTAATAAATTTCCCATCAACTCAATCAATCAGAATCCTCACAGTGTTTATAAAACCCATTGTGCTACATAATCAGCCAATCAAATTTGCTCTCAGACTGGTTCTGTCACCATCTTATTGCAAAGAGGAGTGTTTCAAAAAGACTAAGATTGACTTAACTGTGGCAGGCTGTTCATGCCTCTGTTTGCTCTCACCCTTTACTAGCATTGGTCTCTCAAGAGATGTACAATTAATGGTCACGAATCTACAGAATTTACCCTTTTTTTGATAATTCATTATTGAAGGAAAAATATTTTATCTTAAGATCATAATGGTGATAGCAAACAGTGGCATGAACGGCCTGGCATATTTAAGTCCAACTTAAAGTCGATCTTAGTCTTTGTGAAGCACTCCCAGAACTCAATTGTATCTTTATAAGAGAAAAATAGCACATCAAAGTACTGTCCCTCCGGGAACTAGGACAAATATCTGCAAGACATTTACAACAGCTCGCTAACTCCGAATCATTTTCGCATTAATAAGAATCAGGCAAAATTCAAGCTAGCAGTGCATATTTTCATGACATATCCCTTTGTTATAAAAAAAGGGAAAATTTTAGTGATTTAAAAAAAAGGTGTTATTTACATCACAACCGTTTTAAAGATCATTAATTATTGAAAAAATGGAATATATTAATTTCATTACGATAAAAAAGGTACATTCAAGTATTGGGGATTAAATTCCTCTCACATGTTCAGAACTTCAAGAATTCTAGCTTGCATATTAAAGGATCATAGGAAGGCAAAAGTGTAACACAAAAAAATCGCTCCCGGATTATTCAGAAAGGAAATAAAAAGGTTTTCTTTTCCTTTTTCGAGGTACGTTATTACATTATATCATCAACAACATTTCATCTATGACTCGATGACAATATTTACAAAATCAGCAAATGCATTAAAGCTTAAGGTAAGCGGATACATCTTCAGATTACTTTTAATATCAACTCTTTTTTTTTTCTTTCTTTTTTTACATTTCATTCCTTACATCCAAATTAACTGCTAAAGAATATACTTCTATAATGATCAAGTATAAATCTTATAAACTGCATAATGGGCATGCATAGATAATCTGAGTCATGAATGTTTGAACCAATTATCAAGAGTTCTTCTTCGATCAAGATATCTTTTGCTTTAAAAAAGTTATTAGGGCTGCGATTTGGCAAAATCTAAGCGAAATATTTACAACGACTCTTTTTCGTTACAAAATGTACAAAAGTATATCGCATTGTGATTGTCGACTTATAAAGATTATCTTTGAAGAGAAAAAAAAATTAGGAAGCAGTCTAAAATTAAATCGTCTGACGTGAGTATCTCTGATCTCTTTCAATTTATGATGCAAAAAAAACATGTTTCCAATCAAAATGTATTAGTAGTTGCAACATCTTGCTCACTTCTTCTTCTTCTTTTTTAATGATGTTAAATTTGCTGTTTCGCTTTCAATCCTTTTCATTACCATGCACTAAACGGGAAAACAAGGTGGAGATAAAAGCAATATGATAATTTTATGAAATGAGTTAGGAATCTCTCTAATGGGCTTAATTGCCTTTAGATCAAGATCATTATCAAACGCCCATTCGTTTCGAGGTAAAAGCAGTTAAAAAGGATATTATGTTATGGCTACTAAATATTTTGGTAGACTAGCGTGCCTGGGAGGGATAACTTTGATGTGCGTATAGCCAAAGGGATTGCATAACAATTTATATCAAGGGTAATAACTTTCTTTCGTAGCAGAAAGAGAATGGAGCATATCTTTATTTTCTTCAATTTGGAGTGGCAATTACATCTTTATTTTATCAAAATGGACTCAGGATTGGGTATCTTTGCCTCAGATTCTAATCAAAATTTTGGATTTAGCTCATGCTGCAATCATTATTATAAACCTTTAGGTCAGTCAGGAATCTCATGAAATTTAGAAGGCTATCGCCTGTCTGATGATCAAGATATTTACGATTGGAAATCGAAATTTCCAAACAACTTTTTTTTTTTAACTCTACAGTCTGTTGGGAAAATGAGTATGGTAAAACCGGTCACAAAAAGATTTGTTTCATGCACTTCATGATCATTTTGAAGTGTAATTATTTAGGGCTTCAATATTACACCATTTCACAGACACTGATAACACATAGGGCCATGCATCTCACATTTAACATTGTTAAACGATGCCTTTAAGGAGATATCAGGTTTTCTACCAAAGCACAATTAGGCTTATTCTGTGTGGAACATATTGAAGCATTATTATTTATATTAATAACTGAATAAAGAGACTGGAATAGTTATTTATACACCTTTTGAAACTGTATTGCTGAAAAGACTGTCGAATTCCCCAATAGCAAGGGTGTTTTAGAATATCCTAATTATGCATCCTCGTATCTTTTTTTAGTCAGCCTACAAATAGCTGAAAAGGCAGAGGAATATATATTTCTTTTTTTTAACACTAATCAATTCATAATAAGTGTATATAACAACATGCACTCTATTAACTCATTTTTAGAATGAATAGCAATAAACGGTATTATACAAATCTTAATTTCAACATTTTTTGTTTTCCTGTTGCATAAAGGCCTAACAGTTTAAGGCTTTTCTATTCGAGCAAATGTGTTTTGAGATCGATCGTAATACCAAAAAAAAAAAAAAATCTTTGAAGTGTGAATTGGTCCATCTTAGATTGCTGTTTATGGTGATTAAAGGATAGAAGAAAAAATATCTGCTGGGAAATGGTATTATAGGAGCGACTAGCACTAGATGGCGCTATATCGAGCTACCGGTCAGAGCCATCTATACACAGAGTTTGGTTGGACACAATATGGCGTATAGATGGCTCTGCTCCCGGTTAGAGTATCTATAAAGATAGTGCACTCTACTCTCGGTCAGTGATCTCGGTACTTTTTTTTCCGAATTACTAAAATTATGTTTTCTTTCTCCGAGAAAGAGTAGATGAAATCGTGATTGTAAAAACTGTGAGAAATCTGTGAGATATGTTTGGGGTAAATAAAGATTCAATTCAATCTAACTGCAATCAAAATTGTGTGAACGTCGCACGTTATAAATATATTACCAGGAGTACACTGGCCCATCACCCTGATTCAGAAAAGCGGCTTCACTATCCAATTAGACCGCAGTCGGGAGTAGTATAATCGCACATTCATTTCGAATCAAATAAGAACGATACCAATAAACAATGAGGGGGAAATTGTCTAAGCGCCACGAACTATCTGACAAATGCGAGTGCTTTGAAAGTGGCCATTATTATTAATGATAACAAATTTATTGTGGCCCTAACTATTTTTTCTCAGATCCGCGTTTCATGGAATAATGTAACATGATATGTTTTTAAAAAGAAAATCTCACTGGGCCATTTGACTGATCTGGACTTTTTATATTATACATAACAGTGCAAGTTTACTTCAAGCGCAATTTTGATATCAGACTTCGTTCATCCGTATAGGAGCATATAGCGCTGTACCTCAAGTTAAATTAAAACCTAATTACACTGATAAAACTAATCGATCATTCGCAATTTGAAGGAAAAGGTCACGTTTGTCTGATTTATATCACTAATAAGAACTAGATTTTGGCTTGGTCAATTGTTTAAAGTAATTGCTGTTTATGCGAACACAATGGGTTTTTTCATTAGAAATGTACATTGATGTAGGCCTTTGGTAATTGCGAGGAACATAAACGAACTCCCCCCCCCCCCCTCACCGTTTCTGATATCTTCCTTTTTTCATTTGTATTATTATAAAATAAAAAAAGCATGTAATCCGTCATTCGTTACCAAATATATTCAAGAGAGAACAAAATTGGAGGTTGTTTTATTGTGTTTTTAGGTTAAACAAATTTAATTTCAAGAGGGGGATCCAGTGAATTCCCCTCCCCCTCACACCAATCTTCATTTGATTTAATCAATTTGAAGCTGATAAAGTGTAAATTATGGTAATATTTCAAGCGACTCATGTAAATGCATTTTGTTCAATTTACCACCATATATGAACACAATTCAGCTATTGGCTGCGAGACATGTTTCAATAAAACCTTTATTTAATTGAAATTAGATTAAATTTAAATTTCCTACTGTAAGAAAGGGAACGCTATTCGCTAAGAAACATAATGATTGCCTCTTGACGATTTTAGGAGGAGGTAAAACTGTAACCCAAAGTTCAGGATCATGACATTGTCGCCCTCTCGCGGGCTGCTCGTAAAATTAAATTTTGATATGCTTTGGTATTAGCATGCAAGCCAAAAAATTAACAGTCAGTCATACAATGTGACACAAATACAATAAGGCCTCCTGCACGTACTCTTATTGTTTGATTTTATTTCCTTCAACATAAAACAACGCGTAATAAATATTAATGAGATAGCAAGTTTAAATACAAATAATTGGAGAAAAGATACAAATACTATCACCGTGATTACACGACCTGGCTTTTTTTGTTCTTCCTCTCTACTTTCTTTCGTTTATTTTTCCACTCTTCGTATTCACCCCCTCTCTCTCTCTCTCTCTCTCTCTCTCTCCCTCCCTAATTTTAATCCACTCTCTGCTCAACTACTCTTTCTCTGTCTATTATTCTCTTTTGCTCTCTCTCTCTCTCTCTCTCTCCTACTTTTAACTCTTTCTGTTACCTTTCTGGTACCTCTGTTGCTCTTTACATCTGCTGATCAAGCAACCCTTTATCATATACACAATTCTAGGCAAAATGTGGTTTGGGTATGGTTATAATTCGTTATCTCCGTTCCTCTTGGTAGGGGGGGGGGGTCTTTGTCTAATAACTTCATCAATCCACCCGTCATCTTTCATCATCCATCGCATTCTTTTCATTCAAAACGCAATTTACCCGCAGTCCTCATTTTTGAGCCAAAAGCGGCGAGAATATTATGAAAAAGAATGTTGCTATGATGACTTTCCCAGTCGCGATGGTCAAACTTCATTTAAATTTCATTAGTGTCTTCCGATTAAAAAACGTACCCAGCTGAACACAAGCGTGACGCTTTAATTTCATCACCCTATTTACAAGAGTATAATATTATTTGAAAGGCGTACTTTTTGGAAGTCAACTTCGGGTCTGTAAATAGACTTTTGTATCCATTTTAACAATTTAAAACAACGAAAAACGCATAACGCTGAAATAAACCGGACGTGTTTCGGGGTTTCCTTCTTCACTTGTAAGCCCGGTCTTTCATGACGTGTTTGTGTTCGTAGTGGTTTTTTTTTATGTTCAAACTCTTAACGTGTAGGTCTTTCGGAAATATTTGTTGACCTCTTTACATTTCAACTTCATTTCTACTTTTCTGACCGTTCCATTTTATTCCACTCATTTAGATTCAATGTTACACTTTTATCATAATGTTCTCTACCGTAGTTTGCTAAATGGAATTGGTATGTTCTTTTGTACCTCAGCCCCCCCCCCCCCCCACCACCACACACACACACACCAGACCGACTTCAGACTGACCCCAAACCGACCGGTTCGTGGCAATATATGTGAAGGAGATATTGGCTTTCGATCTGCTGACGGTCTAATGTCGGCCTTATCGATTTAATTAAAGTATTATTAGTGGTTCTAGTGATGATACAAAATGTTCTCCTGCGGCAATAGTTCCAGGCTAAATTTCGTCAGTGGTGTTAGCGTTGAGAGTTATGGTTGGGGTTAGAGTTGCGTTTATAGTGTTGGGTCCACAATTTTAGTTAAAGACTCTGTGTGAAGTTGGATAATTAAATAGATGAATTATATGACAGTGGAAAGCTTGTTAGCAAATAATAACAATACTACCAATTGACTGATATGTGTGTGTCATTAAGTGGAGTAGCCTAATGGATCTATGAAATCTCGAAGTCTAGAGCTTTTTGAAAATCGGAAGTCGGCGACCTTGAAAATACTTATGGACTTGATGGCATCATTTTATGTGCAGTACGCATATTCACAACGACTTTTTAACTAAGCACGGCTCATCGCCTCAGCTATACATGTGAGCCAATCGGGTTTACATGTTATGTCGTCGCCGTGACTGCGGCAAGTTTGACCCATGTTGACCCGTAATTTAGAGAAGTTCGGAACTTGCTTTTTTGAAATACTGAATAATAAAATACTTTTTATTATTTTTCATTGGAATTCTATGTTCATTCACATTTCCATTCAATGTATTAAGTTGAATTTTCACCAGATAAGTTCTTTAAGAATTCGTTCAGTGTAGGTATTCAACACAAAGGAGCCGTGTCGTTTAACTAATTCCTGCAGGGGTGGCTTCGCAGGGACGTACGCAGCCACCCTTTTTTAATTGGTGGGGGTCGATTCCGTGATGATATTAAACGGATATTTTAAATGAGAAACTTTGACAAGATCCGTCCCCAACTCTGTAGACAGAAGACACCCCATCAGTTTGAGGTAGAATACAATTATTGTGAGGCATCCTGAAGTATTACAAGTACCTTTGATCGAATTTTAAACATATCTCTTTTCGAATATAGTTTACAAACAAAAATTGATTTAAATTTTCAGAACGAATGAATACATATTTCTTCATTAACAATACTACATACAAAGCAGGTGGTCATCAAGCCAAACAAACCTCCACGACGTCCGCCTCCCCTACCTCCGAAGCCAAAGCATTTTGGAGTATCTAGAGTATCATAGAGAAAATTAGTAAATGCGTTTCTCATTAACAAAAATCCTACAAAGAGAGAGAAAGTTAATATGCTTCCCATTTTAATCAATCCTATCATCATTTATATCATGTTTTGTCGTTAGCCGTTCACTATCCTATCCGGAATGTGTTCCTGGTTCGGTGTTGAGTTTACAAAGATCTGTTTCAGTCGGAATTATTACCACCTTAAATGTTAAAAAACTACGACAAGAATAGGTATCCTGCAGGCAATTGGTACTTTTGTTTTTCCTCTTTTGGGGTTTGGGGTTGGGGGAGGGGTGGGGTTCTGTGTGTACAGGTGAAGGTGTGATGGGATCGGAAATGTCCTCGGTTTGACGGTTGTATGCGCAGACGAGATGGGAAGGAAGGGTTAGACTGCGAGCGTGGTGAGTGCGGGCGTGTATGGGCGTGAGGAGGAATATGTGTGCGTATGTGTGTGGGTGGGTGTGAGCGTGTGCGTGTCTGTGGTGTGTTTGTGAATGTGAGGGTGTGTGTGTTTATTTGTGTGTGCGTGTGTGGGGGTTTGTGGGGTGTGAGGTTGTGCATGTGCGTGTTTGTGCGTGAGTGGGGTGTGTTTGTGCGTGTGAGGGTATGTATGTGCATGTTTGTGTGCGTGTGTGCGCGTGTGTTCGTGGAAACAGGAAAAAACAGCACCAATTATCTTTTCCCCATGCATCACTAAGTCAAGAGGTATGCGGTGTCAAGTGATTACCGATGACATCATCCCTCCCAAACTAATTGAATGGAATTATATGACGTCATTCTCAACGTCAGTTTGTCTTAAGGTGTATTTATCTTTGTAGGGCAACACCTATCAGAAGACCGGAGATTGACTGACATGTGTACCTCCAACTCCAGCAAGGATGGGTGGATGCACTCTTGTTGACCAAATTTAAAGATAGTTTCAGTCGAGTTGTCACCTTCCAGACTAACCTCCTCTTTGTAGAGCTTTTGCAATAATTATTCAATTTTCTTTTCTATCTTTCTTTCTGTATTGCCTTGTTCTATTTGTCCCCTTTTTCCCCGTCTGTTCCCCCTATTCATAATTTCTTTTTTGATACATATGTTTAGACATATTGATTTTCTATTATACTGCGTTTTCAAGATGTATTGTAAAACATCCTTTACGGAACTAATACTTCAACAAGTTCTGCTTTTATTTAGTTCCTCTTTTCTCGTGCCATTAATATCATTTTTTGTTTTTATTGTATACATTTTTGTAATATACTTAAACTAAATAGCAAATAGTATTTCGATGTCATTGTATTATGTTTTGTATGAGAAACAAAATCATTTTAATTGAATTGAACTAGATCATACCGCACATTATTTCTGTGCTAACGAAGTTTTAGGAGGTGTTACAGAACGTTTGGCGTTTCTGGTAAATGGCTTTCATGATAATATAGATAAAGACGGTTCGTAATATTTAAGTGTCCGTGACATCAATTTTCTAACTTTAGAAAGAAAATCTCTTCAAGATCATGTTAAGGATGAAATGAAATCAGGGATAAAATTTGTGGAGCGGTTGGTAAATACTCGTTCATGTTTTTGACAAATAATTATCAACCGATTCACAAATTTATATTATTCGACTTTTCTCACCCCTTGCCTCCATTTCTCTCTCTCTCTCTCTCTCTCTCTATATATATATATATATATATATATATCTAAGACACACACAACATACACACACACACGCACACACACACACACACACACACGCATACTATGTCTCCCTATCAATCTATATCTCTTTCTCTTCGTTTCCCTTTTCTGTCTCTGTCTCTGTTTCTCCCTCTCACGCTCGCTCTCTCTCTCTCTCTCTCTCTCTCTATCTCTCTCTCACACACACACACACACACACACACACATACACGCGCACTTTCTCTCTCTCCCTCTGTCCATGTAACTGTATATCTATTTATTTTTCTCTGTGTGTGTGTGTGTGTGTCTCTCTCTCTCTCTATCTCTCTGTATTGTCCTAATCGTAATCTTCACCACCAACAGAACCACCAAAACCATAATTGATTTCATGATTACCAACGTTATTATCATCACCATCAGTGGCACATTATAGCAATCACAATCGTCCTCATCATTATCAACATCAGTATTACCATCATCCTCCCCGTCGACATCTTGATAATTATCATAACTTCCTTTAACATTATCAGCATCATTATCACCATTTTAACCCTCATCATCATAAACATCATCGTCATCCTCATGATCATCTCAAGTAGTACCATAATTAATGTTTTCATCATCGAAATCTTCATCTTGATTATCATCATTATCCACAATCTTCATCACCACCCCCACCAGCACCATATCACCATCATTATAATTACGATTGGCAACATAGTTTTTGATATTAATGATCATATCGCCCAGAATGAAATAATAATCATTATTATCATCATCATCATCATCATCATCGTCGTCGTCGTCATTATCATCGTCATCATTATCATCATCATCATCCCCATCCCCATCATCGTCATCATCATCAACATCATCATCATCATCATTATCGCAATTAGTATCATCATCATCATCATCATTATCATCGTCAACATAATCATTAATATCAAAATACTGATACACTTTGCCTTCAGAATGTCCTTTTGCAAGACATAAGAAATGTGCACACAAGCAAAGTAATAAGGAATATTTTCTTTATTAATCTAACTGAGTTTATCCAAGTTCATAAAAAGCTCAAGTGACTCTTAAATATTTGTTAATTAAAAAGAATATTATAACCATATTTTACAGTTACCATTTTCAAATGCAATATACATATGTATCTGTTTTTATCTCACTATACTAATAATTCACCAACTCTACCGATCATCAGCAATTATAAAACTTTCAATTTGAACTCGTTAAAGAGTATACTATTGTATTTATAAAGTTTGATAGCTGCCTCGAAAAGATACAAGATGGATGCGAACACATGTGATCGGTTCTCAAAATATCGCTTTTATCTAGAAAATACTTGATAAGGTTATCACAAATAACATCTCATTTATTTCATAGAGTCCTGCTCAGTTTTAAGCCGAATTAAATTACACATATTCTAACGCAGGCTTAATTTATTTCGTTGTATTCTTATTTATTTCAATTTTTGTTAAGGAGCATTAGAGGGTATTTTGTTTTCATGAATACCGCCACCGCACGGCTGTACTGAGTGCATGTTTATGATGCAATATTTCGACAGATGTTCGAATCAAAGAAATCCTTGCTAACCGCACCATAACGTTGTTTCCGCGTAAACTAAAGGTCATCGAAGTTTTTTGTCTCTTCATCAAAAGCTAACAGAAAGAAAGATTTGACCTTTAACCATACTGATTGATATGTGGACACAAACAAATGAAAAGAAATATAGGGAAGAAACAGAACCAAACAGGATTTGTAAACGTTTGTCCATAATCTACGAACTGAACAACTGCTTTGTCTTTGACGTAAGCTTAACAATATCATTTCTATTTCATGACATTATAAAGGAATATCAAGATGAAATAAACCACAGCATCACTATAATAACCTGCTTAGAAAATAGTAATTTACTTGCAATATTATACATGAGCCCTCTTTTTTAGTGTAAAACAATGTCTACAATAAATTTTATTTCTAACAGAAAATAAAATTTTCAGACATATATTTTATTTAGTCGTGCTACATACAAATATAGGGTTAAAGCTATATGATTATAAACATCACAAATTTAGATGAAAATGGAAATTAAATGAAAAAAGACCATGGTGAGCCAGAAAGTATTTAATGGGAAAGGAGTGTTCATGGTTTTCTATTTAGAGCAAGAATGGCGTTAAAGGCACACTGTCCTACTTGTAGCTACTTGCTCCCTCTATATAGAAAACTTCCCAAATCGGTGCCTGTTGGTCCCCCATGATCCTCTTTTTCTTATGTTAAATGGGAGCTGAGTTAATGAGATAGCCACCTGTCACAGTGACCTCGCTGGCTCACTGGGTGGTCTAATCCCTTCTGGCTGAAGTAGTAAAGCCTCCCTTTAAGACTCTGTTCCAGTAAGCGTGTTAACACCCTTCTGGCTTGAAATACAGCTCTTTGAGGTGATTCAATCTAAACGGGTTATTCTGATTGCTATTACGCTACTAGTAAAACAGTCCATTAACGAATCGAAAAGTTTTGAAATATCCCATGACAACTATATTAAATACTTGTGTAATTATACTCTCAATGGAGGCCACAATATTTAAATTATTTAACACTAAGAACATGTTTGGTCAAATCGGACATCGTACTTTAATTCATTTAATGTATAATATCCTTATGCGATTGATATAGCATGGACCATGAAGTATGTCAGGGGATTTGTTTCCCAACATTGTCACAATTTGTAGGCCTTCCGCTTCGGTTATTCGTTTAAATACGTTATGAAAATTACATGAAGAAAAGCCACAAACAACAACTTGACGAAATGAAAACGAGAATAAAACTACTTCATTCCTTAATTACATCCGGCTCGGTCAGAAAATGAAATTTTTAGGATAATTCGTTTCTCTAAAGCTTTTCATAACATTCATAACATTAATTTGACAATAAACGTGATGAATATTTTATCCAATTGGTTTCATTTCTTAAGAATACATATTGATTTCTTTTACAAAATATTTTGTAAAATATTTTTTCATATGGACCGAAGAAAAGGGCGAGGACGTTTCTGAGATTGAATTGAGCGTTAGCTGTTGGATGATTTGCTTGTTTCGCTGGATAGACTAGGGAACTCATGACGTGTAAAGTATGTAAGCCTTCATCCAGCGTAGACTGCTATTTCTTTCCCCGGCATCTGCACCCTTAAATTATCTCCTTGACTCGTCCTCTGTATAGACAAAAGAAAATGGAAAGACAAAGAGAGAGATGAAATAATTAATTAATTAGCATTTGACTGTCAAGTGGATTTGGCGCCTTATAAATCATATGTATTATTATTATTATTATTAATATAATGATAGTCATAATGGCCCTTATCGTCTTGGCAAGCACTCAATAATCGGCTATCGTGCAGGAATGATAATTGAAAAGTTATGTATTGCTTTGAAACATGGTGTCAATGCTTTTCCGGTTTGCCTATGTGCGTAGGTTGAGGGCTAGACGAGAGGAAACTATGTAGAGAGTCTACCAAAAGTACCGGAAACAATTACGAAACTATTCACTGTTTATTCATGTTTTCTTCCTTTTTCTCCCTTTTTTTTTCTTTCCTTGTTTGTTGGTTTGGTTTGAAGTATTTTTTGTTGGTTTAGACTTAGTTATAAGGATGACGAGACACGGAATGCATTTATTTCCTTCAAGTTGAGTATCGATGTCGAAACAAAGGGAATCGTCATATGAAACGATCATTTTTTTCACATCATCAACAACACAAAAATTGAATAACAATATAAACGACTTTACAAAATAATTGCAATTGCAATTATAATGTAATTGCATAATGAGAAAAAAGTCTTTTTACATAATTCAATTTTTAACTTGGTGTATCCCCTCATGTAGTAATATCCTAAAATGAATTAAATACCAAAACAATCCCTAAAAAATCAAACAACATGAGTCAAACAATCCAACAATCATACCGACATCAGAAGTATTGTGATTTCTATTGCATTTTAAAAGTGGATAACAGAATAATTTTTTTAAACAATTTTATTACAGAGTTAGCAATTGCCGCACGATTTCTTGTAACAATTTTTGTTTGTGAATCTAAGTCTTTCAACCGCGCTCTTTGGTCATACACTATTGATTTTCTTGTTTCGCCCTTGGTTTTTTCCTCACAAAAATCAACACCATGTTTATGAATTGCCTGGCCGAGAAAACACCGGGATCACCAGGAAACTGTAGCCAGCTTGCTCGTGAGGTCATCTGCGTTTCTTGCCATTCTGTTAGATAGATGGGCTGTGTAATTGTTTTGTCACCTTTCCTCCTGACCTTAATGAGTGCAGATACCACTTCTATACGTGGGCGGGGCGCACTGGCGTAATTGAAGGAGGGGCAAAGGGGAGGGGGCAAACTGCCCCTCCTGGCATATTTCAGGAAAAGGAAGGCCGCCACATTTTAAAACCTTGTAGTAAATATGCAGGTTTGGGAATAATTAATAATTTGTGAGTCAGTGCTCATGAAACGCTCGAAATGTAGAGACATTCTCAGAAGACAAACTTTATATCCCCAAAACACGTCATGTTTTGAGAATACCACCCCCCCCCCCCCCCCAAAAAAAAAAATAATAATAATAATAATAATAAAATAAAAAAATTAATTAAATAATAATAATAATAATAATGAATAAATAAAAATAAAAATCCCCACCCTGTAGCACAAACCAGAGCCATCAAAAAAACGGTATCCTTAATGAACTATATGGTTGGCAGCAAGCTTAGATTGTTTGCCCCTCTTGAGTCATATGTCTGCATAAGCCAGTGACGGAGCATTCTCCCCTTTGTTAGAGGGGTGTTTTAATAAGACGCTTTGTAATCCGTACACTATTTTCACCTATTATTTTCACCTATTAGTCTATTATATTTTGAAAACGAATTAACCGCAGTATGCTAAATGCTCATCTTCCACCGGTAACTGGATAAGGTTTCAAATTGGTTTGGCTTTTATTCAACATAGTGTCAATTCAGAAGTTCGTCAGATAGGAAGTGAGGTTGGCATTAAGATAGAAGACCAATCCATCATCCTTTTTTGCGAGTGATTCTCTTTCATTTGTCGGGAAAGGTGAGACCAATACCTGTCCTAAAATAGTAATGATTATATTGCTCTACAAAAGGGATAATGACATGGCTCATCACATATTGGACGGATGGTGGTGAGAAGGCGGTAGCTTTGCTTGCTTCGAGATGTAGTCGGTTAGTAAAACTTCTGCCGTTTCGCAACAAAGACCCTCAACCGATCTTAGTCGTTCGCAAGAATGTAATATTTTGCGCCGTCTTTTGACTGTCTTGTGTAGATCTCGTAGGTTTGATGGATTAAATAAATCAATCAATCAGAATTAATCAATAAACTGCAAATATTTGCAACAATTAAGAAATATCGAAGAGCGGAATTATCAAATGTATAGCTACTAATAATCAATAATATAAATAATGAAAATAATCATAACGATCTACATAATGATATGAATAGCGGGCGTAAAAATCAAGAACGATCGAAATAATATGTACTGACATACAATGACGATGGTTCTAAGAAAGAGGATATGTATATAAAGAGAGAGAGAGAAAGAGAGAGAGAACACATACTTCAATTTTGAAAATCATCCATCATTGCAAAATACAAATAATAATTAAAACGATTCAAATTAAAATCCTTGAGAGTTCTATTCTTTACTATAGCGGGATTCAATTTATTTATTTTCAAATTATTTCATCCTTTTCATTTCTGGTAAAAGTGAAGAATAGAACAATAATTGGGTGCATCCCTACAGTCCCTAGTTAGTCACAGATGGCTGGTAACTCAATGAACATGGTCGCACGTGACAGCACACTGCGTGCAGCAGACCGTTTACTCAACGACGGTGACGCAAATATATCATCACTTGTTTATTATCTTTCATGTAATTCATGATTGAATGATATTTTAATCATGATTATGCGAGTAACATCATATGTGAGCGAATATGCTCTATGTCTCACATGGTCGGATGATCTTCCACTGGTAGTTAATATTATTATCATTACGATTATTAGGATTAGTATTATTAGTAGTAGTAGTAGCAGTAGTAGTAGTAGTAGTAGTAGTAGTAGTAGTAGTAGTAGTAGTAGTAGTAGTAGTAGTAGCAGTAGTAGTAGTAGAAGAAGGCGTAAAGTAGTAGCAGTAGAAGCAGTAGTAGTAGTAGTAGTAGTAGAAGCAGTAGTAGTAGAAACAGCAGTAGTACTATAAGTAGTAGCAGTTGAAATAGTAGAAGCAGTAACAATATGGGTATAGCAGTAGTAGTTGTAGTAATAGTCCCAGTAGTACCATCATCATCATTAGCATCATCATTATTTTCATGAAATATCATTATATATAGTCTTGATGTTATGGTTGATATGAACCGTTTTTAATACGTTTTAATGACATTTTCAAAATGTTATTAGGCGGTTGATTTGGTTACAAATGAACACAATTTTTTACAAAATATTTAGACAACAGTCATCTCCCAACTTTTAGTAATGGAACCAATTGCGAATAGGTTTACAATCTCGGGACACGGGATATAAAAACCAGAGAATGATATTTTCTGGCATATCTTTCTAGCACCATTAACAAATTTCCTCCATGACGTCACATTTTTGTAATTAATCAAGGCCCACTGGTCATTAAAATTCGGACAAACCATTCAATTTTGTCGCTCAGTTATGAGCCATGGTCAAGATATCTGGTTATGCTAAATCGCTTCTGGAGCTAGTAAACAAGGAGAACACCGGAAATTAAGGCTACGTCGACGGCTTAATTACCGATTAATCAATGACCCTAGCTCGTCCGATTGGACGGCCTGGCGTTGAAAGTGGTCTTAGCCTTGACGAAGTTGGACGTATTTTATATCTGCCGATAGAAACGCAAAATTTTCCCCAAGATCATCGCAACTCTTTACGAAATAATTTCGGATCACGTAATACGTTATTCTCATCTTCACAAATTTCGAATGGGGCGCACAAGGCTATGGAAGTTGCTTTAGGTTAAATTTTAGAAAACAGCTGCGATAGTGTTCCAAGTGAAAAGGAAATGATGAAATGTATCCTCACACGTTCTGATCTGTCGCCAAGGGTTCGATTTGTGCGTACAACATTGTTTAGATCTATCACAGCAATTACGAGAAGGGGGTCCCAAATATCGCCTTACAGGTAAGCCCTTTGGATAGGATGCAGACCTGTCAGGATGCTTGTTGCTAAATGATTACCCTTAAAGATGGCAAGAGGAAATTACCAGGCCATTGAGGGGAGAGGGGGAGAAATTGTCCGATATATGAATCCTTAAGCATTTTTAGGTCAGTCTGTCGCCATGGACAACACGGATCATTACTCCCGTATCCCAGCCAAGGTCTTGTGGCGACCAGGAGTGGTTGTTCACGAAGGCGCTTTATGAATGAAATTATACATTTTAATCGCTCTTTTTAATGGGTATGTTAGAAGGGGGCAGCTGATTAAATTGATTTACTATCTAGTAATGAAAAGGCACACACTTATAATTGATGTATACACCGATTAATATCGCATCTGGTCTTGTCATGTCTCACTAACTGCCATTTATGGAGCCACATTTTAAACATGTCATCATTTGTGATCCTGATATACATACAATCATTAGCTCATTACAAGCTTTATATTGTGTTTTTTTAATCTTAATGCTTCAACGAAAATCATTTCAACGAAGCTGAGGCCTATAACCTCCTTGCTTTTTGCTTGATTTGATTTAGTTTGGAGTCGGTTTCTACATCTAATTTTCAAACGTACATTTTCCTGCGCATTACTGCGCGTTTACATTTCACTTTGGCGTCCCTTTGGTGTTTCGGCGTTCCTGTGATCAATCATGCTACCACTATGATTTGACTAGTGTTTAATTATTTTCATGTTTTATGCAATCACAAATATTATTGTCTTGATGAGCTCAGAGAGGAAACGTTTCCATTGCCATTCTCAACGCATAGCGTAACGTTGACACAGCGCGCAATGTGAACTATCCCGGATGTGCGCCATTGATAACTGATGACGTTCCCATAAAGCCGGAACGCGTTTTAGAAAAATGGAAATATTGAGTTTAAAAATGCCCAAATTGATGCCACGATTCCATTGCCTTTGTTATTTACAATGTCAATAAGAGCAGGTACTAAATGATAAAAATGCTTAATCAAATTGCCTCGTGTTTGTCTGTCGGGTGATTACAGGTGAAATCTAATAGCAATTATGAGACACAAACACGTGTAGCTGTGCTTGTACAACATGTGCTATAGCTAATGAAATGGTTTCTGGCGACCTAAAGGCTCAAAACGTGACCAAACATTTTAGAATAACGGGGAAATTGGAAATCAAAGTGTACTGTTTCATCCCCCGAGGAACATCATTACAAATACCCAAACTGTTATTAGTTTATTAAATATGCATTATCTAATATTATTTTGAACATACGAATAAAGTGGCGTAGGGCGTGAACCTCGAATTGCATGGAATGACCTTGCCCTCTGTTATTCTTGGAAGAAGAATCTTCTGTTCACATTAAGAGTAGTATTTTAAATAACTTTGCGTAGAAATTAAAAGGTAGGGCAATATTGAATTGCAGTATTCAAAAGTACGAACATGTTTATCCTAATAATTATGAAATTCTGTACTGAGGGTACCTTTAATTACAGAACAAACTTGCCAGGGGCATCGCAAAAAGGGACGGAGGGACTCCCATCAATATTTCGCAAATTACCCCCCCCCCCCCAACCATTCAAGAATTTCGAATGACGCAACCAGGCAACTGGTCACAGAGGGGTCTTGACATATTAATCGATGGAACAGAAAGTTCCTTTTCCTCCGTCTTTTCCCACATTTGCAGAAGTCAAGATGAAACACAACTGCAATAAAACGAGAAAGAAGAGGATGTCCAGGATGGGTACTGTAATATTCAACGTCCTGCAATTACGAAAAAAAGAGGAAAACACATGTAGCTTGGTAATGCCACTCTTGGGTCACGTGATGGGGTAATTATGCCTATGGACAATTTTTTTTTATCGTTTTGCAAGACATCAAAGAATCAGGCAATTTCTTCAGAAGTAGCGTTTTAGGGATGGCTATCTCCAATAAAACAACGAACTTGGTAATATTTAATAAATGGGTGCACTAACATCACATTTTTTTCCATGAAATTATTTAAGAAAAAAAGATAGAAGATATAGGGATAGGAGAGAAAAAGAACAAGATGGACATTTATAATTTTGTTAAAGACTTAGAACTTCTGATTTTGGTAAGCATATTATTTCAAACAGGTGGATTTGAAATGGCTGTAGTATTTATACGCAGAAGGTAACACGAGTATAATGCGATAAAAGATAAGAAAGTTAATAAGTATTTATTAACCATTTTCAAGACATACTTCCTTTTCAATTAAATAAAAGACTCTATATGCACCATGTACTTATACATGTCACGAAATGTAATGCTAGTGAATTGTAATGCTTCTTTTCTGTTTATCTTTCTTTTCTATATGCAGATATGGCCATGCTTTCTTCACCTCTCTCAACGGTCACTTGTTTGCAACACGTGCAATTTTGCACAAAACAATAGACACCAATGACAGAAGTGTGTGTGTATTTGGGTTTTTTTACAGACGTGTATCAATCAGATATGATTATTTACGTCTGGGGACCGACTTTTAACGTCACCATCCGAAAGACGTGACTCAGTTTCGAACCTGCGTTCTCGGCTGAATCAGTGACAGAAGGACTGCTTTGTGCAACACAATGACTTTGTAAAATGACCATTTCCGGTCATGAATATAGTTCCATGACAACTCTTTTAACACCAGTTTGGACTCATCTCGCATTGGAAACAGTTCAATAATCTTGAAGACCTTGGTATATCTATGCTACGATTAATACAATGTGGCACATGGGAGATTATTTGTGTGGTATATAAAGAAAATGATGATTCGTCGTAAACATTCTGGCAGATGTGGTGTTATCCTCATAACAGGTGGCCCAAACATATATGTCCATGAGGCCAGGCATGCATCGGTGACCATACGTCCGACTGCTGCATTCCAATAAACATGACACCTTTATCTATCGATGGGACTGAAATAGTCGTCATGATTCACGGCATATAGTATATGCGATGAAATGAATATCAAATTCATTTGATTTATGTGATTATTACATTAAACACTTACATTGGAAAATGAAAACGCTTTATTAAGGTAATCGCGAGAGTGGTTTACGATTATATTATATCAATAAAACTTAACTTCGATATGAGAAAAATATAGATTATTTAGCCGTGTAATGAGCAATTTTATTGCGTGCGCATTAATATCGGCAAGAGTTCGAATTCCTAATCAGTGATGGTTGATGCTGTCAGTGTTATCTGCTTCACATTCAAAGGAGGATTTTCATATGCTGGCAATACAATGTCAACATTTTGACCGTATGAATTGAAACAACTTTAAAGTAGACATGTCAAGACTTTTAAAAGTGTATTTATGTCTGCAAGAATTCAAATACCTTCCGACACACCGACACCCGGTTATATCGATCGAAATATAATACCAATCGAGCCTATAAGTTAATTAGGCGTCGGATATACTGCTACGCCGGATTGACCGCGATTCTATATTTGAATCAGCACTTTCTATCTTCGGTTACCCCACTGACTGATTATGTGAACCGGTAAAGCCCGGTTTATTTTCAAAGCAAGCACTCCGATAATCCGTGTTGACAAATGTTCTTTAGCAATGTGCTTGAAAATAGGATAGTATAAATATTGGCATCGCCGTGCCACGCACGTGTTGATTTGATGATGTGCATAACACAACCTCCGATTGAATGACGTATTATTTAAAATAGAACACATAATGTAAGGCTTTACCGCTTGATTAAATGAACAAAGTTGAACCAATACAGCTCGGGTTTGCTGCAAAAGAAACAATGTCTTAATCCTCGATGACAAATACACCACATCAATGAAAATAAACAGAAACACATACGTGAACACATTCGCTATTTTTGCTAAGATGTGTTATCCTACGATTGCGGCAGCACTCACTTACTAATCTTCTTAATTAAACATGTTAAATGATTTTCGTTGGAAGGATCATGCCAGAAATAGAGATCATTAATCATCCAACATTCTAACTGAGACCATGCAAACAGACGAAATAAGTAAAGTATAAGTAAAGTTACATTTTAGGTAATCTACAAATATATGTATCAGCGCTCAAAAGCAATATCGATTGTTAAAAACAACGTATATAGGAGGATCGCAGCTATACACCTTGTCCTTTTTAAATGCTGATTAAAAGTTCTACATTGATTAGAGTGTAGTCTGCTGCCTTATTCTCTGCCATTAAACTGCGAAACCCTTTTAAAAGTTCCAATTAACCCCACCCCACCGCAGAGAGAGGCCACAAGTCTCTCTCAAGAAAATTCATCACGCTTACTTCCCCAATCCACCCCCCCCCCACCCGCCAAGCCCTGTTTGTATCGGTCAACCGCAATAAGGATATCATGCATATCTTGAATACATAAAATGTGCCACCCCATAATAAAGTTGTGTGCCCCCAAACTTGTTGTCTCGAGAAGTCAAGAATAAACATTTCCCCCTCTTTTTTCAGATTATGCTCCACCCCTCTTGCTACAATAGCGTGCTACATCGTACGAAAAGTGGCAGATTCCAAAGATAATTCAGAGCCCCCTGGGATTTTTCACTGGCTCATCTTGATAACATCTAAGGTTTTCAAATCGAATGAGGGTTATTCATGATGACGCCATCGCTAGTGTATTGTGTAAGAAATAATGAATACAATTATGATTTGTATATAACACGTGTATACTCCGTCGCGTTACCACATTCTTTGACTTTACTCTGAATTGTTAAATTTCATTTTTGTTATAATGAAGGAGGACCGGAATTATTGCGTTGATGGTGTGAAGAAAATCACGGCGCTGGAAGAGAGGAGAACTGGAAAGTGGTCGCAATATGTTATCTTCAGGTTACCTCTACTTCGTCAGTCCTTCCTCACATTTTGTAATACATTTTTGTTTAATTTGTGTTATTGTCTCAGCTGTTACTACCAATTCCACCTTGCTGACGCCCCTTCTAACATCGAGTCATGTTAACCCACGCAATAGAATTTTAAAAATGTAGCGGGAAACACAGTGTGATAGTATTTACCAACGAATGCTGATCCACTTTTCAAGAAAATTTCCCCTGAAAATCATAGGCACGCTAGTCTGACAGACAATCGAAGTAAAGCGTGCAAAAATTTGTCTTCATTATTCAGACCTATTTTCTTCTCATTAATGTTCCTTTATTTGCTCTATCATTTGAAATACTGCATTGCCTGTGACACATAAACTAGTTTTATATTGTCTTGGAATAAAAACGAAAAATGCGAAATTGAATGGCAGTTTCAGCCGGTTGCAAGATATTACCAATCGACGTGAAAATGAAATATATCTCCCACGTGATAGAGTAATATGTGCAGATTGTTATCCCCGAGAGACACTCAAATCCATTCTTAAAATGGAAATCCAAATGTTAAATTCCTCCATATATATTTAAGATCCCCTGTGACAGATTGTTTACCTTATACATAACCTTTATTGCAGAAAGTTGAATGAAAAAGTCACAAATTAAGCTATGCCTTTACGAGAACTCAATTCTGTCTTTAACCACTAACTGGCTAATATCACTGAACACCTTTAAACGCCCACAGCTTACGGGAGAATCAGTCACCAAACGACTAAAGCTCAACGGATATAATAGACCCCTGGAGACGATAAGGTTACCGTGATTTACGGGTATGCTGATGGCCACGATGAATTCAGTGAAACCAAGAAGTAAAACTAAATTATTGCGAGACATGAAACATTTATGGAGCCTTTTAACTAATTGCGTTTGTTGAAATCAAGCGCGGTCGTAAAAGAATCTTTTAAAGATAAAGTCGTGTCCTGGACACGCGATTCTTTTGTGACAGGAACTGTCTGTTAGCAATCGGGATTTGTTAAATTTTTAGTACATATACGACCAGAGCTTTCTGAAGAAAAAAAACGCATGCAGTACTCATAGAAACGGGTACATGGGACTACGTTCATATGTTAAAATCCCTCACCTATTTTGTGTTTTATGTGGAATATGAAGACATTTGGAAAGCAATCTCTTTCAGCCTGTTTGGGGGGATTTTAACCTTGCTATTCCTCCACACTGCCATTGAAATAATTAAATTGAATAGAATTGAATTTAATGTATTGATCCATTTGTCATACAAAAAATAATAAAAGTTGAACAACAACAAAGATCATGACGCAGCAGAATTATACTTATCAAAGAATAATTGTAAAATGGCAAATATACATTACGTGATCACAAACAGAAGAAAAGAAGGAAGTTACAATCAGAAGAGAAATAGAGAAAGCTTGACATTTATTTCGTTTCAAACCAGAACTCAATTTTCTCTTTAACAAGATCACGGCAAAGCCAGGGCAGATACATTTTGCAATGGTAATGTTTATGATGTTTTTCACACCTAAAGGTAATCTGGAGTTCTCCTAATAGATCTCTATTTTGAAAGGTCATTTTGCACAGCTAACGATGCCGTAAATGGGTTGTTTAAAGGAGAACAATCCAAAATGACGATGAAGACTCATAATTATCGAGCCCAATATACACTTATTCTCAATATTCTATATTTCAAGACTTCCAACTTTAAGATGAAGTAGAAATTTGTTTTCGGGTTATTTTCGCCGCTACCATAACCTAAGATTTACGTTCAAAACTGACATTAATAATGATAATAGATAAATGGCTGATCACACATAGAAATTGCAATCATTTACATTTTTCTTCTTCGTTCGATCTCCTTCCCCTCTCTCTCTCTCTCTTTCTCTCTCTCTCTCTCTCTCTCTGTTTCTTTTTTCCCCTCTTTTTCTTTCTTTATTTCTCTCTTTCTTTCTTGCTTTCTTTTTTCTTTCTTTTCTTTCGTTTTCTTCTCCTTCCTCCTCCAGTCTGCTTCTTCTTCTATTCCATCATATCCTTCACTCCCTCTTTTCTTTATTTTCTTCTTCTTCTTGTTGTTATTATTTTTATTGTACTTTAGGAGGTGGAAGCATTGAAAGTGATGTTTTTAATGGCAACATTGAGTTTTTATGGGCAAGAGAGGAATAGCATTTCCATAAGAGTTAGCTACAAAAAAGTCAATAATACGGTTCGCATCAAACATTAGAAACAGAAAAGAACAGGCAGGAAATCCCGAAAAAATAAATGCCAGCATAATTATGTGCCGGAGAGATAAAACGGCAAAGGGGCTCGGAGTTCGCTGGTCTCAATTAAATGTAACGTAAGCACAAAATCAAAGTTAAACTGATTTTTCGGCGACCTGATACATTTGTAGCGGCTTCTATCTTTCCGTCTCTAATACCTGGTGCCCCTTCTAGCTGACGTTTGTCATATGATGCTTGAATGAAACAAGATCTTTGGCGATGCAAAGGTGAGGTGGGGGTTTCTAAGTCAAGAGCGGTGGCTCAGTTTATTCTTCCATAATCGTAGTTTTGAATTTTGGAAGACAGTGTCAGGTATCGACGGGATTAGATGATATTCTGATATTCGGAATGGATATCATTTGTTTTTTAGTTTCGTTATCCAAAAGAATGTTGGTCTCGTCTCACGTGAGCAATTCAAATTAGGCAATGACGTAGAAAAAACCTCTTAAATGCCAGTATAATATATGGATTAATTCATGAGGTTTTGAACAAAGAAATGACAGAATCCAAGAAAATTTTGGATTATCTTCAGCTTTTTTTCACGCGGAAGATTACACTTTCAGTTTGGTTTTTTTTCTGCAATAAATATACCTTGTCCGCATCGTTCCTGTTTCATTCGAGATTCTCTGAAAAGACTTTGTTTCGTTTCAATTTATTTTTCTATCAGGGAGTCACATTTTTTTTTAAAGCAATACACTAACTTTAAGTAATGAATATAACTTTTACTAGAAAATAATGTTATCGTTGTTTACTTAGCTATTCCATATGTCATTGCTATAGATACGAACAGGAAGGGGCAAACATAGAAGGTAGAAAAACAACCAGCAATTTGAAGGTAAATATTAAAAAAGAAAATCAAAGAAACTCATAGATTTTATAAAAATATGCATACATAGATAGAGATGGACAATTTGGGTATATGAAAGAGAAACAAATAAGAGCACTGTAGGGAAAACTAAGTTGAAAACGAGAGATAGAGAGAGAGACAGGTAGAAAGAGAGAAGCAAAAAGATCTTCACAATTCCATTAATGCTTAGAAGAGAGAAAGGGAGGAAGAGAGGGCTACTCATATTTCGATTAAAGTATAGAAGAGAAAGCGGAAGAAAGAGGTATAAAGGGAGAGATGAAGAGTGAGAGCGAGTAAATACCGAAGAGAAAGAGAGGGAGAGATAGATAAAGAGAGAGATAGAGAGAGAGGGAGAGAGAGAGAGAGAAAGATACAGATATCTATTTGGCCTTGCGGGTCTCGGCCTCATGTGCTATTTTTTTACAGAAATGACAACAGTAATTACGCTAATGAATCGATCATCCAGTATCTAATAGCGATGTTTCGTGACAATATCATGTGACCATAACGTAGGCACGACGTCATCCGATGGTGTTCCAACTGAGGACATGATATCTTTGCTAGATGTGAAGGGACCGCAGTTTGACGGTAGATGATAGATGTGTGCGTGTGAGTATATATGTAGTATTTATCAATGGGAGTGTGTGGGCGAGCGGGTGTCTATGTATATATTTGTGTTTATGTGTGTGTGTGGGGGGGTTGCTTGTACGTGTGTGGGTGTGTTTGTGTGGGTGTGAATATGTGAGGAGGAATAAAACAAAATTACCCTATATTTAAAAAAGTGAGGGTGTGTGTGTGGGTGTGTGTATGTACATATAATGTTGCCAATAGAGTTGGAATAATTCCTTTCTAATTCTTTCCATTAAATAATAATTATGAAAATATGATTTATTATTGATAGATAAAGTCGTTACCTTCTCGGAACTTCAGTGATCAATAAAAGTTGATCATTAATCATTGATGAATAAAGTTCAGAGAGAGAGAGGAAAGAAAGAGGCTGACAGACAGAAAGATAGACGTAAGTCACATTAAAATGAGAGAGACAGACATACAGACAGTCAGGTATAGATAATAATAGAGAGTGAGAAAGAAAGAGAAGGGGAGATAAAGGGGGAGATGGGGAGAGAAGGTGCAATGGGAAACATACAGAGGGTGTATGTGGGATGTGGGTATGTGTCTGCGTGTACAGTGGTAGAGAGAGACCGGGATAATCAGAGAGAAATGCAGAAAGAATGAGAGAAATGCAGAAAGAAAGAGAGAAAGAGAGAAATATATAGAGCAATAAATAAATACAGACCGAAAGAGAGAAATACAGAGAGAAACAGAGATATATCGAGAGGAAGGGGGAAAATAGAGACAGAAAGAGAGAAATACCGAGATGATAAAGAGAGAGAGAGAGATAGATAGAGAGAGAGAGAGAGAGAGAGTAAGGCAGGAAAAGTGAGTGGAAAAAGAGTATAGTCTGATGTATAAAGAGTCTATCCCTAAAATGCTGGGATATTAATACCTCAAAGATGAAGCGATATGGATCGCTAAACAACAACACGGCGTGACAAATAATTTGAAATTACCTTCATGAATTGCCTTGGCACCAGTGGCATGACACGTGTACAAATTAAAGAAGGGGTTGTGCTGCAATACGTCATTGTTACCTTATTTATTAAATTATCTAGTTTGTATATGTGATGTACTCAATCATTTATTTGTGTGTTATTTATACTTTTATTTGTATAGTTATTTGTTCATTCATTTATTTCATTTATTCTATTCATTTATCTAATATAATGATAATAATTTCAATAATAATAATAAACGTGGGTTATTATATCGCGCTCAAGCCTGCCAAACTTGAAACTCCTGGCGCTTTTCAATTATTACCTCGGTTTTTATTCATTTTCACTTTCATGAGAAAGAGACTGACCATATAGAAAGGCCTGTAGGCATATTGTCGATCCCACCTTTATCTGTTATGTTATACTTGTGTTGTTTTATTGTTTGTCTTTTGATTTTTTTTGGTATTTTTATCAGATTGTGGAAATAAACTTGAATTGAATGGAATTCATTAATTTGATTTTATGATGAGTTTATTCATCAATCCTACTGATTCAATTCAATACCAAATCGTGTATATTAATTTCTCAATCTAACTTACAACTAAAAAAGAGTTGGCGGTGATTACACCCCGCTTCAACCCTTAACATTTTGTCATTCCTCCATTTTGCATGTTGTGCTTCCCTGGGTCTTTTCATGGGTTGGTGTTGACATTGATGTATCACCGAAGTCATTATGAGAAAATACATGACACCGTCAAAAAAAAAGAGGGGGATGTAATATTTATAACATGATCACATGGTGCCCTTTCATGAGGTGTAGTGTGATGTGTTATCTTGCGATAAGGACGATCATGATACTAATTGAGACACGGACGGGTACAGAGGAGAAAAGCCATGAAAGTACAAACAGGGGCGTCCTAGCAAAGATTATTCAGAGCGTTCTCAAGACATTCACGGTCAGATAAAGTTAACAATAATGATATTAATAATATAAATAAATCAGGGTTCTATAAAATAAATATTAACTTATAATCAATCTTCAAATCTATTGCATGGCCAACCATTATCTAATTGCTATGTAGTTATCTGACTGTTCATTGCAGCTATTTATAATATGTATATTAATCCTAAGTTTCTATCTACTGTAATATTGGTGGACGGTACCTGCAACATCACTATCAAACTATGACAACTTGGGTCAAGTCAATGTATTGTTTTGTCAGGTGAATCTAAATCGGCGTGTCTAAGAAAGGTATATATCCACAAAACTGCCAGTCATTCAAAAAGACTTCTACCAACTGACAATGCAAGTACATGAATATTGCTAAACATCTCTTTTAAAAAGAAGGTTGAGTTGAATTAAAAAAAGTAAGGGAAATTTATGTATATATATATATATATATATATGTGTGTGTGTGTGTGTTTGTGTGTGCGACTTTTTCCATTATTTTATGCCCGTTTTGAGGAATAAATCATAGAGTAGAATGTCTCCTGAAAAAGCATTGCTTTATTAAAAGCCTTGCTATTCGAAAAATAACAAGAAATACTTGGAATTGTGTATCTAGTAATTATACCCATTTGTGTGTGCTGTACATTCGATCTTCATCAAGTAAATTTACTTTGTATTTTGATCATTTGAAAACTTTACAATACACATCAATTATCATGTTCTACGTAATCAGCCTCTCCAGATAATTTCTATGACCATGTAGTCACATGGCCGGATCTCCACGTCGCCTTTGAAGACAAAGATGAGTTCTGCTGATGCAATTGTTTTGTGAAAGAGACATTCTGATTGCGATTAGGGAATATTATAGCACAATAGCATCTGCTTCCGAAAATGAAAACCTAAGGACATTTCAAAAGCCTTGTGCGTGACGTATTACGTAATCTGAATATGATTTCTATGGGAAGTGCAATGGGATAATTAAATCCCCCTTGAGCTTCTTTTTCTGATTATGTTTTGATTGTGTTTTGAGTACATAGCTCATACGGGTAATATCGGTGTATACTGTGAAGTTTTGGAATGGTTAAAAGGATAATAAATTGGCTCAGTCGTGCTGGAAGATACAATATCTTTCTTTGAACATATATGTGTATAAGGGACTGAAGAAACATGTGGTATGAAAGTGTTTTTCCAGAAATTTATCCTTTTTCGAACGAGAGTTGAAGAGGGCATTTGAAGAGCTATTCCTTTCGAGAGGCATTTTTTCTGGAACCTTTTTCCACGATAATATTGTTTGTCTGTTTGTTTTACCTGGCTACTAAGAAAGCATGTGTATGCTTGTAAGTAAGCAACCAGAGGGCCGACTGTTTTAAGTCCTCACCAATAGACTTGGTTGATAATCAATGCCTTACCAAAGGGCACTAGCGCGTCAACCTGGTTTCGAACCCGGGATGTTCTGGATACGAGACAACTGCTCTACCACTGAGCCATCGCGCCTCCTTAACCTAAAAATAATGAAAAGCACAGATCTCATTTTTCATATCTTCCAATACTCAACATGGTTATTAAATCAGCTTCGGACAATAAATGTTGTTTTGTGACGATATAACAACTTAAGAAGATGGCTATGGTATCTCTCATAATACCTTGCTGACGTCATAGAGCAGCAGGGGTGTTTCCCGACAGACGAGAAGGGAAATGGGGCATGCAAAACCCCCTCACCTTTGCATCATGGCAAAAACTTGTAAATGCACTGTACCTGGTTCTATTATCTTGGTGGGTAGTGCTATTAGTCATCATTCATTATTGTTATTATCATTATTTGACAATCACTCAATGACAGGTACAAGGTTAATAGCATAAAGCATAATTGAAATGTAATAAATAATTACATGTTACAGGAATGAAAATGCTGCTTCGTAAAACTATGTGACCCCTTGTCCAAAGAACAATTACTACAGGGCAATCCGACCATTGTAAAAAGTTAAATTGAATAAAAGTTATGAAAATAAGAAAAACAGAGGGGCAACATTAAAAATAAATCGGACTTATAATGAAAAAGTTATGATTGCTTGAAATATGATATTACTGTAGTTATTGAAGCGAGTCCCAATTCGGCAAATAGCCCGTGGATTGTGACGTAGTGACGGATAACTTTCCCGCTTGTCGTATACAACCATAATATTATCACTTACTTCTAATTTACCCCAAGTGCCCTCGCCATTAGGGCACCACTAAAATATATTATGGATAGTGTATTATTACAGGCCTTTTAAAAAGGAAAGACCATCCAGAGTCATAGAAATTGAAAAAATGACATTTATACCATTTAAGGTTTTAGAACAGATGGGAAAGATGTCTGGCTTTACATGACAGTGACATTACTGATTCCGCCAATTTGAAATTCCCATAAGTATAGTGATAACAGCTTTCACAATAATTCATAACTCTCTTTTTCTTTGTCTTTTTGTCGTCAGATTTAGTTCACAATTCACGAGTATGCCGCTCTGATTTTTCTGCTTTCTGTTAGAGTTATTCCTTATCAAGGTTGGATTTCCTTGTCACCGTCATAAGATTCAGGAGCTTTTCCCTGAAAGTGTAAATTTCAAGCTTTGTGAGGACTATATTTTTCTCTCGTAAGAAAAAAACTTCAAAACCTTTTTTAATTATTTTTAAAATGCTAACATACAGACAGAGCCTTCGGACTACTCATAAATTGATGTTATCAAAGTTTATATTACATTCTTTCGCCTCGTAGGGATGAAGAGATTATTATATATTTTCACACCGACAAATTAAATCATTTTTGTTATTATCAACATCGACAATTATGCTTACGCCTGCAGGAAGAATATCTTCGGAATGGCCTCAGAAATTGCCCTTTAATTAACTTCACGACTTCTTTGGTGAAACTGGATCATCATGAATAACTGTTATGACTCTTTCCAACATTTTCCCCTACCTACTATAACAAGGCTTACAATCATTGTTATCTTAAACAAAGGGCGTATATATAGAGAAGATGGCGAAATGCAATCTGGTGTTTTCATAATTCTATCTACTGCTTCTCGAGTTCGCCAAGGCTATCGGGGAATAAGCTTTTCAGAATGTATTCTTTAGTTACTCTATCTTGCGAGGAAGGAGGATATGCGTATGTAAGGTTATCTACCCGACGCCTTTTGAGGGAGAAAGAGTGAGTTATTCGATCTGGGTTTAATGAGTGCGGATCTGTTTTATTCCAAAGAACATGTCTCGCCTGCTCGCCCTCCGAGTGAAACAACGATCTCGGGCGAAATGTCGTGGGGACAAAAGAAAAGCGCGCGAAATGACGAGATCATCCGATATATGAACCTCTCCGAAAACTATCCAATTACTGTTGAATATAGACATCAAGACCTTAATGAGTCTATTAGTGTTCAACATAAAGTCAGACAGAACATGACGACATCATTATACAACATTGTCTATTCTTCAATCTCTGTCTTTATATACTTCATAATGGCTCACATCATGAAGGGGTGTTTCGAATAGAACATATCCTTCGCGGATTTATTCAAAGTTACGCTGGTGTTGCATTATGAAAATGCATCATTTTGTAAAGAAGTGACAGAGGGGAACATCCCGTCTCTTGCATGGTGATGCATCCCTTATCGTGTTAGATATTTTGATTTTTCTCTGTTTGTTTTTCGTCCGTCTAATTGTTGTTGTTTTCTCCTCATTCCATTTACTGTCCTTCTCCCCCCCCCCCCCCCCCCCCCCCCCTCTCTCTCTCTCTCTCTCTCTCTCTCTCTCTCTCTCTTTATGTTGTTAAAACGCACACATTCGCCCGCACATACGATGCACATACCTTCTTTCCCTATTTTTTTTCTCTCTCTCTCTCTCTCTCTCTCTTTAGCGCTGCTTAGAGCTGTTCAATTTGTCCGATCCGAATATACCTTTAAAGAGCTGTTGCATTTTTTTTCCTATCGCATAGGTGTTTTCTTGAAAGAGAGATAATTCGTGAACTTTGACGATAGCAATTATGATAAAGATGATAATGATGATGGCGTAGATGATGATGGCGAAGACGACGGTTTTGATGATGATGACGATGACAATGACGGGTATAGTGGTGATTATGATGAAGACGACGATTGTGATGATGATAGTGGTGATAAAGTTCAAGACCAAGTTCAAACTGACCTTCCAATACTGATACTTGTGAGTTCGTAAAAAACACTTTATCAATCAATGCGACTTGTACACGGCTTGAAACATGTAATCTTGAACTCAGTCAGATTTAATTTCCAGCTTTTTAAGGTGATATTTATCAAGGATCGCGTTCAATATTGACAGGAAATCTCCGATGCCGTGTTCAAAGCCCCACCGGAAAGTAAGGTCGCACCCGATGGAGTTCTGGGAGGAAACGCGCTCGCTGTCCGCTGGTAGATTCGATTAATTCCTTTGAAATTGGCCAAGAGTCAAAGTGATATCATCTAAGCCTCAGATTGGAAAAAAGTATGCTTGGATATTCCGAACCGTTAAACGTAACACCAATTGCCGCCCATCTATACTCAAAATACTTTTATTTTGAGGTTTAGTGTGTGAGGGACGGGTAACAAAAACATTGGTCTGAAGGAGTTTTACAGTATGCCTGTTCAAGGAGTGTATCATTGTGTACGATACATGTTTCGATGAAAAAAAAGGTTCCTTAGTAAAAGATCCTACAACGACCGAACCCACACATGCAACCTCGGTCTAACTACACTATACCTCCCCCTAAACGGTTCTTCGGATCAAATTAGAAAATGTCCGCACCCCTTTGTTTATATTTTATTGCTTTTCTGCCGTCATCATCATCTCCATCATGGTAATCTTCTTCTTTTTTCTTCTTTTCCTGATTCTTCTGAATTCTGTTTCTTCTTCTTCTTTATTCTATTCTTCTCTCTGCCAACATTTGTTTGTACATACTTAGAACGCCGTTTTATGTCTGACATAAACCATCCATCTCGATCACTTTGTTCAAGTATCGTGATAAACTATGTTAAGTAGAATTAGGTATACTTAGGGGAGGGGATATCTGAGGCATTACGTGCATTAGGATTCGGCATATATGCTGCACTTTTCATCACATAAGGGGGTTCATGGCCCCTTGCCCCCTCAGAAACAACGTTTGTTGCAATAACTCCACCTTGCCCTTTACCCCTGACATTTCCACGCAGAAGGGTGAGGTTTTCCGCCTCATCAGAAAGAGATGATAATAAAACTCATCAATTGATCTGGACGGGATTGCCCAAATGTCATTGAATGTCCGGTCACTGTAAGAAACAATGAATTCCCTCAAAATGGATAATCCCTTTCAAATGCCCTTGGCCTTGACAGAATATAATTGATACATTGGAAGTGTTTTCTATTCACATTCTTGAATAATCTCACTATAGATTTAAGAATTGATTGATAAACCCACATAATGTTATTATCCGTAACAGATTAGCCTTCTAGCATCAAAGTGGAGTATCTTCATCATAATTCCGCCGCTATCTTCCGCATTCTTCTCCTGGCCTTACACATAACTGGATTCCAGCTCGCATGCAGACGAGGCAGAGAAGAGATTGGATGTTACTCATTCAGAAACCATAACGATTCTATAGTAAGCCATTTTGTGCAACACGCAACAAGAATTATTTTCATAATAGTCAGCTGAAGTATGCCTTTTACTTCGCGTGTCTAAGATTCAGCGAGATAATTACTTAATATAATAATTACGATAAACCACTTTGGTATCCATTACGTCATTCTCAAACTCTTTTCTGTCCTTCTCTTTTCTAAGCCAGTATTTCTTTCCCCCCCCCTCCCCCTCCCCCCCCCCCCGCCCCCTCATCTCTCCCTCTATCTCTCTCTCTGTACAATTAACATGTACATATATATTACATGTATCATGAACACTCGATTTTACAAGCAATGAAGTAGTTCATCGAAACGAACAGCCTAATCCCTTTTTAATCAACTTAATATTTGAAGATTATACAAAAGCGGTTAGTTTATCACTACGTTAAACCTAGCAAGCTTGCATCATGAATCATGAATCACTATTGAGTAAACGGAATTTCATTATGAAATGAACTTGTATTTATAAGTGAGATCCTATGTGCGGTTTGATTAATACAGATATACTTTGGCCGTAGTATTGTTTTAGGAATCAAATAGCTTACCGCACAATTATACGGACTTTCCTTTATTTGTAATTTTGAATATTTATCACATTTACAAATGGAATCCGTATCAAAGTCCATTATAAGCTAGATAAACGGCGGAAACCGCGAAAACACATTTAAATGCAATTATTTCACTGATTCAGAAGGGCGAATATATACCTTTTTATAAACTGTTGAAATTTCTTAAATTTGGCTCTCGATCATGTCATCAGAAAAACAAGATTTTGTGTGTTTGTTTTCTCTCTCTCTCTCTTTCTCTCTATCTATCTATCTATCTCTGTCTTTCTTTCTCTCTCTCTCTCTCTCTTTCCCTTTATATCTATCTATCTAAACCCCCCCCCCTCTCTCTCTCTCTCTCTCTCTTTCTCTCTCGCCCTCTTTTTTTCCATTACTCTTTATCTCTCTCAGCATCTATCTTTTTATCATTCGCTCTTGATATCACCACTTGCTTTCCCTGTCTCTCTCTCTCTCTCTCTTTCCAATCCATTTTACTCCTGCTTTTCCATTTTCCTTGTAATTCATGCTTTAACACTGATAGGGGATCTTGAACCCATTGGAGCAAACATGGAATGCGATGTAGAGAAAATGCATCAAACTTGAATATCGACGGAGGATGATTGTACAAGCGACGACTTGTATCTTGGCAGCAAATTGTGAAAATCCCTTGAAAAGCCTGAATATGTTACGCAGAAGAATCGGCTATTAAAGGGACTTATACCGTCCCCTTTTCATCCTTCATTTGCTACAGATTACGAAATAGTAATTGCTTGTGGATTTAGAATAAAAATAAAACAAGTAAAGGTGATGGAAAAGATACACGTCGTCAATGAATATAAAATGACTTGTTGACGTCATTATCATGTTGTGTAAGATTGGCGAAAATTGTCCTCCGACCTTTCCAAAAAGTGTAAAGACGCCTTATTGATATCATGCGGCGATAGTGCGATATATGGGGAAAACATATCAGAGATTCTAGCCATGAAATTTATTAGAAATTGGACTGTAATATTAAAGTGGAATGCTCAAACAAACCTTCTTGCTCACATTTACAGCCATAACAATATTGCTAATACTTTACAATCAACTTCTACCGCTTGAAATTGGACAAAGGATTAACCAACAACAAGAAAAACCGAGACGGATTTTCGCCTTAAGACGCGGGGGCTGGCGCACGTCAAAGGGCTATAAATGTCTATAGACGGAAATTAAAAAGGATCCATGTTTCAATAAACAATCAAATACTCGGCGAAGCATCCTATTCTCCATATTCTTCCAAATCCGTGCCTGCTTCATTCTCAAGGAGCATGAAATATACCAATAAGAAAAATTCCCATTTTTTCTGGAATTCTATGACGAGAGTACTTCATTAGTAGATCAGTGAGTATCTCTTGCCTACCACAAAACAAGGCTCATTACTTAACTCATGGGAGAAGTCCCTCTTATCTATGGTGTCGTAAAAAATATCGGGGACAAATGAGAAGGCAAATAATAAGCTGGACTCAACGGGAGGTGAAGAGTCTATCATGTCCAAGCAACGTTTACACTGCATCTATTTCAAGGGATCGTAATCGCGCTTCGCAGTGCACATCAGAATCTACCAAGGCATGCGTGGCACAAGGGTTGAGTAGTGTGGGGGTAATAACGTGGGTGTATATTCTGTGGGAAGTGCGAACGTACCCGTGTATGAAACACCTCAATTGAGCATCACCATAAAAAGATGCGGTTCTGATGAATAAGAACGCAATCTATAGTGACAGGTGATTTTTCTCTCGCAGGGCGATTGTTATTACATCGTCTCATTAAACGGCTAAATTTGTGCTTATTGAAAAATCGTGGTTTTTGTAATATAATTCAATTTGGGGAAAATTCAATGAATTTTCTCGGTCAATTTGCTCGCGCCGTCTGGATGAATCTTTTTTTCTGTTTTTTGTCGTCAGATGTGGTATTTTTGTTATCATATGTTCTCTTTTTTTTTCTTCTTCTTCACTGATGTGCCCTTGAACGACGTGACCCTTTTTTCAAAAACTTTTGTTCATATTTTTTCCTCCTCGATTCCTCTAGCTTCCCCTTTTTGTTTATCCGTGTCCTTCTTCCTCTTCTACTTCTTCTTCTTCTTTGTCCTCTTCTGTTTCTTCTTCTCTTCTCCCTTTTCTCCTCCTTCTTCTTCTTCTTCTTATTCTTTATCTTCTTCCTCCTCCTCCTCCGATCCTTCTCCGATTCATTTTCTTTTCCGCATTCCCTAATTAAATCAGTCCTTTATCCTATAAAATGCGCAAAAAAGACAGTTCAGATTAATATTTATACCGACTGTTATTGTCGTGAGTTTTTATGTTTACCACGGAACAATGTACTATAGGCCTAATATTCTCGAAAATAGTGATAAGCTAGTAAACATCAATATTAATAATTCGTTAGATTACATTGACAATTTGTCAACATTTTCTACCAGCTCCGGATATTTATAAGCATGATTTAACTTGCCACCGTAGACAAACATTATTTATAATGCTGTATTCGTTTCGAAGTTTTATTTCATCACATACCGCTTCATGTTAAAATGTATTCCAATAAAATTTCAAAGTTCATTTTCTGATTAATTAATGACAATATCAATGTCTTTATTCATGATGATTGAGAGTGGGATAGAACTGCTACAAATGACGAGCTGTCTCGTATCTTGTTACAAATATTTTTTTGTACGAAAACAAAATCATGACACTCTTTGCCAGACCCGATAACAATGACGATTTATTCTTAATCCGTATTTTCTTTTCCCTTTTTTTTCTTGGTCATGATGATCTTGGGTATCAATGACTACCTCGGTCATCTTCTCCTTCTTCCCCGTTTTCGTAACTTCATCCCACAGTCCCACTAAACGGTTATCAGACCGCCTGAAGAAGTTGGTAGGGACTGGCGAAACATCGTGGAGAAGTAAGTTGATGCAAAGAGCTTTTTGGTTGAACTATTTATGCATTTGTGTCACAACGATATGCGTGCAATGACGCTCGTGTTTCTACGTGTCAAACGAAAGAGCTTCTCTCGGACTATCCAGAGCAATTTGTAAGAAGTCTGTAGCTTCTGGGAAAGTGGAGATAGGTAGGGCGAAATAAAAGCCTAAAGTACGGCCGATAACGGACAAAATGGCGCCTAGACGGTCACGCATGAGTGATTCCGGAGATTTCAGTGACCTCAATGGGATACTAGAGACTACTTTAAAAAAAAACGTCTTATAACAATTCTTTTAAGAGACGATTTCCGATGTTACCTAACTTAAAGATCAAGTTGAGTTCTGTTCATGCGATTTCATTGTGAAAGAAACGCCACGGTGTGGAATCGATTAGAAAAAGGGGATCATGTAGCATTATGGATAGGTGTGTACTGCAAGGTTCTGGAATTATCACAACGATAAGAAATTTTGCCCAGTCTAGGTAAAAATTAACAAGTGCATAAAGGTGAATATGGGACTTCACAAACAGTTGCATAAAAATGAGGCTCATATTCTTAAGCTGTTACATGTCATATTTAGAATATGAAGGCATTTGAAGAGCCATGATTTTCAAGGAAGACTTTTCCTTTGATGTTCTTCCACACTTGCATAATAACAATTAAAACGGTTTTATACAAATAATCGTTCATCTCTCCCAAGAACTCAATCTTCTCTTTGAGGAGGTAAGCTTATATCACTCTTCTCTATTCCTTTCCTTCTATCCATTACAGCAAATAGCAAATATTTGAGGTATGCGCTATACAAGCAAAATATACAGTTATTACTATTTTATGATTTAACAAAATGGAACTACCGTCTCAAACCTGTTGCCATTTTGACCTTCGCCTCTCTAGCCCGAAAGAATAAACGCATTTCGTGAAATTTGTTTGTTTGCGAATTGAAAATCTTGATATATCGGTGAACTCCGAGCTCCTCAAAGACTTTTAATGGCACGGGAATATATAACTGATCGTGGCCATCATGGAGTTGCAATCCACTGGGAGACGATTTTGATCCGGAAACGGATAAACTTTCCATCAATTAAGAAAAAATGCGTACCAACCTCGCCTCCACATTATTATATACACCACAATGGTATTGAGCAACCTCCGCTAAAGTGCCAGTGATGTTTCGGGGGCAGAAAGGAAATACGTTATTCTGCATGTTTTCCGTATTGTAGGAATGTTTTTTATTAATCCAAAATGATTCTTATATTAGGTTATTGGACATACAAATGCTCAGGAGATTGTAAGGAATCCCTTTTTTATCATTCTAAGCAGAATATTGAAGTGTAATTCTATGAACATGTGCGTTTTCTTTAAAAATCGACTGCTTTCAAATGTGAGTTTTAAGTGAAAATGCGGATTGCAAAACAGGAAATCGTCCAACTCAAAGGTCATTGATGGATACGAACATTTTATATTATGAAACCAGAGTATATTTCGAAGCTTGGATGGAGTTGTGCTTTCTAATAAGCAGTTTCTTCGCTGCGAAATGAAATAGCACATTCAACGACAAGTTCTGTTTTGTCAACAGAGATTTCATGACTCATGTGCATGAATAGCCCTCTGAAAGATATCATTTTTAATGAAATGATTAAAGGCCTGTTCAGATATGACGCGACTAGACCACAGCGGTTTTTGTATGATGACGTTAATGTAAAAGCTGCACATTCCTGAATCTTTTAAACAGAGCTCACTAAATACGCGCAAGTCTTCTGTCGCGCGTTGTTACCATTCATTTCACACTTTACAAATAACCGCGGCGGTTTTCTTGCGGCGGTATACCGAGCCATTCCTGTACACGCCTTTAGAATTAACTAAAATAAAAATCAAGGAGTATGAACTGATGAACACGTATACGATTTAAATGTTTTACCCAAACCTGGTCGTCCCCTACACACCTTTACACCATGGGTTTGTAGAAAACGGATTGCTAATAGTAACCGCATTTTCACTTTGTGACGCTTATAATAATTATACACATTTTAACTTTTCAACATTCGATGTTGTGTGAATCTATCAACCGTCTCGAGCTCACCCCTCATTCTCTCTGAACTCCTTTTATGCCACATAAACGTGTCGTTCTAAGGAATTTTAGTTTAGAGTTCATGAAACTGTGTAGGAGATGGTAAAGTAAAGGCTTGTTCAAATATGGCACGTTAAAACGAGCACACACAAAAATGCTGCGGTATCTTTTATGTGTAAAAAGGAACGGCAACGACGCACAACAGAGGATTTGCGCGTATATGAGCTCTTTGTTATAAGATTCAGAAATAGTGAAGCGTATAATTACCTTTTACGTCGTCTTAAAAATTCGCCCGGTTATTTGATGGATGAGTAAATACGAAGAATAGCCGAACCTAAGAAAATATAGTGAGTTCATGATTGAAAGGGTTTTAGAAATGGGCCATGCTCTTGAAGTATCATTCAACAGTGTCTCCTTCCCCCTAGCCGTTTAAAATATCAACTAGTTTTGTTAGGAGTTTTTGATTCAAAAGAAAAGAAAAGGAATGTTTATGTGAGCTTCACTTCTAGTAATAATTAATTGAAGTCTTCCGGTTGATTAGATGGTTGAGTTCATAACGGCAGGTGTAAGCCTCTCCTTAAAGATGGCGGTTCGAGGAGACTGTTTATCATCTTTGGCGTGATCTAGGTATTGAGATTAAACAAGGACGTATGTGGCACTTCCATCCCCATTTAACAAAGACAAATTAGGATCTCACCTAGGAAAAGTGAATGTGTGAAAATGTGTTTGGAACCTCTTTTTACTATTAGTATTACCAACATCCGAAAACGATTTCCGTGTTGGCATTTTCGGGCTAAGTTGTACTGGATGAATTACATCTGACGTACTCTTTAAAATCTATGACAACAAGTTAGGAGCTTTCGACCTTTTAATAATGGGTAATCCGAAAAGAGAAGGCCTTTGGCATGTTTAGGGGAGTAGGATGCACGGTGGGGCGTTCTTATAATGTCTTTCGACACTTTATCTGAGGACCTTTTTGAACTTCAAGCCAAGACATCATGCCAAATGTATGTCTACAATTTACAAAGAAGACTCTAATTTTGTTGAAAAGCAGAACAAACGAAATACCATTTATTGAAGGTGGGCTTGGGGATTTTTTTGGATCTCCTTCGACTATACAATAAATCTGAGGACCTTCTTTTTCTTTTTGGAAATTTGTAGAGGGATTTCACCAGACACCCTCCGAAATCTTTGAGAACAAGATAAATTAGGAGTTTACGTCCTTTATTGGGTAATTAGAGTATGCAAGGGGATCAACTCCGGTGAGGTATGGGAGCATGATGGATTGTTTTTATAACCTCCTATGACAATAAATATTTTCTTGTTGGAAAATGGTCGGATAACCTAGAGATAAATTTCTTCTGACAAATCCCCCCCCCCACCAAACACATATACGCACACACACCTTCCCATAGTTGTGTGGCAAGGCCTTATGGGGTCACCCGTCGAAGCCGTTTAGCACCTTCGTTGTATCGGGGTTATTCAGTCTCTTACACCATGCGTACACCCAAGGCCTAGAGAACTTGTCCAGCTATCAGTTTAGGTAAATACGTCTGATGATAGTCCTCCCCACAACCCTCACCCACACACTCCCCAAGGGGTGATTACAACACGTTGACAGACAGCCTCAATAATTGATTCCGTAACAATAGTGGCGTAGCCACAAAGGGGTTCGGGGGACATATAGACATGCACCCCTCTACCTTCATTCATTGAATAGGAACAAAACGGGAGGACAGATAGAGAGTAGGAAAGGGATCGTACAAAGGAGATGATACGACCTACTCCCGAACTCTCTTCCTAATTAATGACATTATTCAATTTTCATCCATCAATGAAGACGGTACCCCCTCCCCCTCTCCTCCTTTCAGTTTTTTTTTTTAACCGCAAGATCCTGACTTTTAACACAGCTGTACTAAAATGTTATCGTCTTCATCGTCATCGTCGTCGCCGTTGTAGTATTTGAAGTAGTAGCAGTAGGGATGAGAAATAAGTAGAGAAAGAATGGTACAAGGCTTCTGCATTTGTTGCTTTTGCTGTTCTGGGGACAGATATATAAAGTCATAGCATTAGAGAGGGAAAATACCTACTTAAATATTGAACAACTTAATAACACAGGTAGTCCTCTTATAGCAGTAACATGATGTTATATTATTCTTCTAAATTCCTATTGAGAAATTGAAGATGGAATTTAGACCTCATTATAACACGATAAAATCCCCGAAATCTAGATTATTTTTTTATCTGACGTAAGAGACACAGATATATCAGTGTCTATGGCATCCCCCGATTGATATTTAGATACCTTTTTTCTCTCTCTTTTCATCGTTTTTTGTTCACTGTCCCACCTGCCGCCCATGGTGGGTGTTAACACGCCGTGTTGCATCCATCACGAATGAATTGATGAGTATCGTTTTTATTTTGGAGGAGTGTGTTCTTGTCTTTTTCTATAAAATCGCATCAATCATGCAGTTAAACCTACCCGGGAGCCTTCGCTGTGCAGGTGTAATGGGCAGCTGAATTGTCAGGGGAGATATTACATGTGTATAGCGACAATGTTACTTTATGTTGTGCGACACATTAGAGCGTGTCATATCTGTGGCGGATCAGGGATTACTTAAGTAGGGGTGGGGTTATTTTTCGGGGGCAATGTTACTTCGAGACTTATCTACGTCACGTGATACATTTGACATGTTTGAGCGTATTATTTCAGTGGCGGATCCGGTATGTTTTATTCAGGGGGTAGGGGAGGCATGTATAAAGAGAGACAACGTACATCGACAGTGTTATATAGTTCATGTAATGTGAAACAGTTTAGCGTGTTATATTGGAGGCTGATATAAGGTTATTATAAAGAGGACAGTGGTTGAGCAAATGTTTGTTTGAATCTACGGGGACAAATGCCATCAACGGTATTTCATGTTATGTGACATATTTAGGCTAAAATTGTTTACCGATCTCAGGAAAATTGTGGGGAGATAGAAGGTTAATCACCTTCGAGTAAAATTAAAGTCTCAGAGCGATAAACTTAGCTTATTTCCTTGTTTGAAGTTAATGCAATAAGACAAAACCGATTAGTGTTGTAATGATCACCATCGGGACTTGAATGATGGGTTGATTGTATACTATAGCGGAATATCATCATTAATATTATTATTTTATTGCATTTATTCGTTTAATTTTGGTCTCGGACAGCGTGGAATTTTTGTCTTCAATTTCGATGACTTCAGGCTTGAGAAGGATTATGACATGCTTGTTTATGATATGGTATGTAGATGTAATTGCTATTGGAATTTGTATTTGGAAAAAAAAGCTGTCATGTGATCATAAATAATTATTGATAACATCGTATTTGCAACTGTACGTCAAAACTCGAAAACAAGAGTAATCATGCTCATGTTAAAGATTGTTGACATACTTATAGTACAGAAAGTATTTGGAATTAATGATGCCAAAGATTATTGATTGATTGATTGATGGACTGATTGATTGAATAATGATTCAAAGAAACAAGTTTATAGTAACAAATACATGAACCTTTAGCGCAATGATAAGGACATAACTTCTTTCGAGATAACAACAACTGCATGGTTCACAGAAGAGTGTTCTGCTTCAAGTGTTCTGCTTAAACAACATGACCCCTGAGGCAAATTGAGGCTTTCATAGATTACATATTAGCATTCTTAACTATATGCTATTCTTTTTATTTGTTGAATTGTATTTTAAACAAGTTCGGCAATTTGTGGTTTTAATATATTTAGTGATCTCAGATTTCAAATATATACAAATCGGCCATCCTTTGTCTAATCATTTCAAACTTTAGGTTCATAGAAGAGTGTTCTGCTTCAAGTGTTCTGCTTAAACAACATGACCCCTGAGGCAAATTGAGGCTTTCATAGATTACATATTAGCATTCTTAACTATATGCTATTCTTTTTATTTGTTGAATTGTATTTTAAACAAGTTCGGCAATTTGTGGTTGTGATAGATTTAGTGATCCCAGCTTTCAAACATATACAAATCGGCCATCATTTGTCTAATCATTTCAAACCGACAAACTAAACGTGTTTCTCCAACACGTTTTCCCTTCCTGCTTTTACCAACTCAGTCCATCTCACAAAGGCAAAATTGCCTTTTAACTCTTTAATCCCTCTGAGATGTTATCCTGCATCACTTTTACAAGTTGTTATTTTACCAATGAATGTTTTTCTTATTCCTTTTTTATTCTTATTTCCGGTAGAAAACCATTATATCAAGCTTATGCCAGGGTTCTCAGGTGTTTATCAAAGCAAAATATGAAAATAGAGTATGCCACAAATGTTTTATAACTACAATACAATACAAGTTGCCAATAATGAGCGGAGATGTATTGTTGTTAAAATGGAGGTTGAAATACTTCTGTTAATCTGGGAATAATTGTGTGTGACTATTAGCACCCCTGGCACACCAGGGAGTGTGCATGTCGGCGCTCGAGGCAAATATACGATGTCAACAATAATACATCTCAAAGAGCCTCGAGAGATATCAACTTAAGGTCAATCAGTATCCTTCAATACTATAGAATACCTCGTACAATTCGGATTGTTCGTATTACGTAATAAATCATTGAAAAGTTCGTAGGTTTCATTAGGTGACGTACAAGCTTAGGCTACCGACATGAAATCAAATGAATGCATGCGTCTTTGTTATGTGCCTCGTTAGGAGTTATTTCATTCACCTTGTCATGGATAATTGATTTCAATAATTTGTAAGAAGCAAACTCCATACTTTACATGTTGCAAGGTTATAAAAAGCCTTACTCTTTTGTCCGACTTATAGCAATAATTAATGTATGCAGTATGCATTCTGACTATTTAGATACCATAATGTTTAACAAGGGAATGTATTGGCTTGCCGGTAAGTTAACGTGTATTTAGTTATTATTGAATTGTCGATATGGTCCATTATGTCAGGTTGATCTATAAACTTGTTTACTAATTGTATGCATACCATTTGAAAACGAGTTGCTCGGAAAAATTTGTCAGAAGTATTCCTGGCATAGCAATAACGTATGCATAGAGATGGCATTATACATAACAGGAGGATAACATGGTTGGTACCCAGGGGTTCAGGGGAGGAACATGCGTTAATTGAAATACATCAGTAAGCAGGGTAGTGTTTCACGAAACCGTCATAAGTGCAAGTTCGCCAACATTCTCTTGAATTGCGTGTAAATTAGCAAACATATCAATGGGATGTTGGTGAACTTGTACTTCTGACGGATTCATGAAACGATGCCCAGGTCGACTGATCAAACGTAATACGGATGATTTGTATTCTTACCTCTGATGGCTTCGATGATCTGTGCAAGTTCATTCATGTCTACTGTCTCGAAGTCCCTCTTGCCGAAGAGTCCGACTCGGTAGGGCTGTGGTCGTGGTGATCGGATTCGCCATCTTCCCCTGTTTTCATCGGTCCTTTTGCCAAACATCCCGGTACCATACCAGGCATGAGGACCAGCGTCCCTTTTCGGCATACCAGCATCATTCCTCTTGTCATCTAGGCTGTACATATCGTCGGCGGTTTCGGGCGTTTTCTTGACAGGGCGAAGTCGATCAAGGCCGAGTTCACCGTAGAGTCTGCTCAGGCGTCGTAGACCACGGAGTCGGTCGTTTTTCGTGCCTCGTTTTTCGTCCAACTCCTTACCGACATCGGCTTCGTTGTAAAACGTGTTTTGGGGGTCTTGGAGGTTCATCGGTGCAGGGTTGTCGACGCCCCATGGTTGCGGGTCATAGTTCTTGGCAAAATCGTCTCCGGTTAGGGGAGAAAATTCTTTAGCACTGGTCAATAGAGCGAGGCAGAGATAAACGAAAACAACGCAACACGCCACTTTCAGTCGGTTCAACGCCATATTGCTACTTCTTTTCTATTCAATTATTTTCACTAGGATACCGTATAAATGAGTAACCTCTTTCACGCTTCGTTCGTCGGTGAGCACTCCGTAATGAATGGTAACTTGACAGCGGCGCTGTTTTATTACACGAATCAGGAAGTCCTCGCTCCCTCTCGCTTCGGCCAATCTCTTTCGGCAACTTTCGGCTCCACCCGAACGGAAGGGGGCTCGTAGACCTGGCAGCAAAGTCACACGCAATAGCGTCAGCCCGTCAAATCGTCACCGTGCAAAAATAACTAACGCAAGTGCGGAGTAAAATGGATAGTTCGTTACTAGGGCAACGCAATATGAACATGCCAGTGTCTGAGCGAAGATGTTATAAAAGTTCAAGCGCGTGGGGGATCTCACGTTCTGCTACTTGACAGAAAAGACCAGCGAACAACAACAAAAAAGTTTTTTGGCTACCGCAACCGGCACTTTAAAAGCTCGTCGCACGTCTTTATTTCATTAGTATAATCTCGTCGAGCGTAATACGTCACAATGCACATACGCCTTACTGATAGAATTGCCATTACGCGATTGGCTGCAATCACATCGTTATTGGGCCAATTAGGAGAAGGCTTAACACGCATGCGCACTCCTCTACTCTGAATCGGCCTGTTCAGTAAATCATCCTTCCCACGCATCACACACCTCGAATACTTCAAAATCTAAAGCTATACGTCAATCTACGTTTGATACATCAGGCGGATTTTAAGACGTGATCTGCTAATGTATCAAGTTCGTAATATATTCCCTCTAAATGGCCTTTTCATTCACTAAACAGGAAACCGGTATGTCCTGAAAATGTTTTGTTTTTGCTCAATTGTATAGGATGAAGGGACATTGCTTTTTGCTCTCTTTTACTTTACTTTGTATTTTTGACCTCTGCTGCAAGCACATATTATCGTACGAAAAGAACACCATTTCCCCTTTCATGTATCAGTGACATGGACTAAACCTCCTTTTTTTTATTCATCATTTTCCTTTCGTAGATAACTATTCATTAAGACCTAATGTGAAACAAAATATTTAGTTTGACATACGCACATACTCTTTATACCCACTCGATCGCAAAGAAGGACATGGGTAATTGTTGTATTACTGAAACGTCCATATTGCTTGCTCGCTAGGGGCATTGTCTGTTCCAGACGTCGGCGGTCGGGGCTTTCTATCTACTCTTATCTCTGTTTCTTTGTAGAGTGACGTTACTTCTGTTACCAGGCAGCCCAATGAACTTATCTACGTATTTGATGCTTTTATCTTTCCCTCAAGTTTTGTCCTGTCAGTTTCCTGTTTACTGTGCCTTCTCTTCTTATAATGTGCCCAACAATATACAGTTGTCTATCGACACATGCCTTAATGAGCACTTCTTCGTTTGATATTCAGTCCCATGTACCCTAAGAATTTGTCTTAAAGGGATCGTTTAACAATGTTAAATCTGAGATGCACGGCCCTACGTGTTATCAGTGTCTATGATATGGTGTTATATTGAAGCCCTAAAAAATTGCGCTTCAGAATGATTAAGAAGTGCCTCAAAAAAGTAAAAACCTTTGAGTGACCGGTTTTACCATACTCGTTTTCCCCAATAGACTGTAGTGTTATGAAAACCGTTTGGCAAACGCAAAATTTGATTTCGATTTTCAATCATAAATATCTTGATAATCAGACGGGCGATCGGCTTTTAAAATTCATGGGGTTCCTGACTTACCTAAAGGTTTATAATTATCATTGCAGCATGAGCTAAATCAAGGATTTTTGTTTAAAGATCTAAGACAAAGTTACCGGATCCCTTTAAAAACCACATTTAATCATCTTCCAGCCCTTGCAGCCGCACAGGAGGTTGGACCATACAAAATGAAAAATATTTCAGTATCCGGGTTTAAATGGTCATTTTTAGGTTTCGATATTTCCATATTGAAAAAATTATGTGCGCACATGGCACTCGCAGTCTATTTAAGAGAATGTCGATCTCTGCTAAAGGTAAACCTAATGTGTAAACGTTTTCACTCTGTATGTGTTACTTTTGCAAAAAAATATCGTACATGGAGAAATAGCCACCGAAAGAACAAGGATTGCTCTTCAAACTTCCCAAAATGCTCTCAAATCCAAAATGTGACGCAAACTCACTGGAACTTAGGTTTTTCAAAAATGTTAATAAGCGACTTGTGTAAAGTTGCATAATTCTGATGGTAAGCGCATGTAATATTTCAACAAGATTGATTGAATAATGTTATTCCTTATTTGTATCATTCCTAAAACCTCACGGTAGACGTGAATAAATTGAATTGTGACCAATAATAATAACATTAGCGGGTTCTTGTTAAGCGCACATGTCTGTCAGACTTGTCACTCCACAATTATTACCCGGCTTTATAGCATGGCTGCCAATACGCTCTAGCATTTCAAGAAATTAATTTGGGCGGTCACTGTAGACAGGTTTGACTGTATACAAATAAAGGCTCAGACATATTTACCAAGAACAGAAATTTGATACAAAACATTAATATATTTTGGTGATGACAAAATAAAAATCATACATAATATTGATTTTCGTTTGGTTATGGCTTGCTTCGTTTCCTTAAATTACATAATTTAGATAAAAGAAATAACACTCTAAAATATGCGCAAGTGATAACCGTGTTAATGATTATGAAAAAACCCAAATCAATTTCTTAAATAACCGTTCTAATTGTCCATGTAACTTGTTTCCATAATATTAAGAATAGATCAACAAAGTAGTTACTAATGATCTTCATTAAGGTTATTAAATTTTCTTTTTCTTTCAAAGGAGCACAATATTGTACAAGCATGATATAACACTGTGCGGGGAGGATTACAAAATACCGCAGGTCATTAAAACGCCAAGTTGGATGCACACAATTTACGTTTAGGGCTTAAATTGCACCTACATATTTAAATACACACATTGAATTCAGTTCCGTCAACAAAATTACAATAACATGACGTTACAATTTCTCTGTGACTTAGAAATAATGTTTTGTCGCTTGTAGATGAAAATGAGTTAAGGAGAAAAGACGAGGTCGATTTAAAAGACGAACTCGTTTATACTGAGGATCGTCATTAGGTGCGTCAAATATCCCTTTTTTTTCCAAGCAACTTAACATTGTACATGCATGAGATAACGCTGTGCGGGGAGGATTACAAAATAATACAGGTCATTAAAACGCCAAGGTCAAGAAGTGCTTACATTTTCCGTTGAGGGTTTAAATTGTACCTACATTGTTAAATACACACATTTAATTCAGGTCCAGCAACAAAGTTACCATTAAAGGACGTTACAATTGCTCTTTGACTCAAAAATTAATTTGTGTCGCTTGTAGATGAAAAGGAGTTAAGGAGAAAAGACGAGGGCGATTAAAAATTATTCTGAGTCAGACCCTTCAAGGCATATAATTGTCTTCGTCGTACCTATATCAGATAACCTTCGAAGCAAGAAGTAAAATAAAAATACATTATGTAATTGTTATGATTAGAAACTAGATCATTCAAAATTAATTTCGCGGAATCTTGGTGTAATTTCTAACGTTGCGATCTAAGGTAGATGTGAAGAAAGCATTACTCAGGAAAAAAAAGTTAGGAACACTTAAATGTCAAAGGTCGTGGGTTCGATCCCGGACACGGCACTGATTTCCTTTGCCAAGGCAGCATTAGTGTTAGAAATGTCGATATGCCTTCACGGTGATCATCTGGTAGGATTACTCCCCAGGGAGTGGAGATGGTACACATTGCGCGTGAATGCATCCGATGACCGGGTATTCCGTATTAAGCGCTATATTAATCCAAGGTATTTTTATTATTATTATATTACATTCACGATAACACCTATTTATAATGACCTCATAAGCAATAGGTTTCTTTAAAGCATTTTTTCCCAACATGAAGTGTATTCAATGCATTAACATCCGGATTGAAAAAATTCGCATCGGCTAAACGTATACCTGTCGAATCCGATTCGCACGAAATGCTGCAAAACGGAAGGTATGCATAAACCTGACTGACAACGCATGAACGAGTAGAAACACATACGCTCTCTCTCTCTCTTCTCGAGGGAGCGTTAGAGAACCGGTCTAACCTAATTGTTTCTCTCTTCTCAACTCTGTGCGTTTGTGCAACCTAACCTTCTAGCCATTCATAGAACCATTAAGGGTATCTATTGTAGCTTGAGAAAAATACGGCCAGGCCATCTGTCAACCTGTTTTTTCAATCGTTGTTTTACTCTTTTATTCTGCTTTGTTTTTGGTTTATTTACTATAAATTTGTTGATGTATGGCATGTGGGTGGTATGAGCTATCGCTGTGTTTTGATGTTGGAATTTATACCAGTTTGACATCAGTATGTAATTTCAGAGTGACGTTTCTCACTATGTATTATTGTATTGTTCTTTTCCCACTTCTATTTCTTTCCACATCTTTACCTGTCGACCTCTCTCTCTCTCTCCCCTTCTCTACCCTATTTACCTACTAATGATCATGCATATCACTGTAGATTTCGGGAGCGCCCTTACGTTTAAATCCCAAACCCCCAAATTAAACGTGCCCCTTTCAAATTTCCGACAAAAACAAGCACCTGAAAATTATCTAATGTTTTTATCATGTCCATTAGTGTTCTTAATGTCATTATTGATAGTAGTAGTAGTATTAGTAGAAGTAGTAGTAGTAGTAGTAGCATTAGTAGTAGTAGTAGTAGTAGTAGTAGTAGTAGTAGTAGTAGTAGTAGTAGTAGTGGTGGTGGTGGTGGTAGTGTTGTAGTAGTAGTAGTAGTAGTAGTAGAAGTAGTAGTAGTAGTAGTAGTAGTCATAGTTGTAGTAGTAGTAGTAGTAGTAGTAGTAGTAGCAGTAGTAGTAGTTGTTGTTGTTGTTGTTGTAGTAGAAGTAGTAGAATTAGTAGCAGTAGAATTAGTTTCCTAATGTATCAACAAAGATTAAGCTCCAAAAATAAATTTAAACATAACCATTACTTTCTCAGAAATATCGACCAGATTGTTCCTCTTCCCAAACCCTACACTAAATTTTAGACAGGAAAAATCCCATATACACTGCCAGTCACTCATTTGATAAATTCCTTCATACCAAAAACACGTAAACCAATCTACCGGCTTTTATAAAATGCATCCAACATCTTTCCAATTAGTTTGTAAAAAATGTACTGAGATCCGATCATGATACTTTTTGTTCATAATCCTGCTTTTCTCCTGCTTCTTCTTCTATTTCTTTACTATAATAATGATAATAATACATGAGATTTATATAGCGCCATTATCCATTTTAATCAAATGCTCAAGGCGCTTCAAAATATATCTCTCTTTTGCTTCATGTATTTGTATAGAACTTGCAGTACTTTTTTTCAATGTAATTTTGTTACCTTGAAAATAATTTGAAATTATGATTGATTTTAATTTTCTAATATTCTTCTGTATACGGATTTTCTGAGAAAATTCTTGTGGCCGAAAGCATGTCTTTTTTCTAGCACTGTATTGAAGAATACAAAACAAACAAAGCAACAAACCAATATTTCAATTATTATGTGCGGTTGTTTGTTCGCGATATAAAAAATTTGGCCTCGAAATTCAGTCAGTAGATTTATTGTTTAGCTCCTCCGAACAAGATTGTAATAAAAATTAAAGGTATCTTTTAACAATTCCAAATCTGAGATGCATGGCCCTACGTGTTATCAGTGTCTGTGATGTGGTGGAATTTTGAAGCTCTAAACAAAATGCGCTTCAAAATGCGCTTCAAAATGATCATGAAGTGCCTCAAAAAAGTAAAAATCTTTGAGTGACCGGTTTTACCATACTCATTTCCCCTTGTATACTGTAGTGTTATGAAACCGTTAGGAAAATGAATTTTTAAATTTCGATTTCCAATCATAAATATCTTGATAATCCAGGATTTTGTTTCAGAATCTGAGGCAATATTATCGAGTCAATTTAAATTAAAATGTTCTATTCCGCCTTAGAATTACGCTGTTACATCTACTTTTAAATTATCGGCACCCTTTGTCTTCCTTATTAATCGTAGAGAACGTTGATCATTTTCCAGCAAAATCATCTCGATGATTGCTTTCTCTAAACTTTTAAGCTACCACGTAGAGTCAGATCTATAATTCTCTGGTATTGGAATCAATCTCTTTAGTATCTGACAGCAAATAACAATGGAAAGGTAATTACATTGTGGGAATGCCCTTTTTACCAAACATTCATGACAAGGAACAGTAATGGAAGTATTATTAAAATACAAAGGTGCCCTTTTCCAATCAAATTACTTGACGACAAGCAAGAATTAGGAAGCAAAAAATAATAATGTAAAAACACGATCACAACTATACTCAAGGGTAGATTCAATTTCCTAATATATCATGATTGGATTTGTCATTGTAATTAATGTTCACGCATTTCAAAGGGCGATGTTTAAGGCCATTTTAATTGCCTTAGGTTAAATTTTTTTTGACAATAGTAGCGATCGTGTTTAATCGAAAAACAACATAAAAAGCTTGAAGTAGACATATTTTTTTCATAAAATTTAATTATGTGATTGTTATGATAAGAATATAGATAAATCTAATTAATTTCGCGGAATCCTGGCGTTATTTCTAACGTTGCGATCTAAGGTAGATGTGAAGTAAAAATTACTCAGAAAAAAAAAGCTTAAAACCTATAGAAACGCTAACGCTAACCAAGTACTGTTTCCTTTCCAAATTGATATTTTAATGTCACCGGAACAATTGCCGGGTCACCGATAGATCCGTGCGTAATTCCAACACCTTTGCTTTTTAATTTGTGAGAGACACGATTATCAATGGTGCCTTTAAGGATGGGCAGCGCGAGTTATCTATTCCTGTTAACGCGATTTAACGGGTCACTAGCCATGCGCCACCCCGCCCGAGGCGGCGGGACCTGACACCATTTAGCGGTGGTATGATCGCCGCTAACAAGCCATTGTGATGATGTCGTATGTCTATGGCAAAACTGTATCATGTTTATAGAAATATATCACTTCGTCATGCTTTTTTTGTTCACATGCTACAAATATGTTGATTGACCTTACCATGCTTACTAGACGTATTTTAATTTGTTCTCGTCATTCTTAATCGTCTTTTTTTTTTTTTTTTTCTTTTTCTTCTTCTTTTTTCGTCATATTAGTTTTCAGTATTTCAAATGAATTGCGTGTAAAATTAATGATTTTCTTTTTAAACCTCTCAAGAATAATTGAAAAATACCGAGAAACTGCGTTGAACTTTATGACGTACCCCACCCTTTAATTGTCAATGAGATAATAACGTTACTACGGGTTTTCTTTCTTAATTGAAATCTTTAAATAGAAGTGAACAATTTAAAACTTATTTCACGTATAGTGTATCCGATCATTCTATTTATCATTACAGTGCTGTAATAAAAGATAATTATCAAAAAAATGTAGACACACATGTGGAGAATATTTATTATTCCATCTCGATATGGCATTGAAATAATTGGTGACTTTACAGAGTGGGTGTTGCTATCCGATCTATACCAAAGGCGGCTCGGGGTCCTGCTATTTAAGGGGGCACGGGTGTTAGGTTGGAAAAATGTATTTGTGTTACAAGTTCATATATAGGGGCAATATGATTGGAGGTTGTTGGTGGTTTCCTATGCGATATTGTTTTTACAACTCCCCCCCCCCCCCTCCCTCTCTGTCTGCCTCTCTTTCTCTCTGTCCTTGTTTTGATTTTCAATGTTCATTCGTTTATCTATTTGTTTGATTATCTTTTTTAATTAATCAATTGTATTTCTTGTAATTGATTCATTTATCTATTTATTTAATAATTCACTCATTACATGTTATCAATTAGCTTATTTCATAATTATTAATTTACTTATTCAATAGCATATCTATTAATTTTATTAGCTATCTATCTATATATCTTGTATATGCCTATTGCTTGGTATTCATCTGTATAATTGGGGTAGAGTACGCCCCCCCCCCTCCCTCCCTCCCCATCCTCCACCAGGTGCCCTCCATGGGGCTACGCCACTGCTCACTGCCACTCGGTCAAGGAATGACAAAACGCGTGGCACTTCGTACACACCTTGTCGGAGATCAAACCATTCCCTCTGACGGCAAAGATGTCCAGATTAGTCAAGATGTTAGCGAAAGATAAGCAATCTACCACGCCGATTCCCGATAGGCCGCAGACCTCATGAAACTTTCATATTTTCTCCTCGATCTCCTCTCCTCCCAAGCCCCTTATCTGATCATTGTTGTTCCACAAACGTATAAGCCTGACCTGGGCTTGACGTTCCATACATTTTGAAGGATTTCGCAAAAGCTCAAATACGGGATTTGTCTTAAAGGGTATCTTTGTCTCAGATTCTGAAACAAATTCCTCGATTTAGCTCATGCTGCAATGATAGTTATTAACCTTTACGTCAGTCAGGAACCCCTCGACTTTTACAAGCCGATCGTCTGTCTGATTATCAAGATATTTATGATTGGAAATCGAAGTTAAAAAAAACATTTTCTTGACCGTTTTTATAACACTACAGTCTATTGGGGAAAATGAATAGGGCTTCAATAATATAGCACATCACAGACACTGATAACACGTAGGGCGATGCATCCCCGGAAAGCATCTCAGATTTAACATTGTTAAACGATGCCTTTAAAATGCATAAAATAATCCCAAACGCGCAATTATAGCCAAAGACTTTTTGCATTAAAACTGGTTTCAATGCTTACGTAGAGAGTTAATTACATTTGCGCCGAACGTGTTAGTCGTCAGTAATTGATAAATCGAGTTGAGGTTTAAATTTCACTTTGTATGCAAATCATAACTTAAAGAATTTTTCATAATGAAACCAATGACTTAAATTTAACACTTAGGTTGCTTACTTCGATCGCCTCTCCAGACGGTCTCTCGTTTACCATACATACGATTTCGCACAAAACACAACGCACCCATTGGCGGAAGGATTGATTTGTGCAACACAATCCTACTTCTACTTCTACGACGATACTCAGCAGGATCCATAAGTCAGGATGTATAGTGCTGAGGAATAAACTATCTAGTTCTTGGTCTAGATGCTGGGTGGAAGCGCTCCCTTGAAGCCCTCCAGTAAAGTAGCGTCAAGGGTGATCTTTGAAAGTGCACTCCACGCAATGGCTTTGCAAAAAAATAACCATTTCCGGTCTCGATTTGCTCGGTGACATCCATTTTAACACTGATAATACCAGTATATAATATATAAATCTTGAACTGGATAAAGTGAAACAAAGGCCTTGTAATGAAGCCTTCGGTATCCCAGGATAAATGGAATATGGCACACGGAGATTGCGTGGCAATATAATGAGGATATCATAATTACGCATGTAAGAGCTAAAATTATATTTCAAGTAGTCATCATCAAACCGCAATTCATCCGGTACTAAGACAACAAACAAAATTCTGTTGAAAATATAAAAACGAATGTGCATTCTCCAAAATCTGACACTGAAAAAAACAACTTCATAAACTTGCATTTCCTTAGTTATTGATGACGGAATAATTCTGTCATATACAGGGGGTGTAATATATAAACATATTTTTTTTATTTACAATAATTGTATTTAAGATTCATGTGTGAATGAAAAAAAATTTGAAAGAAAATAGACATTTCTGATTTCTTTTTTAGTACGGAGCAAATGGGAGGAAACCTTGCACGATCCGTCACAGAGTTACCAATTTATGTTTGATTATTATTGATCGCAACTTGGAAAATCAATAACTTTCTCATTTTTAATCTGAATTCGCTCAAACTTTCACTGACCAGTTCCTCTCATTTTCAGCTCCTATAAAAAACCACCTCAATTTCAGGGTGGACTTCCTGTTAACTGCCCGCAAAAAAGTCGTAAGAGTTATGAATTGTTAGTGGCGTTACCAGCCTTCTTGCGCGAGCATGACGCTTCGAACCTGTAGAGCGCCATTTTAAATTTGATATCTTCATATAAAGTTCTCTCACATCGCGAGTCTAATTTTGGTTATTTACCGCGAAACGGTGCGCAGCCGTTCCCTTGGGTATGGTACTCATTTCCCCAGTCTTCTGGTGACATACAACCATCTGACGGATTATCATCAACATCATTCATATCAGCCAACTACGTTATACGTCTATATCCATCAAAAAACACCCGCCCCCACCCTAGCTCTCCATCACTTTCTCTCTCTGTATATCTCTATGTCCGTCTCTCTCTCTCTCTCTCTCTCTGTTTATTTCGCTCTCTCTGTCTATCTCTCTTATTCTTATTACTCTATATACTTCCCCCACTTTCTCTCTTTCTCACTTTATATACAAAATTCTCTCCCTCTCTCTCTCTCTCTCTCTGCCTTTCTCTTTCATTCTCATCATCTCTTCTTCCCCCACATGGTTCCATACTCAGCCTCACATACGCACGCAAACCCACGCACGCACGCACACGCACCCATACATTCGTGATACATGCACGCATTTAATAAAAATCATGTTTATATAAAAAATTATAAAGTGATTGTAAAATCAATAAAAAAAAATATAGGCTATCATGCCTAAAGCTTTATCATATTATGCACAAACCTTCAAGGATTTTATTATGTTTATATAATTTCTTGATTTTATAATATGCATAATAGCTAATACACATAGCCTAACATGGAATTCAGCTATATCTATAAAGCTGAAATTTTGAGAATCGTGATATGCGCCTTGAGACATCCGAAGTGAAAATATGAAAATAAAAATGGTGATTTGTTTGTAAAATTCCTTTTTAAATAAATATTTGCAGTTCTTCTTACTAAGGAAAATTTAAGCTAATCTTAGCTATACAGCATCTTGATGAATATCCGAAGCCCATAAATATAATTTATAGTTTTGTATTTCTATAGTGATAAAAGTAGGCCTATTTAAAAGCAACAATGCTTTCTCATGTGTATTAGTCAGTTAGTTGTCAGAGATCGCAGAGAGGTTTTTTGTCAGTCTTTAAAAGGTTGACAGTGGTCTGGAGCTTTTTGCTTGGCTGGAGGTTTAAGATGCTGCATCGAAAACCTTTGGCTGACCAAACTGGTCGTGTGAAGGTTTTTCTTTGTTTTCCAAGGGTAGGCTAAAGTTTTCAGACTGATTGCCGACTGATCGCCGACTGATCTCCAGTGGTTGCCGACTTTTACAGGGCGATAGTTGGTGGTGAAAGGGTCGACAGTTGACCTACGAACGACGTACGCTCAGTTACCGATTAAACTCCAAACGTTTGCCAAACATCAACGACCACTAAGGAATTTAGCTTTTAAGTTTGAAAATTCTATTGTTGCTTATACTGCTGGTTGACGAATTCAGTTTGTTTGATAAATTTCCATTGAAAGAGAAGAGAAAGAAAAAAGGAAACTTGATTGCTTATACTGGTCCTTGATCTAAGGATCGTGTTTCATTTATCAAAAAATTATTTAAACTTTCCTGCTGCAGCAACCTGTTAAAAACACCCAATTTCAGTTCTAGAGGTATAGTAATCTATGTATCGATACATGTTAATTATGCTAGTTTATCTTACATGGATCCGGAAAAAAGTCCCTCCATTCGTTAAAATAAACCGATAGCATTGTTGACGGTTGATGAAAAACTGCCTAATTTGTGTATGAAATGTTACTTATTATAGGTATTAAACCTCTAACATGCAGAAATGCTTATTTTTTTTCAAACCACAAAGATATTTATGGTCTTCTTTAAGGGCGTCAATGTGTCACGCCCTCTAACAGTAAATTCTCCCAAACCAATTTTAGACTTATCTTCACTGTTTTTTCCATGAAAATAATACATAAAAGAGGCTTTTTTTAAATCTGTCAACACTTAATTGCTTTGAATGGTATTTAAAGCCAATTAATTGCTTTGTGACGATTTACATTTACCTAAATTTTGTTAATATAGTTGGGAGAATGCAGTAACCGATCAGATTATTTTTTTCTAAATTGTTTTCAATAATAATGGTCTGTTTTCACTCAAACTTTCATATTATCTTTAATTGTATATCTAACATTGAAGTCACTTTACCTAAGCACCGTTTCCTCTCATCTGAACAATGTTACCGCGTACCTTTAAATTACTTTTGAGATGGGACTTTATTAATGACCATTACATATCAATAAGTCTTGTACACAATGGTGAAGTTCCACTTTGTGCCTTTACGAATAATCATTGCCAAAACTGCCACGAATATACCTGCTTGCCCTCTTGAAAAGAATACTTTCACTTATGTATAATAGAATTTACCACCAGTGAATTAATGAATAATGATTACATCGGCCATTGATCGTTGACCAGTTAATGTTTGTATTGCCGATCAGTAGCCGAACAACTGCCGACCAATCGTAAATATGTCCACCAGCGGTCGCACATTAGTTTACGAAAATCAAGATGTTCAGACAATTTGTGTACGACATTCGGCAACCGATCGGCAACTGCCCTAGAACATTTTTGCAACTGATCGCCCTCAATAAAGTTTTGCAAATTAGTTGTCGATTGTAAAGAAGAAAAATCTTTCATCGGTATTTTTGGTTTGTCATGAACAAAAAAAGCATTAATCCTTTTTTTTTTGGTTGCCTAATTTCATTCATTACAAAGAAGAATTGTTTCGTAACTTTTCATTCTTGTCTTCCCAATTCATATTGGAGCTGAACAACGTCAGCGAATACAAATATAGCGAAAACAATTTCTAGAACATATAGGAGAAAAATAGCACATAGTTGCGAAAAACCCCGATAAAAGGGTGAGAAGAGAAAGAGATAGGGAGATATTATTGTAGACTGAGGAGGAAGTATAGGTAAAGATGACATATCTTGTCACTTCATCTTCTTTTAGTTATCTTTAAAGTTAAAAGTACATTTCTGAACTGGTGACGTCCAAAAATATTATCCCCAAGTGCGATTTCCTTTTGCAGCGGGGGATGGCGCCGCTCGCAAATGTTTTCTTCGCCGGGCGAAGCGGGCAGCTGGTCTCTTAGCGAGCCGATACCCAAACACTTCACTCGCACCAGGTGCTCGGCTAGCAATACAGCTTCGCACGATCATCGGAATCAAAGAAACAGAGATGAAAACACTAAGCACTTTCTCTAGATCTCCCTTGCACTCTTCCTCTCATTTTCGCCATCATATTATAAGCGTTTACAAAGTCGGAAGTATAAAATCGGGAGACTGCCGCTTTGATGCTGCAAAACAGCCGGTTTCTTGCGCCTCGTTTAGCGGGCTCTGTTCTCATTTCCGAATCTACTTTTGCCAATTTTGCACATGACATAAGAAGTATCACGCATTACGCTACGCATCAATGTGCGTCGATAATGGATTTGTGGCGAAAATAGATCGGAAGAAGAAATTACGATGTAAATGGTGGCGGGCTGACAGAAAAGGTGTTTTCTTGTCCGGCAACGCGAAATGCTATTCACAAACATCTCAATAGAAAAAGGAGAATTTAACTGACATTATTTTAGAGACATTAGCGGCACGTCGATATCATGCAAGAAAAGATACATTTCATGCTCTCCAGCGGACCAAATTGAAACTTTTAGTAGTATCACTTTAAAGTTACATGAACGAATCACGGTCTCAAAACAGAGACATTGTACTGTTGAAAATTGATAACATTACGCGCAGGTGTAAATATATAAACATAACAGAGGGTGGGAGAGAGGGGGCTCGGGCTGCAATCCACGAATTATTTAGAAAATACCCAAATTCGGCGATGTGGGCACTTGCAACCTATTTTGTTATTAGGGTGGACTTTTTGTAGACATTAATGTAAGCTTGTTATCTATGTTTTATGACAAAATTGCATTTCCTTGCAATTATCTGTCAACATTTCCTTCGCCAAATTGATCAACTGGAAAGTGTGAGAGAGAGAGAGAGAGAAGCAGAGAAAGAGAGAGACATAGAGATGTGGAGAGGAAGAGAGACAGAGAGACAGAGAGAGGTGGGTAGGATATGTGTGCGTGTGTATATGAGGGGTAGAGATGCGGAAATGAGAGAGGGATAGAGAGTTGGGGTTTTAATACAGTGAGGGTGCAAATGAGAGAGAGAAAGAGAAGAGAGGGAGAGATAGTTGGATATTAAAGCTTATCTGCCATAGTTTACAGGAGGGATTAGAGCGCCCTGCAAGGTCACTGGACAGGTGGTTATCTCATCAACTCAGCTTCAGTTAACATAAGAAAAAGAGGATCATGGGGGACCAATGGTCACCGATTAGGCATTGTTTGTTATATAGAGGGTGCTAGTAGCTTCAAGTAGTGCAGTGGGCCTTTAAATAGAGTGAGGATGCATGAGAGAGAGACGGAGAACGCGTGCATGTGTGTGAGCGTGTGCGTTAACTTGCAGTTTCTAATAATACACCACGATTAAGCGGGAAGGTATTACACAGTGAGGAATCCTTTTTTGCCTCTTATTAAATAAACCATTCTTTTATTTTAAGACTGGTTGCTATGACAACCCCAAAATATCATGTGAAGCAATTTCCCGCCTGAGTGCGGAAGGTATAATTACTTTCCTCTGAAAGCCGAATACCGACTTCCCAAAATCATGTAGCCGTGGCGCCAAGAATAAGTTACAACAGGAATTTGTTATTGTGCAAATTAATTAAGAGTGTCTGTGTCGTATTCAGATTACACAAATGTGTTTAGATTTCCGCATGAAAATTCGTAATGGTTTTGCGTAGTAATGCACCATTATTTGAGATCATAGCAGGATGAACAGTGATAAAGTTGCATTTTCAGGATAATAGTTACCGCGTGTATGAGAAAATGTGTTTTTCGGTGAATTATTAAGCACAGGTATTCTCTGCTTTCTACATCATTCCGCTTTTTTTTTTAATCTGGCAGACTTTTTCTCGTTTTTTTAACGTCCTCATAACCGCGAGACATGTTTATTTCGCCTGTTGAAAGGTATTCCATTTATTATTGGAAGCATTACTTTCAATTATGACTGAACATTTGTATGTTTGATTGAAATGGCATATTGGTGAGAGCAACGTATTCATGCCAAGTGCCATACCTTGGAATGCAGACTATTATAGTTTTGACAGGAAGTACACGGAAGTGTAATATCACAAGATATTGAGGGATATTCCTTTTATAGATGTGAAAAATAATCTTTTATTTGAAGTCACTTTCACTCCTGTGTTTGTAATAATCATTATTGATAATGCTTTAAATCCCAGACACTCTCCCGATCTTACGGATCTCTCCTCTCTCTCACTATCCGTACCCCCCCCCCCCCCCCCTCTCTCTCTCTCTCTCTCTCTCTCTCTCTCTCTCTCTCTCTCTCTCTCTCTCTATCTCTCCCTTCTATCTCTCTCCCGATCTTCGGATTATTCCTTTCACTACCCTCCCCTTTTCTTTTCTGTGTATCTTTTCCTTCTGTTTCACATCGATACTGCGCCCTTCTCTCCTTTTCTATTTCTTTCCTTTCCTCTTTGTATTTGTAGGCTACTCGTCTCCATCTTCTTTTTCGTTCTCTTTTTCTTCTATGCATCTTCTTCTTCTTCTTCTCCCTGTTCTTTTCCTTCCTCTTCTTTTGCCCTCCTTCCCCCTTTTCGTTTAGACTGCTCTCTCTCTCTCTCTCTCTCTCTCTCTCTCTCTCTCTCTCTCTCTCTCTCTCCTCTATATCTCTCTTTTGTTATCCATCCTCGTTCCCTCAATCTTCTCGAATAAAAATGGAACAAAAATCAAAAATAAAATGACAGCTGCTTTTACGTTTGTTGCTGTGCACCGGAAGTAATGCTATTGATCATATCGTTATGAAAAAATCAATACCAATCTTAAAGAGAGTCCAAATAAATTCAAGCTTTTGAAGATTTGTTTCTGATCGATTTCGATCTCAAAATGCCTGGTTCGCGTTATATGAAGTGGAAATAAATTTCATTCATATTTTTTTCTGATCTAATTCAATTTTGTACGCATGACGGGTAATGTTTTGAGGTTCATCGATTCAATAATTCGTTCCCGTTTATGATACACCTTGATGAACCTGCAAAATGCAACTATCCATAATTAATTCTACTGTCGTGACTGTAGTATTCTATCAGGTAATTTAGGAGATCTTGAACACGTATACCATTGGCGATGTTTAAAGAGTTTGGGAAATGTTTCCCTTTTAAACATCAAATGAGATTCATGTCATATCAGTGAGAAAATATATGACTAAGGATAAAAGATTAGGGTTCCTGTGAGTTGCTGTAATTGGGCCTTTGATATAAAAAGAAAAATAAACATCGGGGCTCCGTAACAGAAAGATAAGTAAGCAATTGATTGCTATTTCGCATATTGCCCGTGATATAAAATCAATTGATCTTACAATCAACTACTGAGCTAAGCGTTACAGGCCCCATCATTGTCGAAATACGTTACTACAATTTATATAAAAGGGGAGATTTTTAGTGCAATTTAGGCAGATGAAAGAGTAGCGTTGAACTCTGAATTTTGATGATTTTTTTCCGGTTACCTATTTCTTTTATATAATTTGTTGTATTTAGTACATTACAAAATTCAATATCTTTCAACTTTATTGACTAGATTAAAGTATATCTGACGGCATGTAGCGTCAGTTCAGTTTTTGTAATCCCAATTTTCTGAATTTGTGTCTCCGCCCAATGGGGAACATGATGTTGTTCTCATACCTGAATATAACATAAAGAAGTGAAATCTTGCCAAAAGATCAATATAAAAGCAGCAATCTTATAAATTAGAAATAATCCAATTATCATTCTCTTTTAAGCATATTTGTATTCGGTCATTTCTTTATGTAGTTTTCATCTTTTGAATTGACTGATCTCCTATCACTTGGTGAAAATTCATCTTAAATAGGCCACCGTCACAAAGACTTTCATACAGGAAATTCAAAAGCCTAGCGCATCTCCTTAATGAAGTATGCGACCATTACAGTCATAATTGGAACATGATTTCTTTAAGCAGTACAATGGTGTGCTAAAATTGCCCAGAGATTACCTTTTTGAAGTATTTGGGGTCATGATTTTAAAAAAGCATCTATCTACATTTAGATTTTTATTTTTTCGTCTGGTTTCAATAGCCTTGTCACAAATAAAGAGAGAGAAAATAACCACGAAAAACTATATGACGTATTAAGAAGATTCTGAACAGAGATTGCCCCAACATGCGCACCGTCGGCAAATATTGGTCCATGCATTTACTTCGTCAGACAATTAGTGTTAGGATTCATAGGAACTATGCCTTCTTTATTGTGTTAAAGTGCTCTTCAAAAATTAGTGATGTCATTATTACTTTGTGAAAATTGTATACACAAGTGTTTTGTTAATAACAAAATAAAAGAACAAAATCTGATAAAATTCACAAATTATATTGATTGGATTAAACGGTCATTTGTAAATGGGTTGTAGGCTAGATTCAGAATAATGGTTAGGATCAGGCAAAGTGTTTGGTCCATGGTTTAAGCAGGAACATGATAGAGAAGGACTGGAATCAAGCCGCTCTCCTTTGACCCCATGCTCCAAGCCGCCGAAAAGTAATGCGCTAATTTGCAACTGTTGACCAGGTCGTGAGATAAAAGAGCGCATGAAATTTCAGGATTTAGAATTCCTACATCAGAAAATGGTATCACAGCAACTGTCTCTCTCTCTCTCTCTCTCCCTCTCTCTCTCTCCTATCCTTCTCTCTCCTTTTCTCCCCTCTCTCTCCGTCCTCATCCTCCCTAACTCTCTCTTTCTCTCTCTTCCTCTGGGGGGGGGGGCAACATCTAAAAAAGAAAGTACCTTTCTGCCGACCATTTTGTGATTGAAGTACATTTATTACACACACTTTTTGTAAAACTTGTAGAACCGTTCACCCAGGAGTATAAAATATAAAATCTAATTTTGATTAAAAGGCACCATAATTCTTACTTCAAAGGCAAAACATCATTCGAAGACAGAAACAAATTTGGCTGCAATAAATGTTTGACTCTCAAAAAGCTTGTTTAAGATACCGAAACACAAACGAAACGAAACCGATTCAATTGCTGGCCCCTATACATGGCTCTCTGAATCGGTATAAAGGCTGATTACAAGTACATTGTTCATGTACACCGAGTAGTAATTTTGCACACCGAGTAGTAATTATGAGTCAAGTCTTTTATCTTTAATCAGTGAAAATAAATTGAATATTCTCATTCAACGTCCATTTGTGATTCTGACATATTTGATATATATTTGTACAATAACACACTTTGCAATTGCCTGCATGGTTTCTCTTGCTCACTATCATATACTTGAGAGAAGTGAAATACATTATACTTCACAATGATATACCCTGCATTACTGAATTACTGATAAGATATATCACATTTCATGTGTTACCAAGATCGTCCACATATAATCAACAAACAATGAATATACTTCGATACAAACATGCAACATTTGAATTTTATCTTGACATTTAGAGCTGCGTTCAGTGCGTTGGTTTGATTAAAGCTTATCTGCCGTAGTTTACAGGAGGGATTAGACTGCCCTGCAAGGTCACTGGACAGGTGGTTATCTCATCAACTCAGCTCTCAGTTAACATAAAAAAAGAGGATCATGGGGGACCAATGGTCACCGATTAGGCATTGTTTGTTATATAGAGGGCGCAAGTAGCTACTAGTAGTGCGGTGGGCCTTTAATTTCAAGATCATTCCAATTATAGTCCAACCTGCTTTAGTGACCACCTGTATACAAAGACCACATGTCTATATATAAAGACCACTTTTCTGGTCTCCCTTATAGGTGGTCTTTACAGACAAGTTTCATGTATCTACAAGTCCAAGCTATTTTTTCTCATACCTTACCGATCACATCCAAGATTTTAGTATATCATATCATTGCATTAAATAGCCCACTTTGGCTTAGATCTGACAGAGTATGGAGTATGCAGTTAACAACTTAATTATTCATACTCCTTGCAAATTTGATATTTTTTGTGTGTTTTTTTGTAACTCAAGACTGAAACCTTTGATGAATATTTCAAAATGTAAGCTTAGATATATATCACATTCTCCAGAAATATGAATCGGGAAAAAAAATTGGTGAGGGTATGGATGATTTAGTTGTCAATTGTATTTGATGTCAATTTAGGTTCACAACTTCATTTTACTTAGTAATGTATGGATCATCATATGACTAAATATCTTTGACTCGCCAATACAGTTAATTCTGCAAATTTCACATTTTACAAGTTAATTTTAAGAATACATAGAATACAATATTAAATGGTAATATTATACAAACAATCAGGGCCTGTTGCAAAAAAAACTTATCAATGATGGTAACTTTACAATCAATGGCAACTACCATGGGAACAGGGCTCAAAAGCCAATCAAAATCAAGGTTTCCATGGTAGTTTCCATGGTAGTTACCATTGATGGCAAAGTTACCATTAATGGTAAGTTTTGTGCAACAGGGGTTACATGGCCCAGATGATAATTAGGATATATAGACCATTGTGGTTTACAATAATAGTGAAAGAAAAACAAAAATAGATCAAACCTCATAAATCATAAAACATAATTCATAAAACGTATGTTAAAGGTAAAGACCAGTTATGGTCATGCGATTGCATTGTGAAAGAAACGTTGTGGAATCGATCAGAAAAGGTTGATCATCTAGCATCTAGCATCTGCAAGGTTCTGGAATCATCAAAATGATAAGAAATTTGGCCCATTCTTCGTAAAGTTACAAGCCCTATACACAGAAAGATGTATATGGGACTACCCTATATCTCTCGCAGACCATGAGAGAAACAAATTTACCAAATATATGAATTAGTAGGCGGTTTCCCGGCAAATTTGTTATCATCATGTATTAGTCAAAACATATTCTTTCACAATGATTGGTAATAAGAGCTTCCATTTCATTTTTTGAAATTGGGGCGTTTCCAATACTGGTCTTTACCTTTAAAAGTAAGAAGGGCATCGACTCTGCGGCAAACTCCCTTTGGCACTTCAAAACAGGCCCATTTAGTGGCGGAATGTCAAATCATAGAGTTGGATATTAGATTAGGCAATTGAAAGAAACAGATTTAAAAAAATTCTCTCCCTCTCTCTTTTTTTTTTTTTTTTTTTTTTCATAGCTGGGTTAACTTTAGCATCATGTATTCTTTGGACTGGAGTAGATGGTATCTCTACCCTAAGTGCCTTAAGTACATTTACATGTAGATTTTATAAACACAGATTTTTATCTTTTTTTTTTCTTCAAATCATAAACAGCAAAGTTTTAACAAGAGAATGATGTCTTGTGATTGTATCACATGGTGCAATTAATACTCTCTTTGGCTTTCATTACAAATCCCCTTATACTCTTAAGGCTTGTTCAGATATGGCACGGTAATCCGCTGCAAAAAGGCCACTTCCTTTTTTTTTACATGTATATGAATGGCAACTGCGCGCAACAAAGAACTTTTGTGCTTATTCACCAAGCTCGGTTTATAAGATACATGTGAAGTGTATTACAATTTAACTCGTCATATCTGAACAGGCCTTTAATTTCTCTCTCTCAATCATCATATAAAAATATCTCTCTCTCTTTCTCTCCCAATTTCTCACCTCTTCTTAAAGGCCTGGGGGTGTGTTTCACAAAAATCCTAAGTAGAACTTAACTCTAAGTTGGACTTAAAAATTATGGACAGCCATTTGAGTCTTAAAATGAAATATATTCAAAAGCAGAAATTCAAGTATTTTATACTTTTTTTTATAAATTCCAAATCCAGAACATGAAATCTCCTTGATGATAGAAAATATGAATGATTTGAATCAACATTTTATGCCTTTCAAAATAACTTTTACAAAATATTTTCAAAGATGCTAACAGCTTTCCATAATTTTTAAGTCCAACTTAGAATCTTTCTGAAACACCCCCCAGTTTGCATATTACTACTGCTTTATAGAATTTCATCACACATAATTGTACTGAATTAAAAAAATGAAAAATAAAAAAAATAGGACAACAATATCCTTGCAGCATTGAAACATGTCATTATAACAACTTAAAGTTACATTTTTTTCTACCATCATCCTTTCAAGGCACAACAATGATTCATTAATACAAAATCAAAATCAATTTCTATACAAGATATACTGTAGATGTACATGAATACTTGCATATACTTCTCTATGTACATTACTTAAATGTATATGTAGCTCATTCAAGCAATCCTTTTCTCACACAAAAATAATTTGTCTATACACTATTCTATATCTAGAATAAACGAAAGAAAACTATAACTTGTATATATCAAACTATGTACTTTTACATATATTTTGATCTTTCTATTAAAAGACCCCTCCACCCAAAAAAAAATATATATATAATAATAATAATCATAATAACAATAATAAACTGATTGACAATCTTCATTCATGAAGAATTTTTATATTGGCAGAGAGGACACATTATCATGGCTCACAGCACAATAAAAATTTGGCAGATGGCAATCACAGATTTCTGAACATAATCTTTGGTATTTAAAATTGGCAGGATCGATCACACATGAATGATTGATTTCAATGCCATTAGCATATCATACATTTATCAATTTTTAAATTTAAACTGTCATATTCCCTTCACCTCACTGATATGTTCATATTTTTTAACGATTATTGAAGCTGTAAACTGTAAAGACTGTAAACAAAACGTTACATTACATTACATTTACACAACCATACATGCACCATGTTAGCACACAAATATTTGAGTTGCCTCCTTTTGTCATACAAGGTACAATGTCGCTTGAAAATGAGAAAAAACTTTCAGTTATCAGCAAAATATCAATAAAAATCAAAGTGTATAATTCCATTAGAGACATTCTGTCAATCTTGAAGGCTATTATATGCAAGAAGTACTAAAGCCTAGATTTTGTTTTGTTATATGAAAGCATGTGTATTGTTTATCATGTGACCGTACAAAAGTTATGATGAGCTATGACACTTAACGTAAGGTTGTAGAAAAATATAGAAGTTTTGTGATAGTGTCACATGGCATAACCGATTGAGCACAATCCCGTAGCCCTGTTCATATTGGCTGCTCATCGATGCGGTATTCACAAATATGAACAGAGCTTCTGAAAGACTCCAAACTCTGTAAAAAAAATCTTGCTTAGTCCCACCTACTGTACCAGCTGCACTGTTCAGTCAGCCATGGTCCCACTGGTTGAATTTCACGTTGCCTATTCAGTCATGATACCCTCCCTCAGCATGACAGTCTTAATAACGTCATACGCAGTAGCATCTTCTATCGTTGGTGGAATCTTCAGAGAGGAAAAAAAAATAAAGGATAAAATAAAATAAAGAGGATAATTTGATGAATATGAGTGCATCTCCAGTATGTCTCCACTTCTATTGACTGATTAGGAGAAAACTAGGAACAAATGATATTTCAGTTGACAACAATTTGGAGTCTTGTCAAAAAATATGTCAAAGTAGAATGCCATATTTCCAGGTTCAAGATTCCCATAGTGATTACAACTTTGAAAATTCATAACTTTCTTCTTGTTGCAATTCCATACAAACTTTCAGCATTGTGTTTATCTGATTTTTCTTTTTTCATCCGATTTAACTTGATACAAGGGATGGATTGGCTTGTAAGTGTAAGGCACTTAAAACCCATTAGGCCTGTTTTCATCAGCTCGAGTTTGCCAAATAACCCGCTATTTTAACCATCCCGATCGCAAATTAACCAGTTAATTTGCGTCTTTATCGGCCCACAGTCGCAATTAGCTAGATATTTGTTAGAGAAAATATCCTGAGAAATCTTGGTCTTGTTTCCAAAATATCCATTTGCACCCGGCTGAGCCAGTTTGTGATGAGCGTATCGGTCTGGTGAAGATGCAAATTCGAGCTTCGGGATAGTATCCCGAGTCTGAAAATAACGGGTTATTTGGCAAACTCAATTCATTGTTTGGTTATTGTAAACGTTCAGGTGGTGCAAACATGTGTGGTAGAAATAGGTGCATACTCTGTTATTTATTGGCTCGTTACTCCCCTTCGTTTTAATGTATTTCTTTTTCTTTCTTTTTTCTGTATTGTATTGTATTGAACTCGCAAACAATTATTTGTCAAATTACTGCCATCTTAATTTGAATTGTGTACCTCTCTCTACAGTAAACATTTTCTGTCCCTGTTATTTTTCAAGTCTCCCAGGAACCTATTCTTTACAAGATCTGCTTTTCTATACGTTTCTGCACATTTCACAGTTTGTACTTTTGTCTGGGTTTCCTTTAAATGATATTAGTTGTCAAACAAATGTGATAATTACCTTGTCAATTAATATAATATAATCATTTTTTTTAAATTATGAAACAATATGTCTTTTATGTATATTTTTTTATATCTGTATTATTTCTGCGTGTGAAATGTGAAATCAATAAACTCAAACTCAAACTCAATTGAGATGCATGCTGGATACATGTTCATTTAAGTTATGTAATCATTATTATTTTTCGCACCAATGGTACATTATTTGATACACATGTGGGGATGTTCTTTCCAAAAAGACAAACACAAGGTATTCATGGAACACCTCCATTGTGGCAGTGACCATTCTAAAATGCAACAACTTGGGACCTCTCAACTTTTGAAAGATCTGTGGATATTCAGGGATCATCGGTATACATGCTATCTCCGAAATGGTCTATTTGATTTATTATTTTTGTTTATTTACTTTATTTATTTATTTTATTCTTTTTTTCTTTTTATTTTTTTATTATTTTTTTTATTTAAAAATTATTTTTTTTTATTTATTTATTTTATTTATTTATTTTTATTTTTATTTTATTTTTTATTTCATTTTATTTATTTATTTATTTTTTTTTTGGGGGGGGGGAATTTAATATCTTCAAAGTCTTTGGGCATGATGGTAACCCTCTTGGCGTGGATGGCACACAGGATGGCAATCACCATCTAATTTTCTTTCTCAGGAGCGGTCTTAAATCAACCTTCGAAGAAAAAAAACCTACCTTGAAGTCTTCACCGTTGACCATCTTTGCGATTACTCCTCGAGTGATCTTTCCAGACCTAGTCCTGGGCAGCTTACTGACGATGACGGCCTTCTTGAAGAATGCGACAGGTCCCACGTTAGAGCGCACGGTAGCGATCACTTCATCAATGATTTGCTTCTCTGGCTTGTTAACATCTGAGTGAAATAAGAAACAAGAAACAACAAAATTTAAGGTAAGTGTTGCAGTGTTTTTTGAATTTTTGGGGTCTGGTTTTTGGTAGTTTACTGACGATGGCAGCCCTCTTAAAGAATGTGACAGGTCCAACGTTAGACCGCACGGTAGCGATCACTTCATCCATGATCTGTTGCTCAGGCCTGTGTAATGTCTCACATGAAAAACACAACAACATGTAAAAAAAGGTCAGTGTTAGAGTATGCTGATAATCTTGAGGCCTGCATTATGTTATAGAAAATTTATTATTTACAATGCCCTCCTTAAAGAACGCCACAGGTCCAACGTAAGCCTCGTAGTCAACATTTGCTGAGTCCTAAATCTGATCATAAAAACTATTTTAATTTAACACAATCAACCATCAATGAATTTCTTACCACTGAACTGTGATATTCTTTTTATATATATATAGGAGAGAAGCTTGAGTTCTGGGAAAGGCGGAAGTCATCTGTGAGCTTTTTTCGATTTTGTTATTTTTGTTTGGAAGACTATCAAAGAAGCATACAGTGACTCTTAGCAAGACTGGGCCAATGTCTTATCATTTTGATGATTTCAAACTTCACAGCATTCACCAATACGTATGTGCTATGCAATCAAACCTTCCAATCACTCCCAAGCAAATAATGATAATAATAAGTCTTATTTACCTAGGGTAGCCTCATCAGTATTAATACCATTCTCCCTGACTGCCCTGCAATCATATTATTACCCTGGCTTTAGCCGAGCTACCATGAAAAGGTGCTCAAGCATTCAAGGAACTTCGTTATCATTTCCCTATCTAAAATTATGTTCTTCTTTATAGCCCGAAATAAATTCCGCTATTTTTATAATTCCTATTTTGTCACGCTACATACCACACGTTTGTGTACTTGTAATGTACACAAAATGTAAATATTTCTAAAAAATGAAAGAAATCCATGTTTCACTGAATGAAGTCATACAGTACATTCTGTGGTAGATGACCCAGGCATGACCTTTTTCTAAACCTCCCTTTTTCCTCTCCTTTTTCTTTCCCTTCCTTTTATTTTCTTTTGTTCAGTCTCTCTCTCTTAATCTCTCTTTCTCACTTTCTCTCACTCTTTCTATCTATCCCTTTCACTCTCACTCAATTTTCGATCTGGACATGTATACTACTGTACATGCGTCTATACATTTCTTTCATGTCTCTTCTGCCCAAACATCCTCTCCCCCTTTTTTCATTGCCCCCCCCCCTCTTCCTCTCTCCATCTCACGCTCTTTTAATGCATTCTATTGTGCCCTGGATTTTTCTCTTTCTATCCATCTCTCTTTCCCTCTTTCTCAGTAACCCTATCCTCCCCTACTTTCGTATTCTTTGCTTTTTTTTCCCTACCCCTTTTCTCTTATTCTCTTTCTCTCTTTCTTTCTGTCTCAATCTCTCTTCTCTTCTCTCTTTCTCTCTCTTCTCTCAATCTGTAACCCTCTCTCATACTATCTCATCCTTTGCTTCTCTCCCTACTCCTCTTTCATGTTCTTTCACTCATTCTCTCTCTCTCTCTCTATTTCTTTCTCTCTCCTGTTATCATTTATATTAAAACAATATCCCCTTAACAAAACAAAACATAAAGAAAGTGCATCAAAGTGCAAACACTGATAAAAACTTATCGCCACAAAGTCCTGTTCTTTTTTTTTCTACCCGCCACGAGACTCCCGATACTATCACGGGCAACATGCGTACATTATCTCTCCCCAGCGGATCCTAGAGATGACAGTTTGCATATCAAGATGGTTATCTACCGGCTCCCAAATACCATGGAGACCAGATGAGGATCGCCCGCTAACGTAACAACAAATATCATTCCAGATTATACCGTATTTCCATAATTTTGTCAGACTAGATTTGCACTGTAGGCTTAACACATGTACATTGTCACTTTGTGTGAGTGTATGTTGAAGACCTGAACTTAAGATGGGCTTTGGGCAAACAGGGCGGTGTTTCACAAAGACTAAGGTTGACTTAAGTTGGACTTAACTATGGCAGGCCATTCATGCCACTGTTTGCTCTCACCATTATGATATTTAGAAAATATATTTTTCTTTAATAATGAATTATCCATAAATGTAAATTCTGTAGATTTTTGACCATGATTTGTACGTCCCTTGATCGACCAATGCCAGTTAACGGTGAGAGCAAACAGTGGCATGAACGGCCTGCCATAGTTAAGTCCAACTTAACGTTGATCTTTGTCTTTGTGAAACACCCCCCTGGAAGATTCGCACCCTCTTCTTTTTTTTTTTAACACTGTAAGCTGTGGGAACCGGTATGTTAAAATTGACATCCCTTGTGTTTGAGAAAAAGGTCGCATACAAATATTCTGAGGTGAGGTGGCTCATATGAATTGCATCCACCAGATTACCACTATATGTAACAAAGAATTGTACAGTAAACATTTTCAGAGCCCTTTTCTCGACAGCCTTTGCAAGAACTTTACATTTCAGATCTTCGCAATAAAATTGATGGGTTCAAAGATGTCAAAGGAAGATAAATGTGAATGTGCTTGATATCTACTTCATGAATTTGATCAGATTAAAGGTAATGCAAAGTTCGGGGAAATTTTGAAAATTGGATGGATAGTAATTCTTTAAAATGTTGATATATTTGGATGTCCCTATGGATGTCTTACATGCACTAGAAAATCTCGCCCCTAAAACACTTCTGCTTTTGAGAAATTGAATAACCAAAATTTACTGGTGCTCCTGGTAAATTTCAAATATTTCAAATAGCGCCAAAGGCCATTCCATGGTAGCTGCGACCATGAAAATCTCAGAATATGCAGTTCTGATATATAATTTCCAAACAGGAATAGCAAATCGGTCAATTGTAGTCAAGAAACATTGTTTTAAAGCTAATTCTTGACAGGGAGCTATACAACATAAAGAGTTTATTATTTACAATTTCATCACTTTAGACTCGATTTCAACCGCGCATTCATGACCCCATACCAAAACTTTGTATTACCTTTAAGTATGACTGTAGTGAGATAAATTAGAACTTTAACGAGAAATTCACTTATTATATAAAAAGAAATATATGGTTCTACCCAAGGGTTCATTTAGAAGCATCAAATAAAGATTGAACCCTTTTGCGACAATCATTCCAAACTTCGTAGTTTGACTCAATAAAGGTTGATTCAGACCCCCCCCCCCCCAACCCCCAACAAAAGAAAAAATGCCAGATGCATTGGTAGTATGAGAAAGGGAAAACATTTCTGCACACACTGCATCCATGTTTGTTTCATAATGATGCCTGGAATATTTTAAAGGAAAATCCTTAAATTAGCAACATCTTGAGAGATTCTAAATCATTGTTTTTGGATCAAATTTGCATTTTTTTTCTTCAAAATGTTGATATTCTTCCCCATGTCAATTGTTTTTACAGACATAACACTTTATTTTAACAAAATATCAATAAAAGAAAGAAAATATCAATGTTGCCAATTTAAAAAACAGCATGTGATCAATTTAGCCCTAGAACTAAATTCTGTCCTGAAAGGGCTAAAGTTCTAAGGAGAGAGAACATGTATGTTTCCAATAAAGTAGCTTTGACACTTTTAAAGGTACTATGTCCCATTTGCAGGCCAAAAAAATGAAAAGTTAAATTCCAACTGCATTTGAAAGATAATACTAATTTAGAACTTCCCTAAAAAAGGTGGGGCTTGAAAATGTCTTCAAGTGGGAAAATAACGACTATTAGTTGTCAAATCGATTTTAGGGCTATAGAGCCCAAAAGTAATAGTCTTGATTTTCAGACAATTGTACCAAATGGTCATACATGTACGTTATATGCTGTGCAAAGATTCAATCAGTTTAATCTTGGCCATCACAAGAAGTGGGTTATTGATGCAGACAAATGCTCATGTACCCTTTACAACTCTTTTCATGTATGTTATTACCAAAGAAGAAAAAAAGCCAGTCAGTCACTCAATAGTGTCTGACAGTGAAGTCTAGAAAGTAAACGGGTTTCCTTGCATAATTCGAGTATGAGGACACTGCTAACGTTTAAATTTCACAGATAGGACATACATGACATATTCATAATTCCTGCAAAGTTCTACAGAATTTGAGGTTGGCTGCAAAAGGGACATAGTACCTTTAAAATTCTGAATCCAACATTTGTAATAAACATTGGATGATCCACAAACATAAATAGTGAGATAAAGCATATTAAATAAAAAAAGATGTCACTCTGTGCCCCTTACACATGTTGATTTAACACTTCAGTTTTTTTAAGTATTAGTAATATTATCACATAGACAAGATATGAAAAAGAATGTCAATATTTATTTTTTCTCTTGAACAATTTATATTCAGAAGCCAGACGTGTCATTTTTCTTTGACTTTGCTGCCTATGAAAGCTACATATATAAGGGCTTGAAACTTTATCTGTATACGACACGATTACATAAAAATACCAGTATGTATCATTATTTGAAGTAAACTGTAAATACTAAAATAGGATGTCTGTCGGTACTCCAAATATTGAACCAGGTATAAAAGGGCACTTTGATCATAAGATTTTAATGATATCAAATATGTACACTCATCTCTACTTTATATTCATTTGGGTTTTATTACCACTTCATATAAGGGGTAGAGATAATTTTGTTGTTTACTGTTTGCACACCCCATGCATGTACATGTCATGTATTAATAAATGATGCTATGTGCATGTACATGTAGGTCACACACATATGCCTTTGCTGTCTGATTTAAGGTAAAAACCAGTTATGGTCATGCGATTGCATTGTGAAAGAAACGTTGTGAAATCGATCAGAAAAGGTTGATCATCTAGCATCTAGCATCTGCAAGGTTCTGGAATCATCAAAATGATAAGAAATTTGGCCCATTCTTCGTAAAGTTACAAGCACTTTACACAGAAAGATGTATATGGGACTACCCTATATCTCTCACAGACCATGAGAGAAACAAATTTACCAATATATGAATTAGTAAGCAGTTTCCCGGCAAATTTTTTATCATCATGTATTAGTCAAAACATATTCTTTCACATGATTGGTAATGAGAGCTTCCATTTCATTTTTTGAAATTGGGGCATTTCCAATACTGGTCTTTACCTTTAATACCTGCTGCTGTTTAAAAACCTATTCAGAGTTTTCAGACATGTTGAACCACCAATTACATGTACATGAAGAGCAACAAGGAAATTTTTTCTACCTTGGGAGGGGGTAAATAAATTCCAATCAAATCTGTATATTAAGGCCATCCAAGGGAAACAAAGAAAGTGGCCACTGTAGACGGGTGGCCATTCTAGACAGGTTCTAGAACACACATTTGTATCTTGAGAGAGACAAGTTACATAAATAGATTGGCCTATGTACATGTATCTATTTTCTCATGTTTAAGCCAGAGAAACCAGTCCTTATGAATGGTGAGGGGGTTCACTATGAAGAGCACTCTAACAATAAGCTCTTGTACAAATAAATAAAGGTACAATCTCACTGATATTTTGAATAGAGCTCTGCCAACAAAAGAGTACTTATTCTTTCACTGGTTTATCCCCCATTAAATGACTAGCAAGGTTGTCAGTATTAACTTGAAGTCTTGAATAATACTAATAATTTGATTATTTAGGAGTGCTAAAAACAAACAGTAATAGCGCTGTGATACCGCTTTATTATAAAATAACATTTTGTGCAGACAAACATCAAACTCACTAAACACACATGTACGAATATAAATGAGGAAAGAAGTAGGTTTTCAGAGATATTGTGAAAATGGCAAGGCAGGTTAATACTCTGGTCGAAAAAAGGAGATGCCGTGAAAACGCTTTTTGATCGATGATATTCTGGATTAAAGAATCTACGGCAACCAACTAGCTTTTCCCCTAAACATTTGATGGAATACTTCCATCATTTTTCCGTCACTCTATAGTTGACCTTTATAATGTGTCAGTGAGTCACTTAATTCATTTGACCCTCGCCACTGTAACACCTTTTATCTGGAGGCGGGGGCAAAGTTCTTCTTCAATTAACATCCATAATTTGATTGTGGTAAATGGCATGAAAAATCACACACACACATCTTGGGTAACACATTGTGCCTGCCCTTGTCAAGAGAGGGAGACAAACGTGTCTCAGAACCTGGATTCAGTGAAAGTAAATCAGATTTTATGTAGAAAGGATAAGTAAGGCCTGTCTATAGTAATGGCTAAGACAAACTTACTACACGCTCTAATGCAAGTCATTTCCATAAGGCCAGTTCATTATTCCTGTACGACATACAAGAATGGAAAATATCTTATAACTATTGAATGATAGTTAATGATTCCAGAAAGTACCCTTAGTCAATGGCCATACACATTATTGCAGGCCTGCTGTATTGATCAATTATAATTTTTTTATCAAATACATGGGTACAAGACGTAAAGTTAACAACTGACATATTCACTCCCTTAACAAGTTTTGTAATTTTTGTAATAGGTATAACAAACAAATTCCTGATCAATGTTTCTTGGGATCAAAGCTTAGGCCTACATCTAAAAAACAAAGTCCTTAGTTCAACGAATCCATCTTTCATTCTTGACTTACAAAAATCACAAAAAAGTCAAATTAACAACAGTATGGACAACAGTATGAATGGCCTGGAATTGTCAATAGATGCAACAACAACTAAAAAGAAGAAGGATTTTGACTTACTCTTCTTGAGAACACAGAGTCCGACTGGAACTTGTCCCTTGAGTTTGTCATTGACTGGAATGGTGCAACATTCTACTATATCTCCTTGTTCAACCATGGCCTGAAATATATATTGAACATAACGAGAAAAAAGCAATAAATTGAAAAGACAATAATATATTCACATCTGGTTGTTGTGTTACCATTGAAAAGAAAAGTATAAAACTACTTCATCTAATTCCTCTGTTCAACCATACCCTGAAAAATGACAATCATACAGTTGTAATAAATAAAGCTCTTATTTATAATACAGTATAGCGACATTGAACCCCTATTACACAAAACCAAATACATTTTGTTGATTAGTACAAATTAAACTTTCAAAAGCTTGGGTAGCCTGGTAGATGTTCAAAGTGTTGACTACTTGTTTTTGTTTTGTTAGGATAATGACCAAGGTGCAATCACCCTGGGTGCATGTGTGAAAAGCAGACAAGATTCTTACCTCTTCGATAGCACTTGCAGCGATACGATGTCCCGCAACGCTGATGACATCATCTACTCTGGCTTGAATTGCAATGTAACCATCTTCAGAATGGACACCTGCATCCATGGTGTCATAGTAACCCTAGATAGATGATAAACGATGATGATTGATAGTAATAATAGTAACAACAACAACAGCAATGAGGAGGAGCGGGTGGAGAAGGAGGAGGAGGAAAAGGAGGTCAAACAGGAGTTAGCCTACAACCTGTCTCTCTCTCTCTCTCTCTCTCTCTCTCCCTCCAACTCTCTCTCTCTCTATCCCTCTCATATTCTCACCCCCATCTCTACTCACTCTCTTTCTCTCTTCCTCACTCCCCCCTCCAGATTTCATTTAACATTAAGTCAAACAGGAGTTAGCCTACAACCCCTCTCTCTCCCTCTCTCTCCCTCTCTCTCCATCTTTCTCCCTCTTTCTCCCTCTCCCCCTCTCTCTCTCTCTCTCTCTCTCTCTCTCCCCCTTTACATTAAGCCACACAGGAGTCAGCCTACAACCTAAACCACAGCTGCAGACATGCACATATACAAAAGGTGCATGTTGTGTAATGACCGGAGCAAAATGGAAAACTAGAGCACAAGAGATGTTTAAACAATTAAAATTTCTCCCAGGAAGCATTACATTTATAAAGGAGATGTTTTCCTTCTACTTACTGGATATTTCTCAAAGTAGGTCTCGATGTACCTATCATGGCTGCCATACAGTGTGGTGAAGGCAGCTGGTGGGAGAGGCAACCTGATTGGAAAAAGATTGATACACCGAAGTTAAAGATAAGGTTGAGTTCTGGTCATGCGATTGCATTGTAAAAGAAACGTTGTGGAATCGATCAGAAAAGGTTGTTCATCTAGCATATAAGTATTGGTGTGTACTGCAAGGTTCTGGAATCATCAAAATGAAAAGAAATTTGGCCCAGTCTTCATAAAAATATACAAGCACTGTACACAGAAAGATGTATATGGGACTATGCACACGTGCGCGACACATGCGTTTTTATTTCTCACATCCCAATAGATAAACTAATTTACCAAATATATCAATTAGTAGGCGGTTTCCCGGCAAAATTTTTATCATCATGTATTATTCAAAACATATTCTTTCACATGATTGGTAATAAGAACTTCCATTTCATTTTTTTGAAATTGGGGCGTTTCCAATACTGGTCTTTACCTTTAACATGCTGCCAATCTGAAGATTTTATCCACATTTTTCTCTCAAGAAATGAGCTGGGTAACAATGCATTGGCACAACTGTTCACATTAAAAAAAAAAGCTCTGTAATATCAAAATTACAGTAATTGAAGGAGTTCACTTACTTGACGCAAATGTTTCCCAGTTCGCCACGAGGTGCCTCTTTGCCTGTCTGGTCCAAAACCCTCACTAGAAATGAAAATAAAGATATAATTTATTGTCAAGTAATACATCTATATATCCATCTATCTACCAACATTTTTCTATCCATTTATCAATCTATCCACCTACCGATGTTTATATTGATCTGTTGGTTTATATATTTATTTATCTATCTATTCATCTCGTTGTCTAATAATCTATTTATTTTTCAGTATCTGTACATCTATCTGTTCCCCAAAAACCTCCATACATGTAACTATCCCTCCCTCGATCAATCAAAATCTTGCTATAGAACTATATCTTTAGCCATCAATCTGTAGATTCATGGGTCTTTCTAATTATGTATCTGCCCATTTATCATCTATCTATCTGCCCATTTATCAATCAATCTATCAATCTATCCTTTTTTCAATTAATTCACCCATAAATTGATCTATCTATCCATGCATATATCCATTACTCTATCCAGTTGTCCACCTATCTACCTATCCATCTATCAATCCACCAAGCAATCTATCTATCCATTTTACCATCCCATCCAGGCACAGGTTTTCCAATAACACCATGTCTAGGACACAGATCTTCTCCTAATCCTAGATGTGTACCTTTCCTTTATCCATCTCTATGTCTATCTATCCATCCATCTATTTATCCATTCATCAATCCATCTATCCATCAATCTTTCCTTCTTACCATCCCATCCAGGCACTGGTTTGCCGGTCACACCATGTCTTGGGTATAAGTCCTCTCCCATTCCTACAGCTGTGTGCGTCATTGCCCATCCAGTTTCTGTGAAGTTCAAATGTCACAAAGCTAGATTATCAATATTTCCAAATAATATCATCAATGCACAGGCAAGCCCAAGCCTAGTCTTCATGCACAAACCCTTGTCCTTTGTGTTGAGGAATAGTGTCTGCACTTTTAGACTAGGTTGAGAGCATACTGCATAGACTTTGTACTTGAGCTGCTCCAGATAAGCCAGAAGACTGACATATCTAGGCTCTGCTCAAGGCTTTAAGAATTGTGATAAAGTGTCAAAATAGAGACTGTGCTTACAGACTAGTCCAAGCTAATCCCAATCTGTGAAATCATAAAAGCTACAAAGAGATTATCAACATTTCAAAATTATAACCAGTACAAGCCAAGGGCAAGACAAAGTTCTATGGTATTTTAATACAAGTTTTTCCCTGATTTCTACGTATATTCATGAAACGAGAATAGGATATAAGATGGTCAATGACTTCAATGTTGAACTGACCTGTCTGCCACCAATGGTCAATGATGGGGACGTTGAATACATCTCGGCACCAGTGAAGCGACTCGCGGTCAAAGATCTCACCAGCCACATACAGATATCTAAATCTACAAACATAAAATGAGCAAAGCTAATGAACTAAACTGAAGTTTCATGGTTAAATCAAATGAAACAAGAAATTATAAAATAAAATATTTAAAAGAACAAATGGGAAAGAATAAATCTCTAAAACATGTGCACAATAAAGGCTTGTTCGGACTCTGCAAAAAGCTGCATTTTTAAAAGAAAACACAAAGCGTGCTTCCCTTCACATTTGTTGCAGGCATTCATTTATATTGTTGTGGTTCACATCGTCATATCTGAACGAACCTTAAAGGGAATTCATTTTACTGAGGGGACAAGAAAACACATTGATAATGCAAAACAAAACGACAATAAGAAGAGGAAGAATGCCAATCTACTCAAATAACACAATAAAATCTAGGTTTTCTTCACATTAAACCATGCTTATTTTCTACACGCACTTATAAAATGCAGATTATGTATAGGACTTTACAAAATGCCATTCAGGCATAAAAACCTATCTTTTGGTGAAATCTCATATTCTACAGGGATGATCAACTTCATTATTTTGAGGGGGGGGGGTTATGGTATCTCTTGTAACAGACAGCTGCTCCTTGAATGCCATTTGAATTGTCTTTTCTACCAGCACACTTAAAGATAAACATTTCCTGACGACATTTATTTTGGAAAGTTCACTTCCTTACTTCTTTCTTTCCCCTCAAAAGGGAAACATTTCAATACACTGAGCCAAGTTGAGCTGCAAATTTTCTATCTACGAAGCAAAGCTAAAGCTGTCTATGAAGCTATCTAAAGCTATCTACGAAGCAAAGCTATGGTCTTGATCACTTACTTATCTCTGGAGTACTTCTTGGCCAGGACAGCGTCGGGGTCTTCCTTGATGATGGCCCTGAGAGCCGTTGGAGCGGTGAACATGGACACAACGTTGTGCTCGTTCAATACCCGGAAGAAGGCTCCGGCATCGGGCGTGCCGACCGGCTTACCCTGAGAGAGAGGACAAGGAGCAGGGATGCCAGTTAGAATTGATCAGAGGGCTTGAAAATCACCTAGAATGAGCTTTTTTGTACACAAAAAGGCCTGAACTATGGTCTGAAAATAACTTGCCAGGGTCTGAAATCAGGCTATTGTCTGAAAACTGGCATTCCTGTGAAATCTGTCTATAAAGACCACCCAAGGGAGACAAGAAAAGTGGTCTTTGCAGACAAGTGGTCTTTATGTACAGGTTTCTTTAGTGAATTTTTTAATGAGAAACCATCTTCAAGCTCTGGCATCGGGCGTGCCAACCGGTTTACCCTGAGAGAGGGAGTGAGAGAAGTGATGGTGGAGTCTATTTCAGTTTTACTATAAAAACTACCCAAGGAAGACAAGAAAAATGGCCATTATAGGCTCCTGCATCTGGCATGCCAACCGGCTGACCTTGAGGGAGGGAGGGAGTGAGAGAAGAGAGGTGACGTTGGAGTGTATTACAGTTAATAAAGTCAAACCTGTCCATAAAGACCACACAAGGGAGACATGGAAAGTGGTCTTAACAGGCAGGTGGGTGGTCTTTATGTACAGGTTCCTTTAGTAGACGTTTCAATAAGAAACCATTTTCAAGGGAAACAACAAATGTGGTCTTTATAAACAGGTGGTCTTTCTATACAGGTGGTTTCTAAAGCAGGTTTGACTGTAGCTGTAAGACAGAATGGAGCAGGGAGGTTTAGACAACTTGCTTTTCAATCTGGCAATACATTTCTAAATCCACAGCTGGAAGACTTGCTATTAAATCTAGTTGTCTTTTTCGAAAATTTTGAAAGATCTGTGGTGAACAGACTCCAGTTGTGATTGCCTTCTGCCTTACGTCTGTCTTTTACTTGCTCTCTCCTACTCTCATTCTCTCTCTCTCTCTCTCTATCACTTTTTTATAAATATTTCAAGGTTTTCTTCCTTCCTTATGCCTTTCTTTCTTTCTTTCTTTCTTTCTCTCTCTCTCTCTCTCTCTCTCTCTTCCTCACTTCAATTTCTCCGTCATTTTTGTTCATCTTTCTCATATATATATCTCTTCTCTACCAATGTAGATACTGTTAACAACTGAATTATTCATACATGTACCTCTAGTAAATTTGATCTATCAATTTCTTCATTTACCTTATTGCACCCTCCCCCCCCCCCCCCCTCTCTCTCTCCCTTCCCCCTTTCTCTCTCTCTCTCTCTCTCTCTCTTTCTCACTCTCTGCTACCAACCTCATAGATAATAGTTGGATTCCTGTGTAGAAGTGAAGCATAGCAGATGTAAGAATGTCCAATAATGACTAAAGCCTCTCTCCCCTTCCCCCCCCCCCCCTTCTCTCTCTCTCTCTCTCTCTCTCCCTCTCTCTCTCTCAATTCTCTTTCTCTCCCTGCTACCCACCTCATACATAATAGCAGTGCCTAGCAGATGTAGGAATGTCCAACAATGATATTACCTCTCTTCCCTCCCCCCCCCCCCCCTTTCTCTCTCTCTCTCTCTCTCTGTCTCTCTCTGTCTCTCTCTCATCTCCCTCTTTCTCTCTCTCTCTCCTCCCCTCCCTCCCTCCATCTCTCAATTCTCTTTCTCTCTCCCTGCTACCCACCTCGTACATAATAGTTGGATTCCTATGCAGAAGGGGAGCATAGCATATATAGGAATGTCCCACAATCCAACCCAGATCGGACGCAGCCCACCAGACCTCACCAGGCTCCATGCCATAGAGGTGCTTCATGGTCCAGTACAGGGCCACTACATACCCCCCGGTTGGGCGCATGGGAGCCTAGAAAAAAAGAGATAAAAAGGTTAAGCCAATGGAAAACCATGCAATACAACTAGCAAATCTGATTTTTGAATAACTTTGAAAAATAGCATTTGATATAAAAGATAAAGACCAGTTATGGTCTTCCGATTGCATTGTCAAAGAAACGTTGTGGAATCGATCAGAAAAGGTTGATCATCTAGCATATAAGTATTGGTGTGTACTGCAAGCTTCTGGAATTATCAAAATTATAAGAAATTTGGCCCAGTCTTGGTAAAGTTACAAGCACTGTACACAGAAAGATGTTTATGGGACTATGTGACACATGCGCGATATCTATCAGGTCCAAATAGATATAATAATTTACTAAATATATCAATTAGTAGTCGGTTTCTCTGCAAAATTTGTATCATCACATATTAGTCAAAACATATTCTTTCACATGATTGGTAATAAGAGCTTCCAGGGGGGTGTTTCCAAAACCGGTCTATTTCTTTAAGCCAATGGAAAACTATAAAATGCGACTAGGATCTGATTTTTGAATAATCTTGAAAATAGCTTTTGATATTAAGGTTCAGAAAACCTTATTTTAAGGATATAGCCATCTCTGTGGTACAACGTGCAGGAAAAGCCCAAATTGGCTATGAATCATATTGACATCAGACCAGTGTTGGGATGGTCTTCGATTTTGAAGCTGATTTGGCATTAATTGAACTGGAAGGTTTACAATGCACTGAGTTTTAACTTTTAGTATTCATTCCACTATTTAGAAACTAAATCAAGAAGATTATATTTGTTTAATGTCCATATCTGATGCTATTGTGATTTTATTACAAAAATCGGACCTCCGTTCAATTGCATATTCTGCGGCAGGCTTTAGTCAAAAGATTAAAGAAGAGCAGAGGTATTAACATTAAGATTGAGTTTATTAAAGTTTATTATATCAATTAAACACAGAGAAATAAGTAATACTAAATGGCCTATTGCGGGCCACCCTGTATACAGTACTCCCCAGGGGGGCCCATGAGAGCCTAGATCAAAAGTTTAGAGCAAGATCATGGTTTAGTCATAAAACAGTGGGGTCAAATTTCATGTACCAGCACATCAATTCACAACACTATCTAGTGCAATTTTGCAGACACCCCACTGAAACGCATGTATTAAAGGAATACACTTCTACATCCAACCCAACAGGTCTGGGCCCCATTGCATACATGTAAAACTTACCATTGATAGTAACTTTGCCATTAATGGCAACTACCATGGTAACAGGGCTCAAAAGCCTATCAAAATCAAGGTTTCCATGGTGACTTTGTCATCAATGGTAAGTTTTGTGCAATGGGCCCAGGTCTCTGCCTACTCCTGAAGAACTATCCTGTAAGGAATGTTCATTATCAAAGACTCCTCAACCGAATCATTCCTGAATGCTCTCCACTCATGAAGGCAAGGTCCAAGTAATTTCCAACTGTACCGTGACTCTCGCTGCACAGGACATTCACCTGGGTCGAGTGTGGCAAATGTAGATAAATGTCTTGCGGGACTCGAACCGTCAACCATTAATCCGCAGTCAGGTGACTTATCCACTAGACCACGACACCTCTAGCACTACCGGTATTGATGATGAACTTGATACTGCCGCAGCACCTACCTTAGGGGTACCTGTCGCCCCCGACGTGTGTAGAACATAGAGGGCGTCTGTCGCTTTGACCGGAACACAATCATGACCTTGGACCGAGGCGGTCAGCTCTGTCCAGGAGAAATCCCTGCCCGGTATAAACTTAGTGCTTTCAAACTGTGGACAGTGGCGAGAAAAAAAAAAGCGTTTATAGCGACCATATCTTTACCTTTGGTGTACCGGTTGTACCTGACGTGTGTAAGACAAAGATGGGGTCTGTCGCCTTGACCGGTACACAATCATGGCCCTTGACCGATGAGACAAGCTCTGTCCAGCAGAAATCTCTGCCCGGTATGAAGTTGGCAGTTTCAAACTGTGAACATGGGTAATATATAGGTGATAGTGAGGATGATGATGAACATGTGGATTATGGTAAAAGCGATAACAACAATTAGAAGATAATTTGAAGATTTAAATGTCTATACTGTTAACAGAACAAGTACGAGTTTCAGAGAGGTGAACATTTGAATAGTAGGGACAATGATGATGATGGTAAACATGATGACGATGACGGTGATGATGATGAGGATCATGATGATGATGATGATGATGATGAGGATCATGATCATGATGATTATGATGGTGGTGATGATGATGATAGCAACAACTACAAAAACAATAAAAACACAAGACTTATATACTTGTGAAGAAGTAATAAATTGACAGTGGTAAACATTTTAATGATAGTGATAATGATGATGATGATTAAACAGCAATAACTACAAAAGCAAGAACAACAAAACAAGACTTGTTTAGAAGTATTAAATTGACAGACTTGTGAAGAAGTATTAAATTGACAGTGGTAAACATTTTAATGATAGTGATAATGATGATGATGATTAAACAGCAATAACTACAAAAGCAAGAACAACAAAACAAGACTTGTTTATTTATATAAACATGTGAACGAGTGTGAGGTGGACAGTGGCAAATGTTCTATTGATAGTGATAATGAGGATCAGGATAAAGATGATGATGATGATGATAATGATAAGAGCCAAAAATATGAAAACACAAGACTTGTATAATTGTGAACAAGTATAAGGTGGTGGTCTGACTTTTAGAGCATCAAAAGTGTTTTTGATATTGAGGATGATAACTAAGATCATTAATATGATTTATAACGATAATGATGATGATTATGACGATGGCAACAAATCACAAAACAATAACAATGACACAAGACTTATATAACTGTGAACAAGTATGAGGTGATCTGTCTTTTAGAGTATTAGAAGTGATTATTTATATTGAAGATGATAATGAAGTTAGATCATTAATATGATTATAACAATATATGATGACGATGATGATGACGATTAAATAATGATGATGAATGGCACTATACCAAGTTTCAATAGTAGTCTCACCACAGTTCAACATTTGAACTTGATTAACAATGCTGTTTTGGAGAGATGCATTAATCAGCCCAATATCCTAACGATTTGGTTCTACCTCTGTGTCCTAAAATTATGAATTTCAACAGTTACATGTATGCACATTGCGTTCCAGACATGCTTTTCATACAACTCGGTTTTGCTCAGATACCTTTATAAAAAATGATCACTGAAGTCTCACTTAATACATATTCTTAGTTTTCAGACTATGACAGAGTGGAAAATACAATATTTAGGAGGAAAAGCCGAATCTCTTAGACCTTCATAAAACTGTGAACTGCTGTAATAGGTGTCATATTGGGTTTTATCGAGCTTTATTATCCTATTGTCGTCAACTTGAGGAGGACAAGCGGAATCCCTTAGACCTTTAGAAAACTGTGAACTGATGTTATTGTTTCATACTTGGTTTTATTGAGCTTTGGTATCCGATTGTTGTCAGATTGAGAAGGAAAAGCAGAATAACTTAGACCTTTAGAAAACTGTGAACTACTACAATGGGTTTCATACTGGGTTGTATCGAGATTTGGTATCCAATTGTTGTCAATTTGAGAAGGAATAGTTGAATCACTTCGACCTTTAGAAAACGATATAATGCTATAGCAGGTGTCATACTGGGTTTTTATTGAGATTCGGTATCCAATTGTTGTCAATTTGAGAAGGAAAAGCAGAATCACTTTAATAGACCTTTAGAAACGGTGAACTGCTGTAATGGGTGTGATACCGGATTTTATTGAAATTTGGTATCCAATTGTTGTCAATTTAAGAAGGAATAGCTGAATCAATTCTTAGACCTTTAGAAAACTGTAAACTGCTATAACGGGTATCATACTACTGGGTTTTTATTGAGATTTGGTATCCAACCTGCTGAATTTGACTGGATAGCTGAGACTTACGTTTGGTCTGTTGTAGATGATGCATGCCTTTGGTTTGGATTCGCACATATCGATGGCATTATCAAGAAGGCTCTTGTAGTCTACGATGCGCCCGGGCTCAACACCAACCGACGCTGAGACTATTACCTTAGGCTGTGGGGGAAAAGAAGACAAAAATGATGAAGCAATATTTTGTCTTTTTCGGTAGGAGGGGGCGGTAAACAGTTTGTGGGTATTGTTACATGTACACTTCTATGTAATGGGCTAAACAGTTGAAATTGTTGATAACTTAGTGCCACATTCTTGAAGGCAGCCCAAGTCAATTTATCGAAGGCCAATTGTTAGGTTTAAGAGTGCAATTGAGCCTTTTGGCAAGGATGAAGGTAAGGATTTATTTATTGAGACATAAGAGTCCGATCGTTTAAAACAACCCTCTTTTTTTTCCTGTTTTGACTAAAACCTTCTTAGGGTTGCCATTTGGGTTTCAGTCTATCATGTGAAGAGTTAGAATTAAATACAGTGTTCGGTCCAATGTTACAGACAGGATTTCAATTAGCATAAGACATTGACCTCTAAGCAATTAGCACTGGAATATACATTGTATGTCGTAGAACCCCTTTTCTGATTCTCATCTCTCTCCTCACCTGAACGTGATCTATCCAAACACCAGTACACGAATAGCTCCTATCCTGGCACATGCAAGCGTCGTCATTTATTCATTTGCTTATCATAGGTCCCACATGTAGAGATTTATTGAGGCATCAAAGTCTGATCAGTTTTAAACAATCTCTCTTTTTCTGTTTAGACCAAGACCTTATTTTCTACCCTCACCTTAACATGATCTATCCTAACAGACAGCTCCTTCGATGCAAACCCTCCAAAGACCAGAACATGAATCGCTCCTATCCTGGCACAAGCAAGCATAGCCATCACTGCTTGGGGAATCATAGGCATGTAGATGAGAACACGGTCGCCGTACTTCACCCCAGACTTCACCAACGCTGCAGCAAACTTGGAAACCTGCATGAAAAATAATAGCAAAAGATACCAGCGTAGGAAGTTCAGTTAATTCAAGTTAATTTCAATCACAATTTATTGGTAATGCACAAATACAGTTAACATCTTAATCATTCATACCCTTACCAATTTTTGTAATTTGTTTTTTAAAATGTGTGAAAAATTGATTCGTCACGATTTATGTTTCGTGAGAATGTGACATAGCAAAGCGTACATCTAAAAGTATTCAACAAAGGCTCTAATTCAATCAGTCCACCTTTTTTTTTTGAGGTTCGAAAAACACTGAAACCATCAAATTCACAAGGGGTATGAATAATTTAGTTGCTGACTGTATTTTAATACACTTTCTTTCTCTGGCTGTTTTCTTTTATGTTTGTTCATTTCCCTAGACTTTAATACTGTAAACATACACACTGTACAAAATAGGTTAAGAATTCAAAACATTATCTTATGAATGTTGATTTAAGAAAAGACATAATAATGTTTGATGACAAATAAAATCTTCCTATTTCAAATCAGCTTCATGTACACGTACAGGTGTATGCAATGTACGTGCAAAGTTCATTTTGATTTGAGATACATGTGTTTAATGTACTGTACATGTATGAATGCAAAGCTCTGCTATGTATCAAAATGATCTGCTTTCAAACATTAAATAATTATATCTTTTTTATACATGTTTATGGTGGAAGAAAGAGGAGCATGCCAACTAGGACAATAGGCTAATAAGTTAACATCAATTTGAGCAGCAAACTAGAACAGCTGAAGACAGGAAGTTATGGAGAACCTCGGCCTGAACCTGTGTCTCATATCAAGGTCCATTTCATTGTCGCCCAATTACAGTTCCTCCAATCTATAGGACACAGATACATGTACACCTGTACATGTAGATGTAGTTTATGGTGACTTTTGAATTGGCTTGATGAACATGTGGTGACCTCACAGTGGATATCAGTAAACATTTGGGCTTGATGTTTGCTATAAAGTAAATTCTTGGACGTGATCTGGATTATAAGACTTGAGCCTTAAAACTTAGCTACATGTACTACTACTGGGCTGCGTCTCACGAAACCATCATAAGTACAAGTTGAGCGACATCCCATTGAGACGTGTGTTAAACTTAAAACACGCGTTTCAAAGGGATGTCGCTCAACTTGTAATATGGCCTAGAAATGCTAGATGCATAAGAGCTGGCCCAGATACTTGAGGTATCCATTCGATGAGAATTTAAATTGATGTGCTACCTACCTCGTCTTGTAATTCTTTATAGGTTATCTTGGTGACACTGCCTGTGACGGGGCTGTCATGGATGATAGCGTCCTGATCACCGTAGCCCTCATCAACGTGACGATCAACGGCATTGTAACACATGTTCAGCTCACCGCCGACGAACCTGAGACAAGAAGACGAACAAACACACTCGTTTATGTAAACTATAAACAAACCTGCATGGTTACATTTGTCATAACACATTGCAGCAGTTTCTCTATGACCCTTCTACTAAGTTAATTAGAAAGTGGGGACGAAAACAGTAGCTGCAGGCAACAAACATCCAATGCATCCTTATTCAATACAATGTATCTGAATATGTTAAAAGATACAAAAGTATCAAGTGTAGCATTCCTAAGTACGCTTTTTGAAAATGCATTTTTCTGTGGAACAACTTTCATGTATGTGAACAAGTCTTGACTTTATTTGGGGAACTGCTTTGATTCAAATGTAGGCCTATCTTTTACCAAAACACAGAAAAACTGACTGGACAGCACCTGAGCTGAGCTCACATCCTGATGCAGGTATTTTGATCATTAAGTATCTTTGTTATTTTCTGGTCCCTCGTATTCCATGGCATATGGACAGAACGGGGGGGGGGGGGGGGGGGGGGGGGGGGGGGGGGGGGGGGGGGGGGTGTAATGCAAAAAGGAATTCTTCTTTCCAAGTTTAATTGCATGACTTTTTTTTAAATTTCAATGAATTTATAGTTATTTTTAAAGTGAGTAAAGTGAGTGAAAGAAAGAAATGGCCATACTTCCTTTTGAACTTGTTTTGGAGATGGACAGGTGCATGTAACAACAAACAGAAATTACATGTAAAATATTTCTTTTTTGAGGATTTTTCTATTTCAAATCATGACACGAAAACACCAATATTTTTTTCTCCACAAAAAAACTTATACTAGGCCTAGGGTACATTGTCATTAGGACTATAGTAATACTGTTATAGGACTTGGGAGTTACATGAATCCATCATCCTCTCGAAATCGTAATTTTTAACATTGAATTTGTTGACCACCTGTTGACCACCTGTTGACCTCAAAAGCCTATCAGTGCAGGGAGGTGACCAGTGTCATTCACACAAACAGCTGAACAAGAGTCCAAGACTTTTTCAAGTAGATCTAGATCTAGATCTAGAAACCTTTTTTTTTAATGATAACAGCCAAATTTAGAATCTACTTCAGTTATTGATGAAGTATCAAGCATAGTGTTTCCCCATCATAATTCTTCACTAAAAATAAAAAAAAAATTATTGAGCTTTTTTACCAGTTCGAGGCCGGTGATTGAGTCAAGTCCATCACCCGGTCCCATTTCTTGAACCACACCACCCGCTCAGCCTGTTCCGCCCAGAACTCTTCCGGTTGTGTAATGCTGTCTGCAAACACCTGCGGGTAAGTCGAATGTGTCGCGGTCGGCTGAGATTTTTGATGATTTCTCGAGTTTGTAGAAAACGACTGAGAAGCTGGAATGGTCCGCCTGAAATTCCTTAGTCCCATGATGGTTTTGCATGAGGCTGACCCATAGTTTGTGGCGAAAAGCCGTAGTTTTGACGACAGTTTTGCAGTAGCCATTGTGATGTTTCCTCGACACGCACGATCGAATGAACAATTACACGTTGGCCGCGCGTGCTGGGTGTACGTCGTGTAGCGCTCCGTCCGATTCCCGAAGGGTTAAACTCCGGGCACCGCATGCACAGCTGACTTAATATGCTACCCTGGGCATTGCAACCGGTATCATTATGCCTACGTCATCACTCATGTTCCCATAATTTATCACCATCATAACCCGGCATCATAATCCATCTTAGACGTGAATGAGACCCCTCCCTCCACTCCCCACTATAATAACCACCTTGGATCAGATTCTTCTTTATCCTCTCTCTCTCTCTCTCTCTCTCTCTCTCTCTCTCTCTCTCTCTCTCTCTCTCTCTCTCTATCAATGCGTTTACCAATTTGAGTTGTAGGGTATAGGCCTACCAGTGCACATGCACAGCACCCTACGCAGTACCCCCCCCCCCCCCCCTCCACCTTAATTGTCCCTATTTTATTTTTAACCGAGGCTATTGATCGAGGCAGAGCGCCATTTGAATTCAAACTTCTATATGATTAAAATTCTCCAGCTTGTAAATACAACATTCCCTGAGAGCACGTACTCCATGCAGAGTACCCCTGGAAAAAATTAGAAAAGAAAACTACAGTGCTGAAGAAATTAACCCAATCTCTCACCCATGCAGGTCCACGCCCTCTATCGTAACTATCTGCTCCCCCATTCTTTTCGAAAATGCACTGGCGCAACCCCTATACACTACTGAAAACAAAATTGTATGTTATTATATAGTTACAGGTAGGCTTTTACAAATGGCTTGCAAATTCGATTATTATATTTTCTTTGTGTATCTCTGACATGAAGAGAAGTAGGCCTATTATACAACTAAACAAATTATGACCATTCAGACCCCTTATTCAGACCTTATAGAGCTACAAAATATGATTGAAATTCTGCCATCTACGTTCATGTTTGCTACAATATGGTCCTAGATTAGTGAGGCAAATGTTAGGGGCAGTTATATAGAATGATCCTTATTTTTCATGGAAATGTGGTCACGTATTAATATGGCCCTATATTCTTCTTTTTCTACTTCTTCTTCTTCTTCTTCTTCTTCTTCTTCTTCTTCTTCTTCTTCTTCTTCTTCTTCTGTTTTTCTCTCTTTTGATGCTTTCACCAATTTGAGATTCAGGGGTATACTGTATCGAACGCTCATCGTGCAGACCTCCCCCCCCCCCCCCCCCCCCCCCCCCCCCCCACTTTTTTTTTTTTTTTAACCGACGGAGGCTATTGATCGAAGTGCGCCTTTTGAAACCAAACTTCTCAGTGATTAAAATTATTGGCTCCCTTGTCAATACAGAACTCGGTAACAGCACGTACTTCAATAATCCGACTTTCAGTCGCGAAGAGCACCCCTGGAAAAAATTAGAAATGAAAAATATTAAGGTGCTGATATTAACCCCCAGCACCATACGCAAACAGGTCCATTCCGCGCCCTCTATAGTGGAAATATCTGCCATCCCCCAATACTTTTTTTGTGTATTGCACTGCCATGCAAACACCCCTAGTCAAGGATGGGCACAACTACTGACAAAAAAATATGTAATTATAAAGTTAAAAGTAGGCCATGATTTTACAAATGTCAGCTTTAATTATTTAATGTTTTCTTTGTTGACATGAAGAGATCAAAGGTACACTAAAAAATAATTATGACCATTCGGACTTTAGAGCTACAACATCTGATTGAAATGCCGCCATCTACGCTCATGCTTTGCTACTAATAATGTTCCTTGTTTAATTTAGGCAAATGTTGGGGAGGGGGAGGGGTGGCAGCTATATACACATTTTTCTTTATTTTCCTGGAAACGTGGTTACCTAATATAACCAACTGTTCTTCTTCTTCGTCGTCGTCTTCTTCTTCTTCATCTTCTTCGTCTTCTTCTTCTTCTTCTTCTTCTTCTTCTTCTTCTTCTCTTCTTCTCTTCTTCTTCTCCTTCTCCTTGTTCTTATTCTTCGCATTAATATTCTTCTTCTTCTTCTACTTCTACTTAACATAGTACAGTCAAAATATGAAAAAATAGGGGTCAACCAAGAACTAATTGCAACAGAAACGATTCAACTTGCATATTATCTGGAAAAACCTTAACAATAACATACTAAAAGTTGACAAAAATTGTAGTGGTGGATCAGTGCCTAATTTGCATAAATTCAAAATGGCCGCCATATCGGACCCTGGTAGACACACAAAACCTATTTTAGCCTATATCTCTAGATCTGATACACATAGAAAGCTAAACGTAGTGTCTTTACCAATGTTTTTGGGGTCAAGGAACATGATTATAGCATTATAAGCAGCTTACAACTACTCCTTAACTCTTAATTTGCATAAATTTGCATAAAATTAACCCTTTTAAAAGTCAAAATGGCTGCCATGTTGCATGTTTAAAACTATTTCTCATCTGATACTTATAGAAAGTTGATTTTAGTGCCCTTATCCATGTTTAGGGGGTCAAGGAACATAATTATAGCATTATCAGCAGCTTAGAACTACTCCTTGACTCCTAATTTGCATAAATTTACATATAATCAACCCCTTTTAAATTCTAAATGGCTGCCATTTGTTCATGTTTAAAACTATATCTCTAGATCTGAGACACATAGAAAGCTTAACGAAGTGTCTTTACCGATGTTTTGGGGGTCAAGAAACAAGATAATAGCATTATAAGCAGCTTACAACTACTCCTTCACTCTTAATTTGCATAAATTTGCATATAATTAACCCTTTTAAAAGTCAAAATGGCTGCCATGTTGCATGTTAAAAACTTTTTGTCATCTCATACTTATAGAAAGTTGATTTTAGTGCCCTTTTCCATGTTTAGGGGGTCAAGGAACATAATTATAGCATTATCAGCAGCTTAGAACTACTCCTTGACTCCTAATTTGCATAAATTTACATATAATCAACCCCTTTTAAATTCTAAATGGCTGCCATTTGTTCATGTTTAAAACTATATCTCTAGATCTGAGACACATAGAAAGCTTAACGAAGTGTCTTTACCGATGTTTTGGGGGTCAAGGAACAAGATAATAGCATTATCAGCAGCTTACAACTACTCCTTGACTTCTAATTTGCATAAATTTGCATATAATTAACCCTTTTTAAAGTCAAAATGGCTGCCATGTTGCATGTTAAAAACTTTTTGTCATCTCATACTTATAGAAAGTTGATTTTAGTGCCCTTTTCCATATTAAGGGGGTCAATGAACATAATTATAGCATTATCAGCAGCTTAGAACTACTCCTTGACTCCTTATTTGCATAAATTTGCATATAATCAACCCCTTTTAAATTCTAAATGGCTGCCATTTGTTCATGTTTAAAACTATATCTCTAGATCTGAGACACATAGAAAGCTTAACGAAGTGTCTTTACCGATGTTTTGGGGGTCAAGGAACAAGATAATAGCATTATCAGCAGCTTACAACTACTCCTTGACTTCTAATTTGCATAAATTTGCATACAATTAACCCTTTTTAAAGTCAAAATGGCTGCCATGTTGCATGTTAAAAACTTTTTCTCATCTCATACTTATAGAAAGTTGATTTTAGTGCCCTTTTCCATATTAAGGGGGTCAAGGAACATAATTATAGCATTATCAGCAGCTTAGAACTACTCCTTGACTCCTTATTTGCATAAATTTGCATATAATCAACCCCTTTTAAATTCTAAATGGCTGCCATTTGTTCATGTTTAAAACTATATCTCTAGATCTGAGACACATAGAAAGCTTAACGAAGTGTCTTTACCAATGTTTTGGGGGTCAAGGAACAAGATAATAGCATTATCAGCAGCTTACAACTACTCCTTGACTCCTAATTTGCATAAATTTGCATACAATTAACCCTTTTTAAAAGTCAAATTGGCTGCCATAATGTTGCATGTTTAAAACTATTTCTCATCTGATACTTATAGAAAGTTGATTTTAGTGCCCTTATCCATGTTTAGGGGGTCAAGGAACATAATTATAGCATTATCAGCAGCTTAGAACTACTCCTTGACTCCTAATTTGCATAAATTTACATATAATCAACCCCTTTTAAATTCTAAATGGCTGCCATTTGTTCATGTTTAAAACTATATCTCTAGATCTGAGACACATAGAAAGCTTAACGAAGTGTCTTTACCGATGTTTTGGGGGTCAAGGAACAAGATAATAGCATTATAAGCAGCTTACAACTACTCCTTCACTCTTAATTTGCATAAATTTGCATATAATTAACCCTTTTAAAAGTCAAAATGGCTGCCATGTTGCATGTTAAAAACTTTTTGTCATCTCATACTTATAGAAAGTTGATTTTAGTGCCCTTTTCCATGTTTAGGGGGTCAAGGAACATAATTATAGCATTATCAGCAGCTTAGAACTACTCCTTGACTCCTAATTTGCATAAATTTACATATAATCAACCCCTTTTAAATTCTAAATTGCTGCCATTTGTTCATGTTTAAAACTATATCTCTAGATCTGAGACACATAGAAAGCTTAACGAAGTGTCTTTACCGATGTTTTGGGGGTCAAGGAACAAGATAATAGCATTATCAGCAGCTTACAACTACTCCTTGACTTCTAATTTGCATAAATTTGCATATAATTAACCCTTTTTAAAGTCAAAATGGCTGCCATGTTGCATGTTAAAAACTTTTTGTCATCTCATACTTATAGAAAGTTGATTTTAGTGCCCTTTTCCATATTAAGGGGGTCAATGAACATAATTATAGCATTATCAGCAGCTTAGAACTACTCCTTGACTCCTTATTTGCATAAATTTGCATATAATCAACCCCTTTTAAATTCTAAATGGCTGCCATTTGTTCATGTTTAAAACTATATCTCTAGATCTGAGACACATAGAAAGCTTAACGAAGTGTCTTTACCGATGTTTTTGGGGTCAAGGAACAAGATAATAGCATTATCAGCAGCTTACAACTACTCCTTGACTTCTAATTTGCATAAATTTGCATACAATTAACCCTTTTAAAAGTCAAAATGGCTGCCATGTTGCATGTTAAAAACTTTTTGTCATCTCATACTTATAGAAAGTTGATTTTAGTGCCCTTTTCCATATTAAGGGGGTCAAGGAACATAATTATAGCATTATCAGCAGCTTAGAACAACTCCTTGACTCCTTATTTGCATAAATTTGCATATAATCAACCCCTTTTAAATTTTAAATGGCTGCCATTTGTTCATGTTTAAAACTATATCTCTAGATCTGAGACACATAGAAAGCTTAACGAAGTGTCTTTACAGATGTTTTGGGGGTCAAGGAACAAGATAATAGCATTATCAGCAGCTTACAACTACTCCTTGACTCCTAATTTGCATAAATTTGCATACAATTAACCCTTTTTAAAAGTCAAATTGGCTGCCATAATGTTGCATGTTTAAAACTATTTCTCATCTGATACTTATAGAAAGTTATTTTAGTGCCCTTATTCATGTTTAGGGGTCAAGGAACATATGAGCAATGATTATATAATTAAGGTGCATGTATGATTAAATATTTTCTTTAGAGTAGCTTACAATATACGTCACGGTGTTGCCAATTTATGTTTGCTTGATTACAACTTTAAAAAATCATAATTTTCTTTAATATTTCTTCTTGTATTTTGCTCGAACCTTCACTGATCTGTTTCTTTAATTTTTCTGCTTCTGTTAAAACCAACTTCTAATCAGGGTGGACTTCTCCTTAAAGTTTGGTGTTTTAACCATTTTCTTTGGTTAACAAACTTGACTGTACCATTTAAAGCAAAAACATACACAATGATATGAGAATCACTGTGTCAATTCAAGTTGCAAATTCCATATTCCACAGCTTACTAATAGGGTGTATTGCACAAATGAATACATGAATTTTTGAATATCATTACTAATTAAAAAAATGCAGTTATACTGATTTCATAGTTACAATATTACAATAGGCTTACTTATAATTATTTGATAAATTAAAATTCTATAGTGTAATTGCGAATATTAAAAAAAAAATAGAATTAAAGCTATATATCTTATTTCGCCTAAATGATGAGATTTCAGAATAAACTTTGGAATACCGTTGTTCAGTACAAACTGCAGCTACACTGAATAGACTATTACAATTTGAATAATATTCAATTAATTAGATCAATAATACTAACAATAACTGTATTTATAGATTAATTAACAATTATTACATTATTGCATTGAACACAGAAAAAATTGCATTTATTAAAATATTTAAATAACATAAAACATTTAACATTTAACATTTAGGCAAGAGAATGGCAAAGAAGCACCAAAACTCTGAATAATCTGACTCATAGCTAAAAATGCCTATTATTGAGAACATTTACTTGGTGTCTTACCCAAGTCCTTATGGTAATATAACTTGATGATAGAATTATTAGCAAATTAAACTATCACCGAGTCTACATTATATTTACAAATGGTTTGCATATAATTTATAAATAGTTACATATTTACATATATTTGCATAATTGCATAAAATTTAATATTATTAGGTTCATTAAATTTAAATAGGCTTCCACAAAGTGTAATTAATTCTTCATTTTTTTGTTCTGAGAATGATTTTTTGTTATTTAATGGAACTGAGCAGATTCCCTGTTTCCATGGTTAAGGAACCGTTAGTATTGGGACCTCCATAGCCAGTCGCCATAAACTAGGATAAGATCACATAAATTACTATAAGATTAAACATAATTTCTGAGAAAAAATAGTTATCATTCTACTTTTCCTGCTGTTTTACCGGGGATTCTTTTTCAAATATCATCAACATTCCAAAACTTTGTTTTAAACTTAAGCAAAATGACAAGGCTCACCTAGTGTTCAGAAAGTTAGAGTGGTTCTTAACAGCTTGCTAGGAATGCTTTCTGATTAAAATAAGGACCTATGCATTTATGCCAAGTAACCAAATACATCTTGATGACACTAATTTGCAAAGTAGAAAGAAAATCATGAAAACAAATGAGCATCCATATTAGAATATGATGCATTTATCAATCATTGGATGTAAGGTGCAAATGTTTATGGTTGATTATCTGGCAACCTGTGGATAAAAATAAGAATTAGAAGTTGTGCTTCTTAATGTCTCAACCATTTTGCAAAACTATCTACCATTTACATTTATATTTCTTCTAAGAAAAGTGCTGCTTCAAGGCCTTGAAGATTGCGCACTGTGTGTGTATGTAAGGAGCCTGTGTGAGCCTGCTGGCCAGGATCCATGTGCATATACAGTATGGCGGTATACAGGGTACAAGTAAAAACTTTTAATCCCGTGGGGGGCAGTTAGGGGTGCTTCTTTCCCAGTGAGGACTTAAATGCCTCAAGGGAGAGTAAGGAGGCTGGATCTACTGGAAGGTTGTTCCAGTCCTTGGTAGTTCTGGGGAAGAAGGAGCTGATGTATGCTTGTCTAGTACACAGTGTCGCTCTGAAGCGGGATCCGTGACCTCTTGTTACAGATGTTGCTGCCTTAAGGTATTGCCATTCAACGTCAACAAGACCAAAGCGGATGCGGTACAGCATTGCAAGACGGCTTTGCAGACGTCCACTAACTAGCGAGGGCCATTTTAGTTTGTTCGTCATAGATGTAACACTGCTGGTACGATCATAGTCGCCACAGACGTACCGCGCACTCCTGCGTTGAACAATTTCGACCTTGTTGATGTTTCTTTGGGTGTGTGGATCCCATGCTGTTGCAGCATACTCCACTATGGGCCTAGTGTATGTGACATACGTAGCCTCCTTGATCTTTTGGTTGCAGTGTCGAAAGTTACGGCGCAGGAAGGCACAGACAGAGTTTGCCTTCTTGACTGTGGCATCTACATGGGCATTGAAGTGCAGCTTCTGATCAATATGGACCCCGAGGTACTTGGCTGAGTTGACCTGCTCCAGCTGATGACCATGGATGGTGTATTGGCCTAGGAGTGGCTTCTTCGTGTTGGTCACTCGCAAGACCTGGCACTTGGAGGGATGGAATTCCATCTTCCACGTCTTCTCCCAGTCCTGGAGCCTGTCTAGATCTTCTTGCAGTTTTTCACAGTCCTGGGTCGGTCTGATTGGTTTGTAGAGCAGACAGTCGTCAGCATAAAGGCGTGTGGTTGAATGCCTAATGCAATCTTGTAGGTCATTGATGTAGATCAAAAATAACAATGGACCTAGGACGCTACCCTGGGGTATGCCAGATGTGACCTTGGCTTCAGAGCTGAGTTGGCCCTCCAGTATGACTTGTTGGGTACGGCCAGTCAGGAAGTTCTCGATCCACTGAAGAGTAAGGCCGTGTACCACAATGTTTGGCTTTGAGAAGGTGTCGTTTGTGAGAGACCTTGTCAAAGGCCTTAGCAAAGTCTAGTAGGATTACATCATACTGACCCTTGTCTTCCAGTCCTCTAGCAAGGTCATGGATGGTGAGGATCAGTTGTGTCTCACAAGAACGGCGCTTCCGAAAGCCATGCTGATTGTCAGATAGAATGTCATGATGGATGAGGTGGTGGATAACTGCACAGTGAACAACATGCTCACACAGCTTGCATAAGATCGCAGTCAGTGAAATCGGCCTGTAGTTAACCAGGGATGACTTGCAGCCCTTCTTGTAGATGGGAACTACAAGTGCCTTCTTCCACATCGATGGAACGCATCCTTGATGAAGGGAGGCTTGGAAAAGCAGGGTGATCGCAGGGGAAATCTGATCGGCGGTTTCCCTCAACATTCTGGCAGAGATTCCGTCTGGCCCTGTTGCTGTTACTCGACAAAATCAAAATTGTTTTTGCAACCACTGGATTATTATTTGGAATGGACCAGTCATCTGCCAGAGCACAACAATTGTGTTGGATTCAAAGAAGGTTGTACATCATGAATTCTGTCTTAGTACTGTTTATTTGTAGACCGACTTGGCTTGCTGCAGACTCCACTTGTTCTAGGAGCTTCTGTGCCTTTTCCAGATTGTCTGAGTTTAGTGCAATATCATCAGCAAAGTCGGTATCTGTGATCATTTCAGCAGGATATCTGTTACTTTTCCTTTCCTGTAGGGTGAAGCCTAGATCCTCGAACCCTTCAGTAGCCATTCTTAGAGCATAATCCAATGCTATGATGAAAAGGTATGGTGCTAAGGCATCTCCTTGAAGCACTCCTGCTAAGATGGTAAATGAGCCAGTCTCTCCATCTGGTGAACGTACTTGAGCTGTGGTATCTTTGTACATCACTCCTACTGCTGTAACTATTGTGTGTGGTATTCCATAGGCTCTTAAGATGTCATGTCATGTCATGTTCAGCAAGTACTGCCCATTTCTGTTAGTCCTATTGCCAAAAGTAAAACCCTTGCTGTCTATAGAGCTAACCTGGGCATTCATGTCCCCACAGATAATCTTAATGTTGTGCTGAGGGTCTTTTTAATGACATCAGACAGTAAGCTATAGAAATTTACAGCTTCATTGTCTGGGGAGCAGTTGGTTGGACTGTAGCAGGTGATAACAGTGGGAGTAGGATTTCCACTGAACTTGGCTAGAAGTATACGAGGACTCGCCTTTTCACGGTATTCCAGTGACTTATAAGCAAAAGGACTCATCAATATACCGACCCCTCCTACTGTGCTATTCACTGTATTCTTGGTGCCTGAAGACATAGCTAGTACCCAACCTTTGCCCATGTCCTTCATCTGAATATGCACATTTTCATGGTAGATATGATGTTCCTGTATACACAGAATGTCTACTCTCTTTTCTTCAGCTAGTGCTGTTAGTTCTCCCATCTTAATTCTCCTTTGACTTGAGGGACCGGACATTAAAACTCGATATTAGAGTTGCTGCTTTGCAATCTATGATTTTAATTCTAGATTTTGATTTGAAACCAGTATTCAATTTTCCGACCTCAGCCTGGTTTGTCACTGGGGGATGCGGTTCTTGTTCACCCGGGCGACAACCGGGCCGGTATCTGTTTTTGTTGGTTTGTCTCATCAAGTCAGTGTTTCTTAGCTTGCTAATATGAATAAATTCAAAGTATAGCTACAATGGAGGCTCGCAACACCTTCCAATGCCATCTATGCAAGGCAGGGGAGGTGGATTTTCCCTGAGCTAATTAAAAAGGGGTTACCTATATAAAGAGCCGCATACCGGATAACTATGGTTATAAAATGTTAGACAAAAACATTCCTAAGTTCTACCGAGCTATTTTCTTTGACCCCCTAAACATGAATAAGGGCACTAAAATTAACGTTCTATAAGTATCAGATGAGAAATAGTTTTAAACATGCAACATATGGCAGCCAATTTGACTTTAAAAAAAAAAAAAGTTAATTATATGCAAATTTATGCAAATTAAGAGTCAAGGAGTAGTTCTAAGCTGCTGGTAATGCTATAATCATGTTCCTTGACCCCTTAAACATGGATAAGGGCACTAAAATCAACTTTCTATAACTTTTAGATGAGAAATAGTTTTAAACATGCAACATATGGCAGCCAATTTGACTTTAAAAAAAAAAAGAGTTAATTATATGCAAATTTATGCAAATTAAGAGTCAAGGAGTAGTTCTAAGCTGCTGGTAATGCTATAATCATGTTCCTTGACCCCTTAAACATGGATAAGGGCACTATAATCAACTTTCTATAAATATTAGATGAGAAATAGTTATAAACATGCAACATGGCAGCCATTTTGACTTTTAAAAGGGTTAATTATATGCAAATTTATGCAAATTAAGAGTGAAGGAGTAGTTGTAAGCTGCTTATAATGCTATTATCATGTTTCTTGACCCCCCCAAACATTGGTAAAGACACTTCGATTAGTGTTCTATGTGTCTCAGATCTAGAGATATAGGCTAAAATAGGTTTTGTGTGTCTACCAGGGTCTGACATGGCGGCCATTTTGAATTTATGCAAATTAGGCACTGATCCACCACTTCAATTTTTGTCAACTTTGAGTATGTTGTTTTTATGGCTATTCCAGATTATATGCAAGTGGAATCATTTCTGTTGCAATTAGTTCTAGGTTTTTTCATATTTTGACTGTACTAACAGTACTCCTTGCATTACACAATACAGAATAATAATGACTGATATAGGACAGGGCCTTTTGATGAAGCGTACACAATGCTTTCAATTTCTTTATTGATAATCATGATTGTTCAGGATACGCGCCATTGTGACGTAAGACGCGTCATCAATGCATTGCGTTTCTACCTAGAAACCGTTAGGCTCATAATTATGATGCATGGTTTAACATTTATTTTAAAATAAAACAAGGTAACTTGGTAACTTGGATTGGATGTATTTGACGTGGATTCATAATATTATGGTAGGTAAGAGCAACCTCAAAAATTGATAATTTCACAAGTTTGAGTAAAATACAGCGTAGTACAGTCAAACCTGCTTTAGTGACCACCTGTCTACAAGGACCACATTTTTTGTTTCCCTTGAAAATGGTTTCTCATTAAAACATGTATTAAAGGAACCTGTCTATAAAGACCACCTGTCTACAAAGACCACTTTTTGCGTTTCCCTTAGGAGGTCGCTATAGACAGGTTTGACTGTATATGTATTTGGACAGTTCAAAGCTGTAAACATTTAACCATATGACAATGGTAGATAAATTTTGAAGTTTCAAGCAAAATATCGCGTTTTATTATAAAAGAAATGTGAGCTTTTGCATCCGAAAGTATTTTTATGTTTTGGGGTACGTTGTGCTCTTTGTAGACGCTCGTAGAACAAAACTTTGGAATAGAGAATATTCCTCAGAATTATTTATATTAGGCCTAGATTCTATAGTAATATTCTATTCCATATTTTCCATTGAATCGATTTCATAACTACCCCCCCCCCCCCCCCCGAAAAAATAGATGTAATAATAGTGATAAAAGTGGAACTTTATTAGTAGGGTGTCTGAACGATTTTTCAATTTTCAATTTGGGATCGTTTTTCACCATTTTAGTTGGATATTTGAATAAAAAATGTAATCAGAATAATACATTTCAAATTTCAAGACTCACCGATGTTTCTATCAAAAGATACAGCCCCTCAAAAACTCTGCAATATTCATAGCATTTTGGTCAGAATGGACAAAAAAGTGGTTCACGCCGAGTTATCATTTTTTGCTCAACAGCTGCATTTTAATGCATTAGGCTATAGGGTCTATGCAAAAAGTGGGTGAATGGTATTTTCAAACTTAAATCCTACGTGATCCCTTGGGGCTAGCGAGAAGAAAAAAAGAACATCAACGTATTCCTTACGACTTGAACCAATTATCCCTCGGGGGTCGATTCTCAAAAGTTGGAAATCTCCCGAGTTGCCATGGAAACGCATTTAAATCGCTGTTTTGACCAAGATATTTTTAGAAATTTGAAATGACCCCCCTTTGGAAATATGGGAATTAATCTGCCCTTTCATATGACACCTCATTTATTGAGTATCACCTTTAGGATCACAACAGATTAAGGTTTGAATCTAAATTTATTTTTAAAAACTTGACCTATTTTGCAATGCACATAGACTCTATAGCTGTGTGTAATGTCAGTGGGAAGGGTTTTAGCACACAAAACGTGGTGCGCGATCAGACACCCTATTATTTGGTGATGCGCTCGAATTTGATATCTGCATTTCACTTCATTCTTTGCTATTTGAAGAAAAAAATAAAGATGAAAATACAACAAAAGGGTAAAAGTTACTCTTTCAACTCTATCTCTTGCTCCTAATATGAACCTGACGATCAATTATCGATCATTCGGTTCATATTTACCCCCTCCCCCCCCCCCCCCTTAACCTTGCCACTCACTTTTTTTCCCTCCGCGTCTTTTACTCCGCACCTCCACTAATATCGTGATATTCATTATAATGTTTCTCCGTTCATCTCCTTCTGAGAAGCGAACAATAGACTCCCCTCCGGCACAGGGGCGGATCGGGGATTTTGAAAAGAGGGTGGGGCACGATACCAACAAATCTCCGACAAACAAACCAAGAATAAAAATGGCGTTTTACATTTCCATTTTGTGTAACTTCTAAATTACATAGAGGCCATTATTGGGGCACATAAAATTTTAAGCCGGAGCACGGGCCAATCCCCCCCCCCCCACCCTTTCCCCTCCATATCCGCCATTTTTATTCCGGCAATGCATGCAGTCGCACTATCGATCCCCTGAAATACAAAGCGCCACTATATCATTCCAATAATAGCCATGAACTCATTTCGCTTGCATACTCCCTCAAAACAAACACCATTGACCCAACCTTCTACACCAACCGCGCGCAGCGAATTCGATTAGTACTTCATTCATGCATCGTCGAGCACGCATATCGGATCTTTTATTCAATTGATTGTCTGTCGACACCTTTTTGTTCCGTATATGCATTTTGTCCCTTTTTGTAATTCATCTCCTACCCACTATACTACGCGATATACTTGTCAATAGTATACTTCTCTATACGGCTCGTCGTCGCAGTAGTATACGAACGGCCACTTTGAAATCCTTTCATCGGCGACTAGAGATAGACGAGCTTTCGTTTCATTTCGGATATTTTTCAGCTGGAAATTAGGTAAGAAACACTGTTGATGTTGATTTGAAAAGATTTAAATTTGCATCAGTTTTATTTTTTTCTTCTTCTCTATCATACACTGCAAGTTGAGCCCTTCTTAGCAACGCTATGCACCTCTTAATACTAGCACTATCCTCATATTCAGAGGCTGGCGTATAATGTGCATTTTATGCATTTTTGCTCGCATCGACATTTGGATGCAAGCCATTTTCGTCAGCGAGAGTTTTCGTCTGCGACTAGTGTACATAAAGCACTGTACAATTGTATTGTAAAGGAAGAAATAGAATATGTTTACGATGTAAATAGTAACGTTTCGTCTGAGAGTGTGTTTGAATTGAAAAAAGAGTGGAGTGCTTTGGTTACTTTGTTTTTGGTTTCAGTCAGGTATATTTATAGTCGATGACTGTATACTTGCTATACAATAATCAGGAGTGAAACCCACTTTTATATACAGTGTAATAGGCAAAATATGTAAAGCCTTTTGATTATGACCGACACGCCAGGGGAAAGAGAGGGGGAAGGTCGTTTGTGTGGTATTTTTATTCCAACTTTTATTCGTGTAACCTAAACATATTCAGGCACAAACCTATTTGATTTACTTTCCCCTCTCTCTCTCTCTTCTCTCTCTCTCTCTCTCTCTCTCTCTCTCTCTCTCTCTCTCAAACACACACACACATATACAAACACGCTCACTCACATAATTTAACCGAGCATACAAAAAATATCATATAGCTTTAGCCATATTGAACTTTATCATAAACAGATTGTTGGTCGTATATATAACATACGCACATAATATATGAATGAATGAGCGTGTGTGTATGTGTGCGTGTACGTATATGTGTGTAAGGAAATAAACTATTAAACAGCTTTGTCAACTCATTCTAGTCTCTTAGGCGAAAATCATCCAACGATGATGGAAAACGCCATAAAAATCAACAGCAACAATCGTCTTTGCAGTGACCCGAGTTCGATTCCCGGCGTAGATCATTTTTAAACCTTCGTAAACCAAAATGTTAAAAGGGGGGAGGACAGCAATGGGGAACTTTGATTTAAGCTAAGCAACCATATTCTCTCATTTACTTTCGCATTATCATATAAATATCTATATTTATAGTTACAGTACGACCTTTGGTTTCGACTCATAAATGACACCTGATCCCGTTTCCCTTTCGCATAATACATTGATATTCTGAATACTAACGATTATTGTATACGTCGTTCATATAGTTTTACAGGTCAAAAATAAACAGGGGCACCAAAAAGATTACCCCCAAAGTGACGCAGTAGGTGCTGTATACACACTTAGTCATATTGCGTACCAAGCACAAAAGTACACACATTTTATGGCGTTTGCCTGAGAATTGCATTCAATAAAAAATTTCCAGAAGGATGTGGGCACAGTGAACAAATTTTGTTCAAACAATTACTTTTCTTTTTGTGTGACCTCCCGGTTAAAAATAAGTATTACGTGAACTTGCTCCTGTCTTTCATGGGCGTCATTTTCATAGAAATCTTTGAAACCGCACCCTAGGTCACGTGACCGTTTGATGGCATCGACTGGTACAAGTGGCGAAGCTCCAAGAGAGGAGGGGGCGTCATGAAAGGGGGTACGTGCCATGTCATCATAGTAATATAAGTTAATGTAATACTAATGTCGTGTTCATCTTCTCTATCACACCTGTCTTCTCCTTTCGACAAACAAAATAATATGATCGATTGCTATCATTAAGCGATGCCCTCAAGAAATTCGTGTCAATATTTAGTTAAAATAATGTTATTTCAATTGATATTGAGCTTTCGACAGTATTGAAGAGTGTGAGTTAACCGGGTTTTGAAATGGCATTGTGCTTTTTAACATGGCTGTCTCACTCGATTAAATATGTGGTGTCGTTAATTCTCTCTCTCTCTTTCTTCTTCTTTGTCACTCTTTCCAACTTCCATTTCTCTCTCTCTCTCTCTCTCTCTCTCTCTCTCTCTCTCTCTCTCTCTCTCTCTTCCTCTCTCTTCCATCTCTCTTTCTATCATTTTAATGGGAAGGCCTGGGGTGAGCGCTGATTGCCTAGACGGTATTTTTGAAATATTTTCTAATTCAACATTCGCAAAAACACAGACACAAATACACAAAAGAAAGACATATTTCTCTCTTTTTTCCCCCTTTTTTGTTATTGAATGTGTCGCTATCTATTTTCTTGTACATTGTTATGTGGTGATTTCACGTTCAGTATTACAAAATTAAGGGGAAAATGAAATTGGAATGCATCATTATTTGATTTGTTTCAATCGACTTTGTGCTTTGTAATGTTTCGCTTCAGTTCTACATAATGAGGGAGCACAACTGGAAAGCGCCCAAACTATACCCATTTAAATGTGACATAGTTATCTACATCCGGAAAAGGGGATTTAGGTTTGTCTGTTTCTTGGGGGCGTTACCCCCCCCCCCCCCCTTCGATCGGAAAGCCTTGGCCCGCCCCTGCCAACAAACGTTATTTTAGACTATAACTACAACGGCTTACTTCGAATCATCTAGCCATCGCGTCCGGTCGGGTGCTAGCGTTTTGTGAAACGAAAGCGGAAGATGACGCGACCTTTCGTAGATTTGCCGCAGGGTTTCCACGAAGTGTCGGGTAAATTAATCGGCCCAGTCCATTTGTATATGATAGTTTTTTTTTTCACAAACATTACCCCGGATATTCCGTGAATAAAGTGGCATATTTCACAAAAGGTCGGGTAACGCGATCACCCGACAATTCGAAGTTAGCCCACAAAACGGTATCTCTATTAACATTAATTTTGTAAATGACTTCAAAGTTAAAGGTAAAGACCAGTTATGGTCATGCGATTGCATTGTGAAAGAAACGTTGTGGAATCGATCAGAAAAGGTTGATCATCTAGCATCTAGCATCTGCAAGGTTCTGGAATCATCAAAATGATAAGAAATTTGGCCCAGTCTTCGTAAAGTTACAAGCACTATACACAGAAAGATGTATATGGGACTACCCTATATCTCTCACAGACCATGAGAGAAACAAATTTACCAAACATATGAATTAGTAGGCGGTTTCCCGGCAAATTTTTTATCATCATGTATTAGTCAAAACATATTCTTTCACATGATTGGTAATGAGAGCTTCCGTTTCATTTTTTGAAATTGGGGCGTTTCCAATACTGGTCTTTACCTTTAAGACTATTAACGAACCATGCTCCAAAATGTACGAATACAGCACGTCTACTTCAATGTTGGCATGAATGGTTAAAGATAGTGTTTTTTAGTGTGCATATACCGTTGTCTTATACATGATTCATTGATAATCCGTAAATCATGCCGTTCATTATTTTGTGATAGAAATTCCTGTGCGTGCGATGTTGTATCAACTTTTTCTGTTTCAATTTGAGTCTGTAATAAAATACTTTAACCACGTGAGTACCTCAATATAATATTCAAAGTCATTGGATACATTATTGAGGTCGTTAAAGTTCGCATTTCAAAGGAGCTATAGAAAGAGGATGATGCATGCTTTCGAACCGCACCCCAAGCTAGACGTTTTCATAGGAATTTGAGTTTATCTAATTTGAATGCCATTTTCAAGCGATGTTGTATTACCCTTTTTTGTTGCAATTCGAGTCTGTAATAAAATATTTTTACAATATGCGTACCCAAATATGAGACTCAATGCCATTGGATACAGTGATTAAGGTCGTTATATAGTTCGGATTTCATAGGAGCTATATAGAGGATGCTGCCCTCGAACCGCAACCCAAGTAGTGACGCTTTTCAAATAGACATCAACTGGTACCAGCAGCGTAGCTCGGGTGGGGGGGGGGGGGGGGGGGGGGGGGTAGGCATGAAAGGAGGATATGCGCTATATTTTGTTCATAGTAATTTGAGTTAATCTAATTTGAATGCCATTTTCATGCCATGTTGTATTACCTTTTTTGTTGCAATTTGAGTCTGCAATGAGTTTTATAAAATGCGCGTGCCCAGATAATGAGACCTAAATGCCATTCGAAACAGTATAAGGTCCATTTATAGTTCGTATTTCAAAGGAGTCATAAAGACGATGATGCTTTTGCAGTTCGCTCTGTTATTCATGAAAAATTTCAAAATATATATTTTATTTTGGTTGTCTTGTGCATGACTTGCTCTCGAATATTATATTTGATTCCTCGAACCCCCCCCCCCCCCTCTCCCTCTCCTCCCTGTTTACATTCAAGTAAAGAAGGGAGGGGTTTACACTCACTCCGTCATTGGTGGATACAACCTTCCAGCAAGCGAAAGTGATATCGCCATGTTTTCGGAAGGTATTATTTCATATTCTAATAATCTCTCCCGGGCGTCGCGGAATAATAGTCCGATCCTCAGTTAATGAAAACACCACTAGGCAATCAATATCGAAAGGTGCCCGTCCCACTGCTTCCGAAGGATTAAATCAAATTTTGATTGTTTGTCCAATTTAATATGCAAGGTTTTTATTCTTTTGTCGTGAATGTGAAAAACGGTACGGCACTAAAAAGATTACATGAATAATATTATGCGCGTTATTGAAATGTACAGGAAATCTGAAAGGCTGGAATGTGTTGTATACAGTGCGGTGATGTTTCCCGCATTTATTAGAGTGACAAACACTCAATATCAATATATTGTTCAGGTCATCAAACCTCTTCTCTCTCTCTCTCTCTCTCCCTCTCTCTCTCTCTCCCCCTCCTCTAAATGGAGATTAGGAGGGAAAATTCAAATTCAATAATGCTTCGCTACAGGTAGAGCTTTTATCTTATTGTTGTTGTATTGTTCTGTTATTGTTCTTTCATTGCGTATACCGGGTAGCTAATTTTTGTGCCTTAAAAAGAGTACATAATTACCTTTGGCAAAAACTGCGCCCATTTTTGTCTTCCTTCGTTTACCGCGGTTTTCGTTCTGTACTTAACCATCACTTGATGTCGTTTGCAGTGTGATTTATCTGGTTATCCATCACAGCAGAGCTCAAGTGACAGACGCCGATGATGAAAATATGGCGGTAGGGTAAAAACACCTTTTGAAAAACGTTGTTATATACCCGCTTAGCAACTCAGTCACAGTGCCAAACAACGCTAATGTTGACTCAAAACCGACCAATTCTTTTTAATGATATTCACTTTTGTATATCGTTTAATATTTTCTAAGCGATTTACAATGTAATTACTATTACCCCGGTCGGTCATTTTATTTCATTCCTAATACACACATGATAGTGCAGAGACACCGTTCCCTAGGGAGTGTTCCGACCAGGCGCCATTAATTTTATTAATACGCGCACTCAATCCCACAACATTAACGTATGCATCCTACCAGGTACCTTTTTATCACCTGGATGGAGAGTTACGAATGTAGATTAATGTCTTGCCAACGGACAAGTGCTGCGGCGGGACGTGAACCGCGAACCATGGGCACAGTCCGGTGACGTATCCACTAAACCACGACACCTCTAAGACCAAGACACCTCCTTTGCCATGAACGTGGTACTTTTTGTATATATATATATATATATATATATGTATATATATATTTTTTTGGGGGTGGGGGTGTATTACTCTCCTTTCTCAAACATTAATTTATTGTATTACATAAAAAATAACAAGCTTTTGGATTTGGTAATGTAATATCTTTGTTAGATCTTCGTTATCGGTAAAGTAATAATACTATTTGGTAATGTAATATCTCGGTAATAGTTAACGTAATAATAATATTTGGTAATGTAATATCTCGGTAATAGGTAATGTAAAAAAAATATTTGGTAGTGTCATATCTTGGTAATATCTTTTTACATTGAATAGGTAATGTGATAATGATATTCGGTAACGAAATATCTTGGTAATATCTTGGTAATCGGTAATGTAATAATGATATTTGGTAATGTAATATCTTTGTAATATATTGGTAATACATGTAGGTATGTAATGATAATATTTGGTAATGTAATATCTTGGTAATATATTGGTAATAGGTATGTAATGATAATATTTGGTAATGTAATATCTTGGTAATATATTGGTAATAGGTATGTAATGATAATATTTGGTAATGTAATATCTTGGTAATATATTGGTAATAGGTAATGTAATGATAATATTTGGTAATGTAATATCTTGGTAATATATTGGTAATAGGTATGTAATGATAATATTTGGTAATGTAATATCTTGGTAATATATTGGTAATAGGTATGTAATGATAATATTTGGTAATGTAATATCTTGGTAATATATTGGTAATAGGTAATGTAATGATAATATTTGGTAATGTAATATCTTGGTAATATATTGGTAATAGGTATGTAATGATAATATTTGGTAATGTAATATCTTGGTAATATATTGGTAATAGGTAATGTAATGATAATATTTGGTAATGTAATATCTTGGTAATATATTGGTAATAGGTATGTAATGATAATATTTGGTAATGTAATATCTTGGTAATATATTGGTAATAGGTAATGTAATGATAATATTTGGTAATGTAATATCTTGGTAATATATTGGTAATAGGTATGTAATGATAATATTTGGTAATGTAATATCTTGGTAATATATTGGTAATAGGTATGTAATGATAATATTTGGTAATGTAATATCTTGGTAATATATTGGTAATAGGTAATGTAATGATAATATTTGGTAATGTAATATCTTGGTAATATATTGGTAATAGGTATGTAATGATAATATTTGGTAATGTAATATCTTGGTAATATATTGGTAATAGGTAATGTAATGATAATATTTGGTAATGTAATATCTTGGTAATATATTGGTAATAGGTATGTAATGATAATATTTGGTAATGTAATATCTTGGTAATATATTGGTAATAGGTATGTAATGATAATATTTGGTAATGTAATATCTTGGTAATATATTGGTAATAGGTAATGTAATGATAATATTTGGTAATGTAATATCTTGGTAATATATTGGTAATAGGTATGTAATGATAATATTTGGTAATGTAATATCTTGGTAATATATTGGTAATAGGTAATGTAATGATAATATTTGGTAATGTAATATCTTGGTAATATATTGGTAATAGGTATGTAATGATAATATTTGGTAATGTAATATCTTGGTAATATATTGGTAATAGGTAATGTAATGATAATATTTGGTAATGTAATATATTGGTAATGTAATACTAATATTTGGTAATGTAATATCTGGGCAATTTCTTTGTTCATGTAATAGGTTATGTAATAATAATATTTGGTAATGTAATATATTGGTAATTGGTAATGTGAAAATAATATTTGGTAATGTAATATCATGTTTGATCTGATGTCGCTCTCGTTAGTGTGACTGTGATATTATTTTCGATGTTTCCTGCAAACATTTCTGTTTGATATGATTATTATTAGCGTCAGATTCATGGGAACATGCACCCCCCCCCCCTGCACTGTCACTTCCCCCCCCTCCCCCCCCCCCCCCCCTCCGGTCAAAAATATGATACCTTTGAAAATTAACAAGGTATTGTGTATTACGTGGAATAAATCCATTCGGTCATAATATATAACCTTGCGGTACGCTAGAATTTTATTATTTTTAAAGCAAAGACTAAAACCAAATCTGAAGGAAATTGCACTTACATTAGATTTAATTCATATAGATATAAATACTCTTCGCCCTAAATTTTAATCTCTTCTCCAGTTGCTTTACATTTTCTTTGGTCTTATTCCGACACGCATTTTTCAGAGACGCAAGCCGTAGTTACAGTATCTTAAAAATAGTTTTCAATGTGTGAAGCCATGTAGAAAATCCCTACCCTTTCTTTAATTTAAGTGGTATTATTGTCATATACATGTAAAGACTTACTTGTAATTTCCTTAAAGTCGCCCTTGTTAACTTTGTTTTACCTAGTTTCAATCATATTTTCATGAAGAAAGGCAAGAAAATTGTATCACAACTTTATTTATCGTCGTTATTTATCTGTGATAATGTGCGTTGGCATTTGGTTGAACATAATTATAGACACCGGTTGTCATGTGTCAACATTTGTTCTTCGTAACTAAGGGAGTGTAATCTCCATTGATATGCATAAGTAAGTACCAGATGAAGCCATCGCTGATCTAATCTGTCTTACGTAACAATCGCTTTCACCCAACCGGCGCGTGAAGAATGACAATGCATATTGTTACGTCATCACCGCGCCCAAGTACAGATTCACGTATAGCTCATTCACAAATGTCTTTACTCAAAGCGATTTCTTAGTTTTCCTTTTGAAAGCATATGTACATGTATTACCATTTATAAGATGATGACGTGGATCTTAATCAAATGATTGGTTGAGAGCGTACACGTGACCAGGCAAAGAAGACGAAAGACTTGTATACTCGACCCCTCATGTACAAAATGTCTGGATCCGCCCCTCCTTCCATAGACGTCCCTGAAATGTGCTTAACTTGCCGACATTGCTTTGTCGAGCTACAGATTTTTTTTAATTTGATAGGCTTCACATGCTGTATAGAAAAGCAGGAACCTTGAGGGGTAGGATTTAAAGGGCAATCCACCCCTCGTTCAAAAGAAAGTTCATTTGTATACTTTACAATCACAAAATAAGAGAAACAGAATGGCGAAAGTTTGAAGTGAATTTGACCAATAATAAGAAGGTTGAAAGTGTTTGAAATATGAGATCACTGAATCTATGCGAATTCCAAATTGGCTCGTTGGTCACATGGTTGTGACATATTCATGGACGACTTTCCCGTTAATCGTGTACATACATGTAAATATGATATTTTTTTTTTTTTTTACCTGAGCGCCTTATTACTTTGGGGCAAGTATCAAAATACATTGAGGGTAGCATTATCGTCACTACCATTCCTCTTAAAAGAAAAAACCACCCTGAGTCATACATATTTAAATATTGACATTTAAGAAAAGGAACTTGTGTTTTGGAGCAAATGGGAAAGTTGTTCGGCACTTCGTCACAACGACACTACAATTCAGCCAATTTAGAGTGCCCCTACATTATTATAGTGATTTAATACAACTTTTTTAAATGCCTAACTTTTTCATTTTTTATCCGATTTCGTGCAAACTTTGACCGGTCTACGTTTCAGATTGTTCTGCTTTCTTTACGAGTAGTTTGCTGTAAAGATTAGATGACCCTTTAATGGATGAAACACGCACTGAGCTACTATCCGGGCACGGAAAACACTTTCTATTTATAGCAGGCTTGGCATAACAATGGCTCACAGCCTTCAACCAAACACAATATTAATTTAATGTTGGTGGAAACCGGTAAATACCTATCACTCTCTCATAATTATAATCAATTATTTGGAACAGTCTCTCTCTCTCTCTCTCTCTCTCTCTTTCTCTTTCTCTTTCTCTCTCACACACACATTCTCTTCCCCTCTCTGTCTCTTCCTCTGTCTGTCTCTGTCTCTCCCTCTTTCTATCTCTCTCTCTCTCTCTCTCTCTCATTCTCTCGCTCTCTCCGTCTCTTCCTCTGTCTGTCTTTCTGTATCTCTCTCTTTCTATCTGACACCCTGTCTCTCACTTTTGTCTCTCTTTCTCTCTCTCTCTCTTCCTCTCTCTCTCTCTCTCTCTTCCTCTCTTTGTCTGTTGCGCCATGCTACATTTATGATGCTGTCATTATTTTAATGGTCAATTTTAATCATGGAACAATCAGCTTGAAATCCAATATTATGACTACCTGCCTGAAACCATGGAGCTTATAGCTCCATGCTGCAACCATTAAATTGTGCAGTAGCTTTGTTTCATAAATGCTATTCAGCTTAGGTTAATAGTACACGACCCGTAATTATGACTATCAGTTAATACCGTTTGATAATTATAATTATGATAAAGATAATGATAATAATAATAATGATAATACAACGAATAATAATAGTAATAATTCGAGTAATAATAATAAAGAGAAGAATTAAATTAATGATAAAGATAATAATGATAATATTTTTTGTAAAATGATATATAGTGATAATAATAATAATAATAAAGATAATACTAATGATAAAGATAATAGTAATAATAATAATAAAGATAATAGTAATGATAATAATACAGATAATAACAATAATGATGATGATGATGATGATGATGGTGGAAATTTGTAAAGCGCTCATTACTGGAAAATGCCACTCATGGGGCTTCATTATCATTACAACGGCTGTAATAGCATGGCTGCCATTACCATGGTTAACGCACTCAGACATTAGAATGAATTAATTCCTACCAGGTACCAATTTACCTCCCCTGGTTGCAACATCGCGAATGTAGATTGACATTATAACGAAATCACTGTGTCTCATGACGTAAAATGATATGCGCATACATGTTTAAGTATTTTGCAAATATCAGACAACAAATCATGAAATTCACTCTCTGATATTACATTCAATCACTATAAAGGTCTTGATCTACACCAAGCCGTTATTGAATTTCACCTGGAACATAATTTGATTCCATTATCATCGTGCCATATGCAATCATTAAAGGTACTATTTCTCATTTGCAGGCCAGAAAAATAAAAAAATAAAAGGTTAAATTCCAACGGAATTTGAAAGACAATACTAATTTAGAACTTCCCTCAAAACGAAAGGGCTTGGAAATGGCTTTTAGTGGGAAAATAACGACCATTAGAAAATTATTGCAATCACCTAAGTAATAGTCTGATTTTCAGACCCTTTCACCGAATTGTCGTACGTTTCGTGCTGCGCAAAGATTCAATCAGTTTAATTTTGGCCGTTACAAGTAATGGGTTATTGATGTAGACAAAATTGCTCACGTACTTGTTACAGCTAATTTTTGTATTGTTATTACCAAAGAAAAACAGATGTCGGTCAGTCACTCAATAGTGCCTGACAGTGAAGTCTACAAGGTAAACGGATTTCCTTGAATAATTTGAATACTGGGACACTGCTAACGTTTAAATTTCACAGATAGGACGACGTATTCGTAATTCCTGCACTGAAAGTTCTACAGACTTCGATGCTGGCTGCAAAAGGGACATAGTATCTTTAAGCTGTACATTATTTTTTGGATGAACTATTGATTTGCTTCACATGCAATGCAATACCATATACGCGATACAAATTATTGAATTCAATGCCAACGTTTTTGTTAACTACTAAGAAGGTCTTTGTACCAAGCCGCCATCGGTAACAATAGAAAATCACTGGTAACTGTTGTTTGCGTCAAAGTACAGTGTACTTTATCATTATCAATTCACAATTCATACAATACCGCACAGTACTATGCATTAGGATCTCTTTGCACGCTTGATGTATACGCTTGAGGGCAGTTATGCAGTCAATGTGTATGTCTATTGTGTCTGTTACTAGTACAACCAACCAAGAGACAGGCTACTCCTATTATGTTGGTAACAAAATAAACCGCACCTGCACTTAGCAGCGCATAACATTGCCTCGCAAATCAAACTCGCTGATACGTATTGCGTACTACATGTAGGTAGAGTTCTGAGGCAAAGATGAAAAATGGGGCGGGGTAGCTTTCTCATTATTTGTTTTGTTAGTGTGGAAGAATATTATAGGAAACACAATTTCCCCGGAGAGGGATGACTTCTCAACTGCCCTAATATTGGGCATTTTTAAACAATATTACATGAAACTCAATATCACAATATTATTTTTTTTAAACACTAACAACAAAAGAGGTAGTACCCAACACGCCTTGTAGATTTCAATTAACAAAGTGTTTATGAAAATTACGTGAATGGTTATCCATGCATCAAAATGATGAATAATTAATAAACTGCTGTACACATACTTAACCCACGTCCGGTAATGATCACTAAAACGCCATCACTTGCTCTATACCAGCGCATCCAGTATCATCCACTTTCACTAATTTAAAGGAATACCAATATACAATACGCGCGAAACATATAAGCAGAATAAATTATGAGCCGAAAGTTCAGCTTCATTGCTGTTTACCGAGTGTCATTTTGCGTTTACTTTAGCTCCCCTTAGCTAATACTGTAACAGCTAGGATTGCATTCTACTTCAGAACCTCATAACTGAGCTCCCAACATATACATTGCTGTAACAACATTTACATATTGTATTCACATCGTATGCGTTATGTGCGGCCGATCTTAGCTAGTCAGGAGAGTGCCCGACATAGCAACAAGTGTGATAATAAGCAACGTGACTTTCTGACTTGAGAAATGCATTTTTGCTCATAACACGTATCATGTAATCTCAGATCACCTCCTTTCTGTTTTTTTCGTTGTTGTCGTCTTTTTGTCAGTTATATCTCTTCATTTTCTTTATCTAAGTCTTCATCTCCCTTTCTCTTTCAAACCCTTCTTCCTCCCACACACACTCTCTCTCTCTTTCTCTATTTCTCTTTTGCTCTTATTCTCTGTCTCTCTTTCTGTTTCTCTTTTTCTCTCATTCTCTCCCTCTCTGTTTCTCTATTTCTCTCTCGCTTTCATTCTCCCTCTCTCTCTTTCTCCTTTTCTTTAATTCTCTCCCTCTCTGATTCTCTATTTCTCTCTCGCTCTCATTCCCTCCCACTCTCTTTCTCTATTTATCTTTCTCTCTATCTCTCTCATTCCCCCCCTCTCTCTCTCTCTCTCTTTCTCGTTGCCTGTTCACTGGTCTCTTTCTCAATATCTCTCTCCCCGTTCTGATTTTTGTTTTCTTCTTTTTTTGGTAAAAAGATATAAAACATGTCATAGATGCAGCTCAAAAGCTGAGACTCTTCAATTTACAAAATGGGCATCTATATAAAATCACTTATTATTCGATTAAAGCAATGTCTGAATAATCATGCATGACACATAAATAGACATTCAGCAATCACTTCTAAAAGTCATTAGTGCTTTCGTTGTCATTGATATTTAAAAATAATAGATAGAAAATTCATTCATTACGCTCTTACGAGTTTTCCAGGGTTATTATAATGTCGAGCGTAGTGCAACGATGGAATTTTCCACCGATCCTCACTAATTAAACACCATTTCGGCAGGCTAATATTCTATAGAGTGGTCCTTCAGACGATATCCTGCTACGGAGATGATTGGTTGTACAGTATATTTTCTCCCTAAAATAAAAAAATCCTGGAATTTTTCGTTCTCTTTCAGGGATATTTACTAGTTTTCGGGTTCAAACGGCACAGAATCAGTGCTTTACAGATTGCCCTTAATAATGTTTTTTGTTGGTATGCATGGTAAATCTTTTTTGTAGAAAAAGACATTCATAAAAGCGATTTGATCTTTTTGTAATTCAGTATTATACGTTTCATTTTCATTTTTGTTCTTTCATGAATGTTTTTTTTTGTATATATATATATATATATATACGCGTGACTTGGGGGGACATCTTTACATTTTTGTACTTATGATAGGGCTCAATTTCATATTTCATAGAATGACCTTTAATATTTTTCAAAAATCATTTAATTTATACTAATTTTCTTTCGATGGTGACTAGTCAATCAGTGCTGTTTATTGAGCAAAAAGTATTTCCTTGTTGATACATAATATTACTTCAGTAAACACTCGAAAGTTATTTTGCACTCAAAGGCCATCGTAAGCCAACAATACTTGTTGACATAATTTTATAGACCATAACATCGGATAAAGTGGAATATTTCCTGCGAAATGTAATGTTTTATTTTTCTAATCTCGTGTTCTATAAAGACAATATCCCAAGTATTTTAATAACAAAAAGCCAATGGCCTGCATCCTGTTACTGAAATATATCAAACAAACACAATTGTTCTGTCAGAATATAGGTCTACTTAAGTAACTATCATTGCTTGTTCTAAATGACTGTTTTTGTTATCTTCTCTTTAAGTTAACCAGTGTATTCAAGTTGATCTTTAATAAATACTCCAGATCTATCAGAAGTTCATGAGCTAAAAAAAACATAAAATATGGAGTTTTGTCCGAATGTTATATTGTTCTTGTTAAAATATCAACCAGCCAATAACATGTATCCGGTAATTGAAAAATATCAAAACAACCACACAATTATTTTGCCATGATATTATTTACAAGCCAGTATTTGTTGACAAATATGTTTGACTGTTCATAAAACCGGACATAATGCAATATTTCCTTTAAAATGTAGTGTTTTATTTTTTCGTGTACTAAAACCACAACATCCCAAGCATGTTTAAATAACAAACAGCCGATATTATGTTTCCAGTAATTGAAACATATCAAAACAAACACAATCATTCCGTCAGAATATAGGTCTACTTAAGTAACTTAAATTTCTTGTTAAGAATGCCTTTTTTTCCCCAAGGAAACAAGTTTATTCCAGTTAAATTCCAGTTAAATCTTCAAGAAAACAGAAGCTCATGAGCCCAAAGAACAAAATATGGAATTTTGTCCTAAAGCATCTTCTAGGTATTTATGAGATCAAATTTGAAAACAGGTTCAGGAGGGACGGGTTCGGGAGGGGGAGGGTGATATGCCGCTTTGCGTTTGTAAGAGGAGGTCGATTGCTCCCACCCCCCCCCCCCCACCCCCACCACCTCCACCTGTGATGGTGTTTGTCAATTTTCTATTCACAGTATCTAAGTAAACTCTGAATACATATTAAAGAGATGAAGAAAAAAACGTTGAATACATGTTTATCTATGCATTACTGTATTCTAAAAATAGGCTACATGCACAAGCTTCTGAATCATAGTTTCCATTGTTGTTAAACCAACGTTACTAATACTTTGCACCATTGGGAATGCTGTGTGTGCGTCCATGATATCCTTTCATGCTGTGTGACCCAAAACTGAATTGACATTCCTTCTCAAGGTTAAATACTTAAGAATCGTGCACTTATTCACAATCACATATCAGAAATATGAATAATCAAATACATATCACGTATGAGGGAAACTGGCAACAAAAGTTTTAAGGCAGAGTATAATTGATTGGGTGATGATTTTTTTTTACATGACTGGAAATAAAGCAATATTGTGCCTGTAGGTAAGCAACTATGGTTTAATTCCTATCCGAGAGACTTGGTTAATTGGGATTAATGCCTTAGCAAATGGCAGTAACAAATCGACTTTGTTTCGAACTAAGTTTTCATAATGTACAACTATAATAAAAATAAAAAATAAAAAAAGTATGAATAGCTGACAGAGATCGGTGATTAGGGGGACTATATAGTTCGACGATGAACCTTTTAACGACCCACCCTCTTTTAAAGATAAGGTTGAGTTCTTGTCGATCAATAGAATTGTGAAATAAACTGTCTGGGAGCGCTTTGGAAGCGTTGATTATGTATAATGTAGTAGATAGGACAAATGTGTTTATGATTTTAATATATGGTACCACAAGGTTGAGGAATCGTTACACTAAATGAGAAATTAACGCACTGCACACACACAAAAATGGGTATACTACACGCACATTAAACATGACTGTTTGGTTCAAGCACTCCAGCTATTTGTTACCGTGTTTGAATTTGAGAGTATTTGACGAGCAGCTCTCGTTTTCAGGTCACATTTCTAACCATTAAGGCCAGAATTCTCAAAGGAGGTTTGTCGACAAACCTAGGTTTACGTGCGTCATATGACGCGTTTCGGATGCGTTACAGACAAATGTTCAGACAAACCTTGGCCTGAAACGCGTCATATGACGCACATAAACATAGGTTTGTCTACAAACCTCCTTTGTGAATTAGGGCCTAAGACTTTATTCTAAACTAACATAAAAGAAACGAATCGTTGTTTTACTTTGAAGAAATTTTTTTTAGAAAGGGCGTAATCTTGACCCATAAAAGGAACGTCCGGTTTTTATTCTTTGGGGGTTAACAAGTGAACCGATTCAGGTCATGAATAGAGAGGAATTCCTCACTTTAGAAGAGAATAGACCCATTTGTATAGGCCCGGTATGCGAGCCGTAGGTAGTACTTCAAAACAGATACAACTAACCAAACAAAGTTCATCGGGGGGAGCCTTGGTTTCATAGAAAAGGGAGAAAGGGATAGTTTGATATATACAGTGGAAATAGGAAGTAAGTTGGAGAGATGGGAGAAAAGGAGAGAACTATATACATGTATATATAGTATAGCAATAGAGAGAGAGAGAGAGAGAGAGAGAGAGAAATATATATATATACAGATAGAGAAAGAGAGAGAGAGAGAGAGAGAGGGAGTAAAATATATGGAATTTCAAGAGAAAATAGATATTGTTTCTTTATTACCAACATTTGTGATGTTAGGCGATATGAAACAATGGTTTCGTACGTTTTTCATAACATATGTATTATCAGTTAAGTTTGATCAATAAAGTTCTGAGAAAATATACTGTTTCACGTTTAAATTTATACAGCCTACAACAATATATACCCTTTGGAAGATCTCCTGTGGTATATTCCATATCGCTTATCAAGTCCACTTCTGTATTAGTTTGTGCCTTGAAACTACTCAGCCATAAACAAGTTTAAAAAAACACCAGTAGCATACGTCATCATCAACCCTCGACAGTGGTTTCCCTTTGTAATTTCTTTCTACCAATAGGCCTACTGTACCACCAAGTCCCTTTTGTATATGTTCAGTGAGAAACTTACTCGCTCCCCGCATACGGTATCCGCCCCAAACTCTTCTGTGGCGATCGCTTCCCAAGACAACGCCCTCGCGTCTATCTGCTCATAGTGTGCATTATACTGTGTGGCTTCACCATTCGGACGCCAATTTCTATCTGCTACTAGCGCGTTCATTCTGTCCGCCGTGTATGTGTTGCTGTGGCGTTTATTTACGGAGCGTGTAGTAAGTATACGCAAATTTCCATGTAACGATGTATTTGGACTTGAACTATTATGTTCGAGTTATCTCTTTCTGTTACGAATGTGTATGTTTGTATCGTGTTTAGTGCGAAACACCATGGCGTGAATATCTGACAATGAACAGTTGTACATATATGAATGTCCTTCGAAACGAAAAGTGCACTTTGGCATAAATTGTCTCTCGCTGTACGTATGGGTGTGTGACCATGAAACTATTTATGGCTATATACAAACAGCAATGGAGGTGGATAGTTTGTAATGAGATGTGATGACAGTATATATTTACTTTGCTTGTTAGCGTCACTTGTATCGATTTATAGATTGGTAATTTTATATTCGCAAGAGTATAGCATGTATGTTTTAGTATACAGTATGGACATGTAAGTCCTCAATCATAATCTTCCAGCATTATGGTCATAAAAGTATTATTTACTTTGCTTGTAAGCGTCACTTGATGTGTAGATTGGTAATTTTATATTCGCAAGAGTAAAGCATGTATGTTTTAGTATACAGTATATGTACCTGAATCATATCTACTATCATTATGGTCATTAAAGTACACATCGTAGTGAATAGTGGTGGCACACCTATATATTGGCCTTGTTCTAAACCTCATAATAATAAATAGGGTCATGGAATATTGGCTTTATCATACCCAACGTCGAACTTTTATGTGGGATATAGGCCTATAATGTTTCGTATTAAAAAGAAAGGCGTTGGTGATTATAGTCAGTTCTTTACTGATTGCCATTACAACAAGAAACAACAACAACATATCGCTGCATTTCGCTTTACTATGTACACAATCATTCTTTTCAATTAATCGTGTTTGTTATAAGTCAAATGAGCTGTGAAATTCTTTTGGTTTGTATGTTTAGCGGTATCGCAACGTATTCGACTTGAATGGAAGTGAATTGAAGTATATCCTACTCGTTTTACTCCACCAGCTAACAAGGGCCAAAATCAGTGAAAAATGACCGTTTTGTGTTATAAGCTAGTGAAATCCTTGCTCCTGATTGGCTATCAGCAGATTTGTGACATATTTTCGTCATTTGTCATTGAAAGAAGGCTTTGTGAAACGGGTCCAAGTGTTGAGTTGTATCATTTCAGATTCAAATACAAATATAGGGACATGCCTATTTCGGTATAACATGTGTGAGTTTGGTTATAATATATAGATGCACACTTATTTATGTTTTGAATGTCTCTGTATCGATGAGTATTGATAAGAAATCATGTATTTTTATATATTCATAATTGTCGGTTGATAATGTATGTCACTGGTAGTCTAGCTTTGGAAAAAAAATTTGAGGGATATATAATAATTGACATTTCAAGCACTTTTTTAATTATTTACAACTAGCCTGTTTATGGGTTATGGTTGTAGAACCCTATTTGAAAAATCGAAGACTTTCTTTTTAAAGTTAAAATTGTATTAAGACACAACAAAATGTAAAGCGTATTACACTTTATGTCATCATAAAAAATAGAGTAAAAATATTCCCGCCGAGGTTCTGCCGCGTAACATCTGAAAGAGTCTTTACTATTAGCTCGTCTAACCCGGCGATGCTTGAAAATGATTGTGGGGGTGAAAAGAGGCAGTTGCCAAACACTAAACGCTCTGGGGGTGTTTCTCTGAAAACGATATTATCTTTTATGTTACTAAAACGATGATAACAGTCATAATAAAGCTACATGAATGCAAGTCATTGTCTGCACACAAAGCTGATTGCGTTCACGTGAGGTTAAGAGTCATCTGCTCAAGCACCAATGATAAGAGTTTTTCCAATGTTTTTCCGCCCAATTCCAGTTTCATTAACAATAAACATCGTTCTCCTTTAGGTAAAATATAAAGTCGATTTTTAGAATGCCGCCCCTGGTTGTTTCATTCAGCTGACTTTGTTAATTTATCGTGTGTTCTTTTCTTTTTGTAGGTCAAAAAAATATAATTCAAGATGGGTATGGAACTGGGAGGATGTGCCAAGTGCTCGAAGTATCTTCTTATTGTCTTCAATGTCCTCTTCTTTGTAAGTATGTTTGATTACTTGATTGATTGAATGAATAATTGATTGAATGATTGATTGATCGATTGAATGATCGATTTAGTGAGTGGAAAATGTTTTGATTTTTGATTGAGTGACTTCAATGCTAGATTTACAAATAAAAATAATCTGAAAGTTTGAGTGAAAACAGACCATTATTAATGATATAAATTGGGAAAACTGATCTGATCGATTCCTTAATTCTCCCGACTTTATTAGTACAATTTATTAACATTTTAGGTAAATGTAAATCATTACAAAGTGTTGAAGGAATTTTAAAAGCCTGTCATATCTTATTTTCATGGAAAAACAGTTGGGAAAATTCAAAAATGGTTGGGAGAATTTACTGTTGGTGTGGACCAGTGACGCCTTTAAAGAAAACCATAAATATCTTTGTGGTTTGAGAATTTTTTTCAGGATTTTTTGCATGCTAGAGGGTAAGTACAGTAGAAGGAATATAATAAGTAAGATTTCATACAACAAGTACAGTTTTTTCCATCAACCTTCAACAATTTTATCGAGTCTCATTGATCAAAAATATAATATTTATAATCTCCATTCTATAGCTGGTCGGTATCGCTCTCCTAGCCGCCGGCATCTGGGTGATCGTCCAGCCTTACCAGCTCGAGATTCTCGAGATCCTTAACAACCCTCTCATCAAGAACAGTGCTTACCTCCTCATTGCCCTAGGATCCTTCATCATCGTCGTGGCTGCTCTAGGATGCTGCGGTGCCTGCATGAACTCCAAGTGCCTCCTCGTGGTCGTAAGTAATGTCCTTTCGAGGGGTCAGTGACACAAAGACCTAACTCCATTTTGGCCATTTCGAGAAAAAGTGGTTTATGTGTCACCGAGCACTCGGGCCATAAGGAGTTAAGTCTATGTTTCACTAGCCATTGACTTCAATGGGGTTTTGGGTGGAGTTAAATCTTTGTGTTTCCTGGGAAGCCCACAATAATCTGAACATTTTGATATCAAATACTCATGTTGGCAAAATATGGAGTTACGTCTTTGTGTCACTGAACCCTCGCTATACAGTGCGTCCCAGAAAAAAACGAAGCCGAGAACCATCGATGTTTTATCATAACTTAATCACAATTATGATTAATAAATGACACATATTAAATTTTGTAAAACTTAGATCCTCCTCTTTCGTTTGATGTAACTCATATGATGCATATTTAACGCATGAGTGATTAAAAAGCATCTTATGAGTTGCATCAAATGAAAGAGGACGATCTAAGCTTTACAGATGTGTGTCATTTATTAATTATAATTGTAATTAAGTTATGAATATCGATAATTCTCGTTTTCATTTTTTCTGGGACACACTGTGGTTTAGATTTGTGTTTGATTGATCGCAACTTCCAAATTGTATAACTTTCTTATTTTTAAGTGGAATAGACTCACATTTTCACTGACCTGTTCTTCTCATTGTTCTGCTTCTAAGAAACAAACTTAACAGGGTGGACTTCTCCTTGAAATGAGTGAACAATTTAGTTTTTTATCTTAGTTAAAGATTTAATTGAGTACTTTCCTACGGTTAAATTGTGAAAGAAACTGTCTGTAATCTGGAGAGGTCGTCTATACAGTGTTGATGTACATTGAGGTTTTGGAATGATCGAGATGAAAAGAAGCTGAATTAATAGTCCCTTTTTACAAGGACTCGTTATATTTATGTTCTCAATCTTAACTCTCCATAGAAAAAGTGGTGGGGGGGGTGTTTTGGGTTGCATCAAATCATTCTTAATTTATCATATTATTTTTCTGTTATACTTTCTCAGTATTTCATCATCATCCTCATCATCTTCATCGCTCAGCTGGTCGGATGTGCCCTGGTCCTTGCCTACAGGAGCGAGGTATGATGACGTAATGTTAGAATAGTACAGGGGCTGAAACATTTCCCTGTGGAACACCATACTAACTGACAAGGGAAGTGGTGGCCATATGGTTGTGCCGTCTATCGAAAAACTTTAGAGGTGCAGTTTGTAAGGGGGAAAACCTAACTCCATTTTGGGTTTTTTTTATTTTTTTCTAGCTTTGATTTATGTTTTCGTCCTTATTCAATTGTTATGCGTAGTTAACTGCTTTTGTGAAGAAACTGCGCGATATCAATTTTCAATTATTATTATAGCATAACATGTACTTCACCTAAAAAGCTAGTTTTGGCATTGTTCTTAGACTGATCTTATTGTGCAGCTAGGCTATATAACTTAGCGACTATAATCAGTCGTTTTTATCATAATGGTGATAACATCGATTATTATGGTTATTTGTAGTAATACTATTATCATTGTTATCATTATTAGTACTGTTATCAACATGATCATTATTATTATTGATAAAAGTATCGTTAATATTAGTAGTAGTATCATAATTATTACTACTTTTGATGTTGTTGTGTTGGAAGTTGTTGTTCTTGCTTTTATTTTTATCCTCATCATTATTACAATTATCAATATCATCATTCCAGGTCAACAAATTTGTCTCAGAAGGTTTAGCTACCACCATGGATGATTACAAGGGCGAGAGTGCAAACGATACCCTCAGTACTGCATGGAACGGCATCCAGATCCTTGTAAGTACATGCACCAACCTAAAGACGCGTTCAGATACGGCGCGGTAAACCGCCTCAAAAAAATCGCGGTAATTCTTCGTATTCTGCCCAAAGTAGGGGGGGGCCTGAAAAGAGAATAGTTGCGCATTGTTAGGGTTAGGATCTGGGTTAGGGTTAGGGTGGCCGTGAAGATGTGGATAGTGCATAACTATTCTCTTTCCAGGCTTTTTGTCTACTTTGGGCAGAATCTGGAGAATTATCAAAGTCGCGGTGTAGTAGTAGTAGACTTTGGTTAACTTGTTTAGCAAAGGGCTAATCTGCCTCAAGGTGTTTCCCTTTTTAACTGATTCATTGATCCATTTCTTTTAAACGCTGTAAACAAAAAATTTCAGCGACTGGGCAGAGAACAAAGGGGCTGCGAAAGATATACAATTAAATACAGAATACAACTATAGATAATCAAATAAGCAACATTGACATTCAGCGTGTTTCTATTAGTTATACTGTATTATCCGGTTGAAGAAATAAGCGTATAATGCCAGGGAAGAGCAGTTAATATCTACGCGCATTACCAGGATAAAATACACCACTCCGATCTAGCCAGAAAAAAGGCGGTGAAAAAGTTCATCGAACTCTGGCTAAACAGGTCACCGCAAGGTATTGTGGGACTGCTAGGTCAACCCGGGATTGTAGTGTCGCGCGTGTCGGGGTAAAATTTTCCGATCACGTGATCACTCCTATTTCCGGTTTCTCACCGGTATGTGCACTCAATCGGAACGGGGTGTGTTTCTATCTACGTTATCCGGTTAGCCTCCCCTGCATTATCCTTCTAAAAGAAGGATAATTTTGCCGGTGAACGCGTAAAAGCTCTCTCCGGCATTATCCGGATAATGCCGGAGAAAGTGTGTTTCTATTAGGAAAACTTTATCCCTTACCGGCCATTAACCGGATAATGGCGGATAATGGCTTTAGATAGAAACACGCCGATTGACGTTGAACGGATAAGAAAAATAATATGCCACATGTTTCCCTCAATCGTATGATGAGAGAAAGAGAGTATGGCCCGTGTTCAAATTTAGTTTATCTGCTATTTAATTGCCATGGGACGCTACATAAAATAGTACAAAAATGTTGTTTATTGTGGTAAAGAGATTTTTGGCTGGCACCCGAATCGAGATCGCGCGCTCGATTCATAATTGAAAACAAGTCAGAAAAGACAAAAACTTGAACCAGCTGGATCTACTGGCTGCAAGCCAGCAATTGCAACCATTGATAATTCTAAACAATGATTGAAATTCTTCTAGGAAGCCTAACAATAAACACAATTGTTTATTCAAATATCACTGTAGAGACGATGTACAAATAACTGTGGAATCAACCAAATGGGATCAACTGTAAAACGAATTATCATGAGTCCCGAAAGTTTGAGTAGATTGTTTGGAAATAGAATCAATCAGATATTAATGGGATTATGACAACCGAGGGGGACGAACTTGCCTTGAACTTTGACAAAATCGGATTTGAAATGATGAAATTGATTGTACAAAGTTCTTTTTTTAATGAGCAAAGACGAAATCGGGACTGGGATGTGCGAGATTGGGAAGTTTCGGGACGACATTTTATGATAAAAAGTATAAAATCGGTTACAAAAGTGTTAAAATGGACGGGATCGTTTTTCCTTGAGGTTTATATACCATGAGACATAATTAAAGCAAAGGAACGTTAATAACCCATCCAAGTAATACTGTAATAACTAAGTGTCATAGTACCTGTTCTATCATAGATTTCTATTAACTGAAAAACTATCTTCTGGATCTGGATTTGAATCATGCTGTTGTTGTTTTAATTGTAATGGCGTGTATTATTCATTTATGAATATTTACAGTTGAAAATTCTTGTACACAGACACTACTGTTTCTTTCTCATATCAATCAGTTACATTAATATTTGTCCACACCATATCGTGACCTCAAACGGATCAGATTAGAATGCAATCAAACATCAAGCTAACATTACACAAACTTAGATGCTTAAATGAATTTTGTTCTATTATGTGTTGTTCAATTATAGATATGTGGTATTTATACAATTCAAATTGGTAACTGCAATGTTGGTCACATCCACGACCAACTCTATATCAAAACGAGCAGATTCTGATAGCTGAGGGTACTAGATAACAAACGTGTATCATTTTATACTTTTCGTTTTTATGCTTTTCGTGCTTGTTTTATATTTTGTATTGATTAGTTACATTTCTCTTCTTCTTTTTTTTTTTTGGGGGGGGGGTTCAAAAAATAACAAATCCTTTAACATTCGGTGTCCATGGCAACGACCTTATTTTGTTACTTGAAATGACCCACATTTTAATAATAATCAACCGGACAGCTTACCATGTGTTTCATTTTGTTGAAAATCACAGTATCTCTAAATTTCCAATATTTCTTGATTTTGTTTCATTGTAACGGCCCAGCTAGCGCTCAAATCCATCACCTACGTTAAGGCAACCAGACAGATTATCATACCCAAGGGTCTTAGCAAACAGAAAATAATCATTTGAAATTATGAAAACTTTTATTTTCAAAGTATTATAACTATTATCCGGTTTTCGTTGTTTTGTTTTTGTTTTTTTGTTTTTACACATATTGACATAATTACATGTGTTTTAACTTTTCTTTGTGCTCACATGATTGTACAACTGCTGTAACAATGTTCGCTTTTAGCACGATGTCACATTTGTTTGAATGAATTGAGTTGCTTTTTTCGTATTTGATGAAATAAATTAAGTCTTTCATTTTATCTTTGCTAACCTAAAGCTCGAATGCTGCGGAACGAATGGATACGGAGACTGGGCCGATGGGACTTGGGTCAATACAACCTCTCCAATGATCGAGATTGGTGGAAGCTCTTACCCACAGGAATACCCTGCAACATGCTGCGTGGTAAGATTAAATATATGCATGTAGAGAGAGAGAGAGACAGAGAGAGTTGAAAAGAGAAAGAGAGAGAGAGGGGGAGAGAAAGAGAGAGAGTGGGATAGAGAGAGAGAGGGAGAGAGAGGGAGAGAAAAGGGGGCAGAGGGAGAAAGGGAGAGATAGAGAGGGGGACAGAGAGAGAGAGAGAGAGGAATCGACAGAGAGAAGGGGGACATAGAGAGAGAGAGGGGGACAGATAGTAAGAGAGAGAGGGGCACACACAGAGAGAGGGCCGAGGGACGGAGAGAGAGAGAGAGAAAGAGAGAGAGAGGGGTGTCGTAGTCGAGTGGTTTGAGCACTTGACTGGAAATAAATGGTAAGGTCGTGGGTTCGATCCCCAACGCGGCACTTCATGTCTTTCGGCAAGACATAATTGCCACTCCATACCCGGGAGAGAAATGGGGAGGATGGTTAGACGACGACAGCCTTTGTGATAGTAATTTCCATTTTATTCCATCACCGTGATCATATGGTAGGAATACTCCCCAGGGAGTGGAGATGGTGCTAACTGTGCATCCAGGGACACCATTTCTATTTCCCTCCATTGTCATTGTCATAAAGCTTTTGGACTTGTGCCCAACCCCCTATGCATGCAGAGGATCCTGAATTCGCCACTTTGATTTCTTAGAGAAACGATTTTATTATTTTCTTTGCTAAAATATTAAAAATTCTTGTTTACAGATGAAGGATTGGATTTGTTTCATAAAGTGTTTGTGTGAAATACATTTGCATTGATTATATTTAGGACGCATGTAAGAATTTAGTTTCTTGAAAGAAAAAAAAATACATAAAGCTTAACACTTTCCATAATACTTTCTATATACGTGTATATAATTCGTTTTATTGTCATTTGTATATTATACCTTTTTCTCCTGCCCTGCATGTAATTAACAATTGCATGATCTGGGAATTATGTTTTTATTCCTTTGTCTGAACTATATATTTAATAAAGTGATAATTTTTTTGTTTGTTAACGTGATTGCTAAATTTGTCTGTTTTCTATCTCTTACACAGTTCGAGGATAAGTACACCATTCTTGAAGGTGGAGTCTGGCCCACCCCAGTGGACCTCGCCTTGTGTATGGGCAGAGCAGATGATGGCAGCGAAGTAACACCCACCAACGCAACACTCAATAAAGGGGTAAGAGCTTTATACCCCCCCCCCCCCCCCTTAGCACCCATCATGAATCCTTAAAGGTACTATGTCCAATTTGCAGGCCAAGAAAATGAAAAGGTTAAATCCCAACGGCATTTGAAAGATACTAATTTAGAACTTCCTAAAAAAGGTGGGGCTTAAAAATGTCTTAAAGTGGGGAAATATATACTATTAGTTGTCAAATCGACTTAGGAGCTATAGAGCCAATAAGTAAAAGTCTTGATTTTCAGACCATTGTACCGAATGGTCATACATTTTATGCTGCGCAAAGATTCAATCAGTTTAATTTTGGCCATCATAAGAAGTGGGTTATTGATGTAGAAAAATGTTCATGCACCCTTTACAGCTCATATTATGTATGTTATTACCAAAGAAGGAAAAAGCCAGTCAGTCACTCAATAGTGTCTGACAGTGAAGTCTAGCAAGTAAACTGGTTTTCTTGCATAATTTGAATATTAGGACACTGCTAACGTTTAGATTTCACAGATAGGACATACATGACATATTCATAATTCCTGCAAGTTCTACAGAATTTGAGGTTGGCTGCAAAACGGACATAGTACCTTTTAAGAGAAATTCCAACCCAAATTGACAACTACTCTAAACAAAAGCAGAAAAATCAGAGAAGCAAACTGAAGACAGTTTCAATTAAATCTGACTAAATATTAGAAAGTTATGCATTTTTTAAAGTTGCGATCACTATACGTACGGGCACTTCAAATTGGCTGAAGCGGTAATGTCAATGTGATGTAGTGCCGGACTACTTTCTCATCTGTCTCAACATATAAAATGACTAAAATTTCAAGAGTCAATGGCTTAGGGGGGTCTATTCTTTTTTAGAGGACCAATGATAATATATTTGAGTAGTGCCCCAAGAGAGAAGGAACTTACGAGAAAAACAGGAATTTGTGATATATTTTTACACGGTAAACGGGAGAGTTATCCACGTCACAATCCATTAACCAAACTACCAATTTTAGGTTCGCAGAGACTTAGTGATCTCATATTTCAAACACTCATAATTTCCTTCCTATTGGTCCGATACATTTCGAACTTTTGCCATTCTGTTTCTGTTGTTTTTCTGCTTTCATACGAATCTACTTATTACAAGGGTTGGATTGCCTTTAAAGGGTGTTTACACATGCCACGTACGTTAAACCACTGTGGTCATACGTGCCATTCATAGGCGCTGCAGGGATGTGCTCGGTGAAAATCTCAAGACGTGTGAAAGGGCCAGAATGTTATAGGAAATCAGGATTGAAAACTTTCCCCCTAAAATATGATGGCAAAATAATAAGTATTAGCAGAATTACAGTCATTTTTCCTTTTAAAATTTGAACTTTGCAACTGGCAGCGTTTTATTCACCGCAGTGTTGTGCACAAAAATGATGGCTTCAAATGTCACTCATAGAGAGGAAACTACAATGTCTTCAGACTACCTAGTGGTATAACTAGTAGTACGTGTGGAATAGTACACCGTAGTCGTATAATCATCGTTTTAATTAATTATCATTAACGTTATCTTGCAGGGCTGCTTCATGGCCTTCGAAGACCTTGTGATCGGTCAGATCGCCATTGTCGGTGGTGTCGGAATTGGACTTCTTGTCTTTGAGGTAAGCTGGGCCACTTGCTAGACCTGGGGGTGTTTCACAAAGGTCCTTAGCTGAACTTAACTCTAAGTTGGACTTAAACATTATGGAGAGCCATTTGTAGCCTTATAGGACATATATAAAAGCAAAAATCCAAGTATTTTAAACTTTTCACAAATCCATATCAAGAACATGTCATCTCCTCGATTATAGGGAAATATGAATGACTTGAATCAATATTTTATGCCTTTTAAAATAACTTTTACAAAATATTGTCAAGAATGCTAATGGCTATTTATATATTTTTTTTTATTCACAAAGGTCCTAAGCTGAACTTAACTCTAAGTTAGACTTTCACGTTATGGAGAGCCATTTGTAGCCTTACAATAGAATATAAATGAAAGCAAAAATTCAAGTATTTTAGACTTTTCACAAATCCACATCAAGAAAATGTCACCTCCTCGATTATAAGGAAATATGAATGACTTGAATCAACATGTTATGCCTTTTAAAATAACTTTCACTAAATATTTTCAAGAATGCTAATGGCTATTTGTATTTTTTTATTCAAACTTTGAGATTATTTCAATTTTGTGAAACACCCCCATGTAATTAAAGCCATACCGTACTAGAAACACTTCTCCCGAAAACCCCTCTAGCGCCATCTCAGGTCAACTCAGGTCAGCTGCAGCACGTTGACCATGAGATGGCGCTAGTACGCTAGGGCAGAAAGTTCGCCTGTTCATTATCGTTTCAAGAGGCATAGGGTTTGCCCCCACAGTTTACCATGCATGCAGTTCATTCCCTTTTGACGTTAATTTTTGCTATGTTTAGAAATATATATATTCATATTCCTTTGTTTGTTTTAAGAGGGGAAACGTGATAGCCAAGTAGCACATTTGATATATATTTTCTTTTAATATGTATTTTTCATTCAATATGTATATTTTCTGAAAGTTGAGATGAGTTTACAATGTAAGTAATCGTAAAAATAGCTGTGGAGCTCAAAGTGGATAGAAAGAGAAGTCAGAAAGGGATATTCTTTCGGTTTTGTCCTATAAAAGACTACTTGGTGTTGTATAAAGAGATTAGACCTTTCTTCGTGGTCACTGGCAGGTGGTTATCTCATCAAACCAGCTCTCAATGAACATAACAAAAAGAAAACCATGGGGGATTAACGGGTACCGCTTAGACATTGTTGGCTGTATAGAGGGCGCAAGTAGCTACAAGTAGTGCAGTCCCGCTTTTAATCAAGATATATTATTATTAGTATTAGTATTTATATAATTATCATTATTATTATTACTACATGTATTATTATTATTGTAATCTCTCTCTCTCTCTCTCTCTCTAGCTCCTGTCCATGGCCTTCGCCATCATCCTCTGTCGCGGCATCTCCAAGGGAGAGGACGTTGTCTAGGCAACGCATCCGTGTACCTGACCACACCCTAAACCATCCCCCCCCCCCCCCTCTATCTACACCCAGGTCCAAAAACGTATATAACATATTCAGATGCAGAATACGCCTTTCTCTTTCAAACAGCTGAAACTATACTACGAAAACACTGATTTAAAAAAAATATATATGGTATTTCATATATTCTGTTTGGGCGTCCAAATTAATATTTTTTTACTGGAATATGGGTAAAACAAGAAGTAAAGAATGATAAAATACCTCTTCTTGTATTGGTTGTCTTTTTTTTAGTAGTATTTCTTACTAATCATTAATATCGTGATAATAAACATATATTTTTCTGATTGAAAATCCTTGAATTTAGGCATTTACTGAAGATGATTCCATGCTATATTAGTTTTCCATTTCCCATTGTGTTGTAGTCATGAAGAATGCAATACTGTGACGAATGGAACAAAATAGAGACAATCTCGGTTAATACTTTAAGCGAGCACCTTTGAAATTCGACTTGCGTTTGTAACTTTGCACAGACAGGAAATAGGGGGTTAGGGTATTTTTGTACATAAACCATTCTAAATAAAAGTGAACTTTTCGAACTGTTTTTGTTATTACTACACAAAATATATGAAATATATTCCTTTATATTTTTTCTGGAAAAACATCTATGAAGGGGCTTACGAAAGAGGCTTATACATATTAAAGTAATTTTTGGCTGAGATAAGAAGTTTTTTAACCTTTATAGATAGTAAAGTACTTTGAAGGTGTGTAATTGTTGTTTGTTTCATCAGAATATTCATGTTATATGCGGTAGGATGTTGAGTACAATATAACACAAAAATATATATTTAGGATAAAGATGTATACATTTCTAACTTGGATCTCACTTATAAATGTTTAAAGTGTACATTATATGAAGAGTTTGAAGATATTTGTCTTTCAATATTCAAGAGGCTGTATTAGTCAAAAAATATCTATAATGGGTTTTTTAATTATTTTTATTATGAACTCGTGTTTTGGAATTATCTAAGATGTAAATATATTTAAAGTTGTCCTCCTACTCCTTTATCTGCACATGTACAAAATCCAAGGTTGCCGTTGCCTTGTAGTGACCAACCAATCTCATCATTACCCCCCATTCGAAGAAAAAATGTTGATGAATTTGTCATCTTGTTAAGAAAAACTCTGAAAATTGTTTCTTAACTTTTCTAAAAATCTTTTCGTCAAGTGTACTAATAAATAAACAATTAGCAGGATAACTCATTTATGTGGATAACGTGTTTGTGTCCTTATGTTTAACTGTATGGTTTGTGGATGATGTTTTATTCTTTTTATTGTTAGCATGCTAGTCTTGTATTTCAGACCTTCAATGTGTATATTGATGTTGGGTGGTTATTTTATTCAGATTTAATGAAAACAGGGTCTGACTATTGCAGACTAGCTTGAGAGTGACCTCGACGCGGTGCAATGATCTGGGGAATATATAAGCGCCATTTCGATTATCAACATTAATTATATTAATTATAATATTAGGTAGTAGAGGAACAATGATTATATATTTTGATTATCAACATTAATTATTACAAGTAGAAAAAGGATGATTAAATATTGATGTAAAAATAGATTGCACAAATTAAAATTTTCCCAGCATGACGACGATCTACATGCAATGTATCTTCATCATGTACATGCTAGGTTCCCGATTGTTCTTTATTTCTAATTCATATATGATTTCCGTTTTTTGTCATTTAGAATTCTTTGTAGCTAATATTCCGGCTGAATATGTAAATGAAGCAACACATTTTTTCTCTCTTTCTTTCTATAGACATAACCCTTATAGTAATGCTAGCAAAGGCTGAAGTTATATTGTGGAAAATCATAAGATTCAATTGACAATCGCGATTTTGCGAACATTTTGGAAAATAACGGACTCGTGGTACATTATTTCACTATTGAACAAACAAATAATTGTTCATACCTAAGTTTACAGCAGATTTGACACAGGATAAATCCTTCTTGGAGATAGTTGCAGGAGCTAGGTTTCACAGACCGGAACCTTAAAGCAGGACTGCACTACTTGTAGCTACTTGCGCCCTCTATACAGCCAACAATGCCTAAGCAGTACCCGTTGATCCCCATGGTCCACTTTTCCTTATTGAGAGCTGATTTGATGAGATAACCACCAACCAGTGACCACGCAGGGAGGTCTAATCCCTCCTGGCCAAGCTAGTGCAGATAGCTTTTAAGAATTATGTTACGTATGTCAATGCTCTCTTTCGGGGAGACGGTAACCATGTTTCCTCTCTCTTTCGTAAAATGTATATCTTATTTTTATTCTTTTTTTAAAAATAGATTTTGTCAATGCTTCATAATGAAACATGTAGATAAATAAAAAGAACATGGTATTCTAACTGATGGTACAATGCTAGTTTATTTCGTTACTGGTGAAATGCGTTCTCATTGAGGTTTAATGAGGTGCGTGGGGTCGGTGCAAGTATGTGTGTACGCGTGCGTGTGCGTGAGTGCATGTGTGGTGGGTTCGTCTGCGTGAATGTGTCTGTGAATCTGTGAATGATGCCCTGATGGCACACGCGATCGTACATCGCTCACAATGCATTTTAGACAGGCGGACATTAATTGATTTAAAAATTCAGTAGGTCTAAAATCGAGTGACTATTCACTGTAAATTGTAAGAACAGGATATATGTTTAAAGGTAATACACCGTTTTGGTATGGGGTCATGAATTTGGTTCAAATAAACATATTGGAAGCATATGCGATTTTACAACATTCACTGATCATTGTCGCGGTTGAAATCGAGTCTAAAGTGATGAAATTGTAAATAAAAACGCTTTATGTTGTATAGTTCCCTCTCAAGACTGATGTCGATCATGTAAGATCATTGTGTAGTATAGCCCAGTGGCGGATCCAGGGGGCCCCTTTTTGGAGATGGACCCCCCCCCCCTGGCGCTCAATGGGGGGGGGGGGGGGTGAGATTTCTCAAATTTTCGAGGGCCCCCAAAAAAGTAAGTGGTCATTCCCCCCCCCCCCCCCCCCCCCCCCTTAGAAATCCTGGATCCGCGCCTGGTATAGCCTCAGGGAAACAAAAAAGGGGCCAATGTAGAGAGTTGTCCTTTTCTATACAGGTTCTAGAACACACATTACTTTCTCGAGGGAAGCACAATGCATGGCCATTATTATAGACATAAAATTATGGCCCCTTACAGATTGTGTTGATGTATGTTCATGCATAATAATCAGCTCTGGCATTAGCAGTGTCATTGATTAGGAGAGTTAATTAGACCAAACTGGTTCGAGTTGGGCACAATATGGCGAATACTGCTTTGTTTGCCAAGCTCAAAATCAAAATAATGTACGCCACATTGTGACGAATTGAAATCAAGTTGGCCAAACTCTGTATAATTATATGGCTCTGGGCAACAGCGAATTCCCCTGCCTGATCAGGCACTGGGTAACAGACTACAAGGACGCCCTCTTTTGAGAAATGACGTTTCAAATAAATCATTATACAGGGTGATGCCAATGCGTGGAAGAAAAATAAAACTATATTTGACGGAGCAAAGGCTGAAAGAGAGGAAGAAGGGTGGATAGATGATGGTTGTAAAAAGGAAGAGGGAACTAGAAATAGATAGGAGAATGAGAGAGAGAGAGAGAGAGAGAGAGAGAGAATTCATAGCATAGAGAGAGGGGGGAGTGAGGTGAAGAGAGAGAAGAGGAGCCTAGAGAGCCTATAGAGAAAGAGAGAGAGAGAGAGATAGAGAGAGAGAGAGAGAGAGAGAGAGAGAGAGAGCGAGAGAGAGGGGGCGGGGAAGGGAGAGTAAGATGAAGAGAGAGATAGAGAGAGAGAAAGAGAGAGAGATAGAGAAAGGGAGAGAGAGAGAAGATTCATAGCATAGAGATAGATAAATAGAGAGAGAGAGAGAAGGGGGAGAGTTAGGTGAAGAGAGAGAAGAGGAGCCTAGAGAAAAAGAGAGGGAGAGCGAGAGAGAGAGGGACGGGGAAGGGAGAGTGAGATGAAGAGAGAGAGAGAGAGATAGAAAGAGAGAGAAAGAAAGAGAGAGAAAGAGAGAGAGAGTAGTCCGGGTGGCATTTCCTTGTCGGTCAGCATTCTCACTTACACCGGAACACGAGCAGATGTCCATCTACAACTCTTAAAAATATGTAACTAATCATCCAGAAGTACATCCTCCATTTTGGTACAACAGAAACTACAGTCAACTGGTAAAGTACACGTCGAAGAATCTGACCCTAAAGCTAATAGCTCATCTGTTTTTATGCTTGAAGCGGCGAAAAGAGCGAAATATTCTTTTTTCATAAGGTAATATATACTGTAGAAGAACTTGTCGGTGTGGGTCTTGGACATTTTTCTTTGTCTGTAAAGCTGCTACATTCAACGCTATCACGATTATACCGACAATACAGCATAAATGATTATGTTATAATTAATATTGTGTGCAAGTTGAATTATTGACGTAAACCGATGATTTAAAAGTATGGTTAGAGTAAAGTTGATACTATTATACTACTATACTACTACTACTACTACTACTACTACTACTACTACTACTACTACTACTACTACTGCTGCACTTTCGCTCATAAAGGTGGAATATTTTTTTGTTATCCCAATTTATGGAATTATTTCTAGAATATTTAAAAAATAATAGATCTAGATAATAGTATGCATTCTCAGATTTTATTGAATAATAATTTGCCAATGTGTGTTTTGCGTGACTGCTAAAGCATGTGTATGCTACTATGCTTATCAACTAGGGGACCTATGCCCTTAAGTCATAAATGACAGTAATTAGGATTAATTATGGCTCAAGACATGGGCACACAGAAGATTTATTTATGTTGGGAACCGGGGTAAAATGCAATAAATTATTAAAAATTTATTGCATTTTCTGTGTTGTTTTTTATTCATGGAAACTGCTCCCTACCCTAGCCCCCGCTGCGTACAGTCATGGTTCAGTGACAAAGCAATGGCCTCGTAACTGTGAGGCCCCAGGATCAAAACCGTGCCGATGTGCTATATTAGTGCCCTTTTGTAGGGCATTAATCCTCATTACTGTCATTTATGACTTAAGGGCATAGGTCCCCTAGTTGATAAGCATAGTAGCATACACATGCTTTATCAGTCACGCAAAACACACGTTGGCAAAATATTATTCAATACAATCTGAGATTGTTTACTATTATCTAGATCTATTATTTTTAAATTATTTTTAAAATAACTCCATAAATTGTGATAAAAAAATATTCCTACTACTACTACTACTATTACTACTACTACTACTACTACTACTACTACTACCTTTATGAGCGACAGTGTACAACTACTTCTAATGCTTATCATGATATTACAAAATATATTGATAATGATAATAATAATATAATAATAATATGAATAATAACAATAATAACAATGATGATAACAATAATATTTATATCAAACATGTTATAATGATAAGGATGAGGATGTAGTGATGATAGTTATGATGATGATGATGATGATTATGATGATGATGATGATTATGATGATGATGATGATGATGATGATGATGATTATGATAATGATGATGATGATTTTTCATGCTGGGTTAAAAAGCCAATTTGTATCTATCGTGTTCATTAAAAGCAGATACCCTTCAATTAAGTCTCGCTGCTAAACACATTATGGTAGCCGAGTTCAACAGTATATGTCTTTCGAGGATTTTTTTCAATCTTCTCCGAAACGCTCGAAATCTTCATCGTTGACAGATGATATCTTTAAGAGACATCTGTTTTCTTTAGGATTGTAGTTTGTCTGTTTTTGCGTTTTTAATTATGTTTCTTAATCCAAACTTGACCTCGGCACTGGTCCAGAACATGTATTGAGATATGTAGCCCTTTTTAAAACACACTGTTCAGCACTTGACACTCAAGTAGCAGTATGATAATATCGCCATCTGTGGAAAATGTACTTACAAGGGGAGAAGAAGAAAGGAAGGAGAACTAAGAGTAGTAGTAGTAGTAGTAGTAGTAGTATAGTAGTAGTAGTAGTAGTAGTAGTAGTAGTAGTAGTAGTAGTAGTATAGTAGTAGTAGTAGTAGTAGTAGTAGTAGTAGTATAGTAGTACTAGTAGTAGTAGTAGTAGTAGTAGTAGTAGTAGTAGTAGTAGTAGTAGTAGTAGTAGTAATGGTAGTAGTGGTAGTAGTAGTAGTAGTAGTAGTAGTAGTAGTAGTAGTAGTAGTAGTAGTAGTAGTGGTACTAGTGGTAGTAGTAGTAGTAGTAGTAGTAGTAGTAGTAGTAGTAGTAGTAGTAGTAGTAGTAGTATAGTAGTAGTGGTAGTAGTAGTAGCAGCAGCAGCAGCAGCAGCAGCAGTAGTAGTAGTTGTAGTAGTAGTAGTAGGGGTATGCCTAGTAGTAGTAGTAGTAGTAATATTTAATAGTAGAAGAAGAAGAGGAAGAGGAATACGAAGAAGAAGAATTAAAATATAACGAAATAGAAGAAGAAGAAGAGGAGGAAGAATAAGAAGAAAGTGAAAAAGAAGGAGGTGTACAAGAAGACGAAGAAGAAAAAGACGATGAAGAAAAAGAAGAAGTAGAATCAGTAGCAGAAGAAGAGGAGAGGAAGAAGAGTAGAAGAGGTGTAATTTGAGATGTGTCATTGAGCTAGCATATCACAAGTAACATTATCTTCCATCAATTTCAGCCAGGACTCTTGTCTTTCGCTCACCGACTACATTTACATCAAGGCAGTAACTAAAACTTTCATAAGAAACTGAAATTATAATAATGCAACCAAAGTCGCAAGCAGAAGCGAAACCCATGAAGTAGTTGGAAGTACCTTATGAATTATTTAGATTGACTGTGACGTTACTGTTCTTTCTGTTTTTATTCTTCTTTTTATACATGTAAATAAAACAGATTTCCCTTATATGGGCATTGAACATGTATTCCATTTAATTCAATTCAATTCCATTTCATTCCCCTATTATCAATTTGTTCAGTTGCCAGCAAAGCAACATTTTTGACGCTTCAATTTATTACGAAGAGATGATTCCGTGTTGTTGAAATATCTTTCTCAATGCAATAGCACGACCAGAACACAAACTTATCTTTACCATAAGTTAATCTTTCTATTTATAGCGTTTTGTAGTAATAAATGAGTTTGTCATTACAATCCACTAGCACACATGTAGCCAATTCCCAAGACCCCACCTCGCTGCTGGAATAAGTGATGATGGTTGCCTGGTATTTCAAACATTCTGAGGGTGGCAACCCCAGGCCCCACCCCCTCATTGGCCCATAAAATTGGCTGAACAGATCAGTTAGGTTTCCCTTTGATTGAATAAATAATATAAATTTAAGCGACCCGTGCAAGCTTAACTTGACCTAAATCAACCACGCAGAAACAAGAAGTGGGCGACTTACAATGGTATCAGGCTAACCAATCCGGCATGATTACTCTCAACAGCCGGGTCTTTGAATATAACAAATATATTGTTATCAGAAGAAAAAAAATATTGCACTGGGAATAGTATGATACTACACAATGGTATTTGCGTAGGCGCGCTTGGGAATGCTAGGTTTCGGCAGCATGTAAGGCAAACAGCAGATGATAGTGTAGTTTATGAATGGAGATGGCATTGAAGCAGTATTGATTTTTATTTAGTTGAATTCATATCAATTTCGGAAGGCCGCGTGGCTTCCCTATACTTAGGTGGGCGTGACACAGTATACCGTGTACACCATCCGGTATACTGCTACTGTGTATAGGTGGATCTATAGTATACTAGCTAAGCTAAGAGACGTTAGGGTGAAGCGAATTTGGGTCAGACAGTGCTCTCGGTCTTTTGGAAGGAATCTACACGATTGTGTCGACTTCTTTTAGCAGTTATCCCCAAAGAACCTTCTACTTTACATCCTATCCGAAGGTGTTATACGAGGACCATGATGAAAAAGCAATCTAAGCGTGTCGTGGCGACGAGAAGCCAGAAAGTCGTAACATCGACGCCTCGCGTAGTCTCGACGACATCGTACTCGAGGTCCGGTGCGTCGACAGTAGCTGGAGATTCATTGTCGCTCCCGAGTCCTTTGAGTTCGTCGTCCATGTCTACGTCAATGATGTCCACGCGAGGTTCGACGACGACGTCGTCCACGCGAAGATTTGCGTCATCATCGTCGAGGTCGTTCATCAGGGAAGAGGACGAACGCGAGGAGATGATCACGTTGAATGATCGTCTGGCGAAGTACATCGATTCCGTGCACGCGCTCGATCTCGACAGCAGCCGGGCTCAGCTCCTCGATGTGTCGATCGTCGAAGCTAGGCAGACGGCGATGGCGGAGATCCGGGCGATTTTCGAGAAGGAGTTGGACGATGCCCGAAGATTGCACGCCGAGGAGAGAGAGAGGCTTAAAGGAGAGTGTGCGAAATATAAAAGTGAATTGTCTGATCTAAAACCAAGGTGAGGACTTCTCTAACTTTCATTTCTTCTACTACCCTCTCCTTTTAAATTTGTGTCTTCATCATCATCGTCATCGTTTTTTTCTTATTCTGCTTCGTCTTCTCCTTCTTCTTCTTCCTCCTCCCCTCGTCCTCTTCTTCTTTTCCTTCTACTTCTTCTTCTTCCTCTTCCTCTTCATTTTCTTCTTCTTCTTTCTTCTTTCTTCCTTTCTTTTTTTTTCTAATATACCTCTTCTTCTCCTCATTCGCCTACATACTATCCTTCAAGTTCTCCTTGCATAATTAAGACATTATGTTTTACAGATAATTTTAAATTCCTGTTGCCTAATTAAAACAAAACTAAAAATGTTTTGTACATTTTGGGGTCACGGGGAGGTGCCCTGCTGATCAACGTCATTACGCCCATGACTCCTTTCCCCACAAAGGACCGACCCCCTTTAAATTTACATAAAATATATACTTAGAGGTGTCGTGGCCTAATGGATACGTCACCAGACTTTGGATCAGATAGTTTAAGGTTCGAGTCGACCACGGTACTTACATCCTTTGGCAGACATTAATCTACATTTGCCACTCTCCACCCAGCTGTTAAATGGGAAAGTTGATTTTCAAACAAGAAACGTCACCCTTTGCTAAAAAAAAATATAAAAGCATTATACAAATGTGGGGAATTTGGGGAATAGATTTCTGGTCGACACGCACCGAAATTCCTAAATAAATTAATTTGCACTCCACCCCAACAAAAATAAAGATAGGGAGGGAGAAATTAACACATTATTTTCATCTCTTTTCAGATTGAAGTCGGCGGAGAAAGAGAAGAATGAGGCAAAGAAGCGATTATCCAACCTCGAGTCTCAGATAACCGAGAAAGATAACCGGATCCGATTCCTGGAGGAGGAGCTAAACCGGGTCAAACCGGAATTGAACAACAAAGACAAACAGCTGAAAACCGCCAAGATTGAGGTAATTGTACTATGAAATATTTAATTTGTGTGTATGTTTGTTTATTCGTTTGTTCTTTTGTTTTCTTTCTTGCTTTCATTCTTTCTTTTTTATCACGATCATAAAGACTTTCGGGAAATCAACTGAATTTTGATACCATGTTGAGAATCCATGACACATGCTCCGCCGACGATTGCTCCGCCGACAAATGCTCCATAAAAAGCGACAATTGCTTCGCGACATTTGCTCCGCGACATTTGCTCCGACGTCAAATGCTCCGCCTACAGTTGCTCCGCCGACATAATGCTCCGCCGACATTTGCTCCGCCGACATTTGCTCCGCCGACAATTGCTCCGCGACATTTGCTCCGACGTCAAAAGCTCCGCCGACAGTTGCTCCGCCGACAATATTTCTTTCATGGGTTATTTTTGTTTTTGTTTTGTAATGAGGATTAATGCCCCACAAAAGGGCACTAATAGAGCACATCGACACGGTTTTGATCCTGGGGCCTCACAGTTACGAGGCCATTGCTTTGCCACTGAACCATGACTGTACGCAGCGGAGGGGTTAGGGTAGGGGGCAGTTTCCACAAACAAACGAAACACAAGGAAAATGCAATAAATTATCAATAATTCATTGAATCCCCCCCCCCCCCCCCCGGTTCCCAACAGGAAATAAAATTATGTGTGCCCATGCCTTGAGCCATAATGCAAGGCCGTAAGTATTGAAAATGTATTGCATTTTGTGTGTGTTTTTTTATTCATGGAAACTGCCCCTTACCCTAGCGCACGCTGCGTATACAGTCATGGTTCAGTGACAAAGCAATGGCCTCGTAACTGTGAGGCCCCAGGATCAAAACCGTGTCGATGTGCCATATTAGTGCCCTTTTGTGGGGCATTAATCCTCAGTAATGTCATTTATGACTTAAGGGCGTAGGTCCCCTAGTTCATAAGCACAGTAGCATACACATGCTAGCAGTCACGCAAGACACACATTGGCAAATTATTATTCAATTATTATCTATATAGATATATATATATTATAGATCTATATATTAGGAATAAATTATTTTTAAAATAATTCCATTAATTGGGGTAAAACAAAAATATTCCAACTATATGAGCGACAGTGTATAACCAGGCATGTTTTTTGTTGTTGTTGTCTATATGTTATTGTTTTGAGGGACCTGACCTCTACAAGCTAAGCTTTAATAAGGTCTCCTCGTCTTTTCTTCTTTTTTTCTCACTTAAATGCATTATATGAACTTGATCCTCATAAGTGTTCCTTTGATATACTCTACATGTTATAAATTTGTTAAATCGTATTACATTCATGTTGGAAGAAAGACAAATAAACTTGAACTTGAACTTGAACTTGAACTTGAACTTGAACTTGAACTTGAACTTTAATGTCCCATATAAATCATGTTTGGATTACGTAATACACCCCTGTAATGCTTGTATATATCAGTAAGTTTTTGTTTTTGTATTTATTGTTATTATATTCATTCAATACATGTACATCATACAAATACAAATTATTTCAAATTGTATTACATAACATATACAAAACTCAATTATTTAGAATGAAAAAATCTTATCGTCATAACCCCCTTCCCCAAATTAAAACACAAAACAATGAGGTGAGTGATAAAAACGTTACTGATTTTTTCGATAATATTTGTTTATTATTGTGTTCAGTATGACTTCGAGCGCTAACCATAACTTCATTGTGGCACTTTAACTTGTGAAAATGTGATAGGTTCGATTGCAGTTCATCGCTGGTTAATTTTAAAGTGCGGATTCATAGAAAATCACAAATATGGCAAATAGCGTATTACTAGAAACTGGTAAGCTAACAGATGGCCATCGTGCAAGTTTTAGTTCAACTACATATCGGGTGATTTATAAAAATACAAATAAAACAACCTCTATAGCATCTGGGATATGCGAGAGATTCGCCGGAAAAATAACGATGTTTTAATGCCGTCACAATATGAACCAACCCTGCCCAAGCAGACGACACCCCATAAAGAATGAACATAATTGCAATGCTTTTATTTCTCAAATTATAATGAGTTTAGTGTATATAAATGTGATGGAATTTTACATCATTCAAAACGGGATATGACCCCCATTCTGAAAACTAAATGCTTTTGTTTGTAAATACACAGGATAGGGGGTAATGAACAATCAAAGAAACCACACTTTCAAATTAAAAAAACCTCCGGAATGATAGCATGGACGTCATTTGTTCCCTCTTGAAACGCCGAACATGCCGCGGTGTATGCAGCTGAAAATACAATGGCGTCCTATTTTGTTTACAAGCGACAGATTCCTTCTCCTTCTTTTTTCCTTGCATTTTTCAACCAAATAATACCATGCACGGGGTTTAGAGTGAGGCAATAGATTAAACATTTCGCCTGAGGGTATTGAAGTAAGAGAAATAACTGAAGAAAAGATGACATAACAGGCAGTGAAATTGTGTGAGATGTCATGGGACATCGTCTGCTTGTGCACATCATGTTCAACATGTGACGTCATATCTCAGCAGCGACCGGAGAGCTTTTCAGGTGCTATGTCAGGGCTGTATCTAAGCGTTTTGTAATTGTTAATAATCATTACTTTGAATGTTGTCTAAGCATTGGCTTTTGATAACCTTGGCCAATCAAAGTGTCACCTTTGCAATAATGACATTAAAGTTAGTTTTTTAAATCAATGAATCTTCTCTTTAACAATCCATACCTAAGCTTAAATTCTATCTACATGTTATTGACCTGCATGGGGAGTGTTTCACAAAGACTTAAATCTAGTTATGCAGGCTGTTCATGCCGCTGTTTGCTCTCACCATTTTGATCTTAAGATAATATTTTTTCTTCAATTATAAATTACAAAAATATATGGATTCTGTAGATTTGTGTCCATAATATGTACGTCCCTTGAGAGACAAATGCCAGTAAACGGAGAGAGCAAACAGTGGCATGAACGGCTGCCCAACTTCAAGTAGATCTTAGTCTTGGTTTGTAGATACAATCTGTGCATGAGTAGATAAAGGTCACCTGTACCAAAATTGTAAAAACTCACCGAGACAAATACTGGATAAATTCTTATGAAAGTCTATGTAATCATAACTCATTTATGCTCCGACGGTACATTCTATTAAACTCAGGTGGAAGTATTCTTTTCAAGAGGGCAACAAAGCTTATATCATGCACCTCCATCACTTTGGCAGTGATTATTTCTAAAATGCACAAAGTGGGACGTCTCGGTGTATAAAAGGTCTGTGGATATTTGGGGGTCATCTGTAGCAAAAGCAAAGCTAACAATGAACTGGAACCCGTTTCACAAAGCCTATTTTCAATGACAAATGACAAAAATCAGTGACAAATCTGCTGATAACAAATCAGAAGCAAGGATTTCACTAGCTAATAACAAAAACTGCCATGTGTCACTGGTGACATGTTTTGTGAAATGGAGCCCTGCTCTATTATGGTAACATAGGAGGTCAAGTTAGATTTGAAAAAGAAACCTGTGATCCATTCCATTTCTACAGCGCTAAAATTATCATTGTTTAACACTTGTTTAAAGTTATTCTTGTTTCCAAGGGCACGTACGGGTACCTGATCGTCCATGTCAAAGCTTATAATATTCCTATTGTAAGTGTTTGATCTTCCCATGAACTTTGCTTCTCTGCTTTGTGATCAAAAGTTGTCTCTTATTCAAATTTATTCAGTCTGATAGGTATTTTGTCTTCACTAAAAGTCACAAAGCATATCCCGCAAAGCGAGAGATGTATATATTACAGTTATTCATGGTAGGTTGCGCCCATTGACGGCTACGTGACTATAGACAAAAACCATGATGATAATGAAACCATTGACACACGACAGGCGACTACAGTCAAGGCAATACAGAGTATATGCACATAATGGCAGTTGTAAAATAAGGATTTGGGGGAATTGAGGGGAGGGGCTTAAAGGTTCTTGCATTCAATTTATGCTGATTATTTGCATATCTCTTCTTTCACATTCGAAAACTTCTCATTTAGGTATTTTGATAGACTGATGCTCAGATTTTGATAATAAGCATCACTATATGATTACAAATCCTTCATACTTTTCATCGAATTTTTTTTTTTTTTTCCATTTTAATATGTTGATCAAAATGTATTGTTTTGTATATTCTCTTTTTAGATCGAGAATGGGGCGATCATCCGCGAACAGCTAGAAAAGAAAATCCGGGATCTCCAAAAGGATCTTGAATTGCAGGAGGAATACTATAAGAAGGTAAAATTCACCAGATGAATTTATCCGGGGTTAATTGTAGTAGTAGCAGTAGGAGTAGAAGTATCATTATTATTTTTATTTTTAGGTGATACGTACGTAGACGTATCACCTTTTGATTTCGTCAAGATTTTTATTATTTATTTATTTATTTATTTATTTATTATTATTCTTCCTCGAATTTGTTCGCAGGATATCTCAAGACTGAATGAAGCCATTGTTATGAATCTTTCAATGATGATAGATCTTAGTCTAACTTAGAACTGCGTGACTTTTCAAAGACTCAAAGTCATCGTGACGTCATCCAGGCGCCATTTTGTGAAAATCAACTAATGATCATATCTTTATAACGAATAATAATTTTTCATTCATATTTATCATGATTAAGATCAATATCCGTCCGGTCAAGTTGAGGTCAATAAACGTGCGTAAATGCGCGCGTGCGCGCTCGTCCGTGCGTTTACGCGCGCGCAAAAATTAAAAATGCTCTAAATCATCCCAAATTTTTTTTGCATACGTTTTAGGCCATATGGAGCATTTGATAAAAAAATTACGCACACGCGCATGCGCGCGCGTTTTCGCGCGTACTGGCATTTTGCAACATAGAATCGCCGATTTTTTCCTGTCATCATATTCTGTACATTTTTCCAAGCATTTTGATAATTTGTTCACCTTTTATTAACGCAATGAGCGTCCGTCAAAGTTGACAGCACGCGCGGATTTGCGTTATCTTTATCCACAATACATGGGCAAAAACATGCCTATATAAAATTCATTGTAACTCTTTAGAAGAGATAGAAACTCCTAATATTTTGTCATATTTGGATAGATTATGAGTCGGAGATATGATTTCATGTCTCATTTGATCCTCAATTAACTCATGACGTCATCATAATGGCCTCCAAACTCAAAATTTTAATTTGCATATTATGACGTCAGCATATTTTTGGAAAATTGATTGTATCTCTGTAAATATGGATCAATTTTCTATTTAATTTTGATATGTTCTAGCTGAGACAATTTTCTACAAATGTAATGTTCACAATTTTTATTTTTGACAAAATTATCATGGTGTATTTTTGCGATTAAAGGAGGCATGTCAATTTTTCGCATTTTGCGTGTATTCTCTATGGGACATGACTTTTTCTCAAAACTGGATTCTACACTCATGTCTTTCGCGAGCAAAATCTCCGTTGTTTTAGCTTCGTTTTCGCTGAGCTTCGGATATGTTGTAGCTGAGACAATGAGCTATCACAAGTGTGCCCTTTATTTTTCGATTAGATGCCGGGATCATGCTCATATTTCACTTGCAAAGTAGGATTTCTGAATTCCATTTCCTGTTTACGTGTAATCGCTATGGGAGATGTTTTGGTATATCGGTAACGCACTTGACTTCCAACCTCGAGATCCCTGGTTCGAGTCCGGGTGTCTCCAACACTTTTTTTTCACTTTTTTTTCCTTTTGACCTACACTGTACCATCTCCTTTGATTATTTAAACACGTAGATTCGCAAATAATGTCATAAATAACCCTTTTTACTTTATTATTACCCTATTTTCACTTAATCCATTACTTTTTGCGTGTAATCCCTATGGAAATGACTTTTTCTCAAATCTGGAGTCTACATTCCTGTCTTTTGCGAGCAATATCGCCGTTATTTCGGCTTGGATTTTGTTGATTTTTGAGTATGTTGTAGCTGAGATTATATGCTATCTAAATCAACCCTCATTTTTTCAATAAGATGTCATGATCGCGCTCATGATCATGATCATCACGATCATCATTATCATAATGATGCTAATCATTTATCAATTACAATTTCATTTCTTTGAATAAGATAAAATCGTCAAAAGGTGTTCTTCATGATGTAAATTAGAGTCAAATGTGTAACTGGTTACTGCACAGGGTCAAAGGTCATATATTGTTTTAATCTATCTTCCCTAGATCCATGATGATCAAGGAGACACAATTTAATCTTGACATATGAATAGATCATAATGGGAGAAGCATATGAATGGGAGAAGCAAAATAATATATCGTGTAATGCATTATTCGTTATGTAAACCATTATCATACGTATCACCTAAATCGTCTAAGTGACGAATTAAAGTCTAGTTTTAATATTATTATTATTAGCATTGATGTTATTATTATTATTATTATCATCATCAATATCATTATCAGTAGAAGTAGCAGTAGTAGTAGTAGTAGTAGTAGTAGTAGTAGTAGTAGTGGGAGTAGTAGTAGTAGTAGTAATAATAGTAGTAGTAGTAGTAGTAGTAGTAGTAGTAGTAGTAGTAGTAATAGTAGTAGTAGTAGTAGTAGTAGTACAGTAGTAGTATAGTGGGAGTAGGAGTAGTAGTATCATCATTACTGTTATTAGGTGATACGTAACGAAGTCAACGTATCACCTTTTGATTTCGTCAAGATTTTTCTTTATTAGGTGATACGTACGTAGACGTATCACCTTTTGATTTCGTCAAGATTTTTATTATTTATTTATTTATTTATTTATTTATTATTATTCTTCCTCGAATTTGTTCGCAGGATATCTCAAGACTGAATAAAGCCATTATCATGAAACTTGCCATGATGATAGATCTTAGTCTAACTTAGAACTGCGTGACTTTTCAAAGACTCAAAATTATCGTGACGTCATCCAGGCGCCATTTTGTGAAAATCAACTAATGATCATATCTTAATAACGGAAAAGTATTTCTCATTCATAATTATCACGATTAAGATAAATATCCGTCCAGTCAAGTTGAGGTCAATAAAAGTGCGCAAATGCGCGCGTGCGCGTTCGTCCGCGCGTTTACGCGCGCGCAAAAATTTAAAATGCTCCAAGTCATCCCAAATTTGTTTTGCATACGTTTCAGGCCATATGGAGCATTTGATAAAAAAATTACGCGCACGCGCATGCGCGCGCGTTTTCGCGCGTACTGGCATTTTGCAACATAGAATCGCCGATTTTTTTCTGTCATCATATTCGGTACATTTTTCCAAGCATTTTGATAATTTGTTCACCTTTTAATAACGCAATGAGCGTCCGTCAAAGTTGACAGCGCGCGCGGATTTGCGTTATCTTTATCCACAATACATGGGCAAAAACATGCCTATATAAAATTCATTGTAACTCTTTAGAATAGATAGAAACTCCTAATATTCTTTCATATTTGGATAGATTATGAGTCGGAGATATGATTTCATGTCTCATTTTATCCTCAATTAACTCATGACGTCATCATAATGGCCTCCAAACTCAAAATTTCAATTTGCATATTATGACGTCAGCATATTTTTGGGAAATTGATTGTATCTCTGTAAATATTGATCAATTTTCTTTCAAATTTTGATATGTTCTAGCTGAAACAATTTTCTACAAATGTAGTATTCACAATTTTTATTTTTGACACAAGTATCAAGGTGTATTTTTGCGATTAAAGGAGGCATGTCAATTTTTCACATTTTGCGTGTATTCTCTATGGGACATGACTTTTTCTCAAAACTGGATTCTACACTCCTGTCTTTCGCGAGCAAAATCTTCGTTGTTTTAGCTTTGTTTTCGCTGAGCTTTGGATATGTTGTAGCTGAGACAATGAGCTATCAAAAGTGTGCCTTTTATTTTTCGATTAGATGCCGGGATCAAGCTCATATTTCACTTGCAAAGTAGGATTTCTGAATTCCATTTCCCGTTTACGTGTAATCGCTATGGGAGATGTTTTGGTATATCGGTAACGCACTTGACTTCCAACCTCGAGATCCCTGGTTCGAGTCCGGGTGTCTCCAACACTTTTTTTTCTCACTTTTTTTTCCTTTTGACCTTCACTGTACCATCTCCTATGATTATTTAAACACGTAGATTCGCAAATAATGTCATAAATAACCCTTTTTACTTTATTATTACCCTATTTTCACTTAATCCATTACTTTTTGCGTGTAATCCCTATGGGAGATGACTTTTTCTAAAATCTGGAGTCTACATTCCTGTCTTTTGCGAGCAATATCGCCGTTATTTCGGCTTGGATTTTGTTGATTTTTTAGTATGTTGTAGCTGAGACTATATGCTATCTAAATCAACCCTCATTTTTTCAATAAGATGTCATGATCGCGCTCATGATCATGATCATTATCATAATGATGAAAATCATTTATCAATTACATTTTCATTTCTTTGAATAAGATAAAATCGTCAAAAGGTGTTCTTCATGATGTAAATTAGAGTCAAATGTGTAACTGGTTACTGCACAGGGTCAAAGGTCATATATTGTTTCAATCTATCTTCCCTAGATCCATGATGATCAAGGAGACACAATTTAATCTTGACATATGAATAGATCATAATGGGAGAAGCATATAAATGGGAGAAGCATTTTACAGAATAATATATCGTGTAATGCATTATTCGTTATGTAAACCATTATCATACGTATCACCTAATTTGTCTCAGTGACGAATTAAAGTCTAGTTATTATTATTATTATTATTAGGTGGTCTGTTGAAAACAGATCACCTATTGTTTTCGTCAGAATTTTCTTTCTTCTTTATTATTATTTATTTATTCTTTATTTTTATTTCTCCCCCTTTTTTGTTCAGAGGATAACTGAAGATCAATTTAATCAATTTCTTTTAATTTTGGCACAGTCATAGGTCATTGTCATGAGACGTGACAGGAACATTTTCAAGGTCATTAGGTTATCGTGACGTCATCCAGACGCCATTTTGTGAAATCACGTTATCCATCATATCTTTATGATGCATAAGCAAAGGTCATTCATATTCATATCACATATACTTCAAGTCAAGGGTCAACAGGTCATGTCATCAAAGGTCACCTAAAGGTCATGACGCGCGCGTACGCGTGCGTCAAAATTTTAAAATGCTCAAAATAACCTAACTATTAAACGAGAGTACGAATCAGGTCATTTTAAGCATTTCAAAATTTTCCGTCCGTACGTGTCCCCGCGCGCGTTGCGCGCGCTCACAGCGCGCGGAAAAAGGTCAAATTCAAAATGTTTACATGATTTAGATTCCTCTTACCGTAAATGACAATTTACATTAATTTCAGTCACCCTTTACCTTTCATAACGCCGTGAGCGCGCGTCAAAGTTCAAAATCCGCGCGTGCTGCTATGGGCAATATAATGCAAATTTGATCAAAAACATGCCATTTAAAAAATCAAAATAGCTCTTCAGATAGTCCAATGACCCCAACTTTTATATCATGGTTAGAAAAAACATGAGTTGGAGATATGATTTCATGTCTCATTTGACCCTCAATTAATTCATGACGTCATCCTAATGGCCTCCCAACTCAAAATTTCAATTTGCATATTATGACGTCAGCATATTTCTGGAAAATTGATTGTATCTGTGTAAATATTGATCGATTTTCTTCCAAATTTTGATATGATCTAGCTGAGACAATTCTCAACAAATGTAGTTACCCCAATTTTTCATTTTGACAAAGGTATCATGGCGTATTTTTGTGATTAAAGGTGGCATGTCAATTTTTCACATTTTGCGTGTATTCTCTATGGGACATGACTTTTTCTCAAAACTGGATTCTACATCCTGTCTTTCGCGAGCAATATCTCCGTCGTTTTGGCTTTGTTTTCGCTGAGCTTCGAGTATGTTGTAGCTGAGACAATAAGCTATCACAAATGTGCCCTTTATTTTTCGATCAGATGCCGGGATCATGCTCATATCTCACTTGCAAAGTGGGATTTGATAATTCCATTTTCCGTTTACGTGTAATCTCTATGTGAAATGTTTTGGTATATCGGTAACGCACTTGACTTCCGACCTCGAGGTCCCTGGTTCGAGTCCGGGGGTCTCCAACAAATTTTTTTTTCACTTTTTTTTCTTTTTGACCTTTTACTGTACCATCTCCTTTAAATATTAAAACACGTTCAATCGCAAAATAATGTAATAGACAACCATATTTACTTTATTATTACCCTATTATCACTTGATCCATTACTTTTGCATGTAATCCTTATGGGAGATGACTTTTTCTCAAATCTGGATTCTACATTCTTGTCTTTTGATAGCAATATCGCCATTATTTCGGCTTGATTTTTGTTGATTTTTGAGTATGTTGTAGCTGAGACTATACGCTATTTCAACGTCCCCTCATTTTTTTAATCAGATGTCATCATGGTCTGTTGATGATCATCAACATCACCATGATCATCATCGTCATCACCATTACTATCAAGATCATCATCATGATCATCATTCTTTACATGTCTATATAACTTCTCCCGTATTCAATATAGTAAATATTGAATTAAAGATGAGCATGAACATAGGAATTAAAGACAGACCACCTAATTCGTCCCCATGACGAATTAAATTTCTAGTTTATTTTTATTATTCTTCCTCGAATTTGTTCGCAGGATATCTCAAGACTGAATAAAGCCATTATCATGAAACTTTCAATGATGATAGATCTTAGTCTAACTTAGAACTGTGTGACTTTTCAGACAGTCAAGGTCATCGTGACGTCATCCAGGCGCCATTTTGTGAAAATCAACTTATGATCATATCTTCATAAAGGAAAGCCATTTTTCATTCATATTTATCATGATTAAACTCAATATCCGTCCGGTCAATTTCAAGTCAATAAATGCGCGCAAAAATGCGCGTACGCTTATGTCCGCGCGTTTACGCGCGCGAAAAAAATTAAAATGCTCCAAATCATCCCAATTTTTTTTTACATCCGTTTCAGGCCATATGGAGCATTTGATAAAAAAAATTACGCACACGCGCATGCGCGCGCATTTTCGCGCGTACTGGCATTTTGCAATATAGAATCGCCGAATTTTTTCTGTCATTATATTTGATACATTTTTCCAAGCATTTTGATAACTTGTTCACCTTTTAATAACGCAATGAGCGTCCGTCAAAGTTGACAGCACGCGCAGATCTGCGTTATCTTTATCCACCATACATTGGCAAAAACATGCCTATACAAAATTCATTGTAACTGTTCAGAATGGATGGGAACTCCCAATATGTTTTCATATTTAGATAGATTATGAGTTGGAGATATGATTTCATGTCTCATTTGACCCTCAATTAACTCATGATGTCATCATAATGGCCTCCAAACTCAAAATTTCAATTTGCATATTATGACGTCAGCATATTTTTGGAAAATTAATTGTATCTCTGTAAATATTGATCAATTTTCTTTTAAATTTTGATATGTTCTAGCTGAGACAATTTGCTACAAGTATAGTTGCCACAATTTTTCATTTTGACTAAGGCATCAAGGCGTACTTTTGCGATTAAAGGAGGCATGTCAATTTTTCACATTTTGCGTGTATTCTCTATGGGACATGACTTTTTCTCAAAACTGGATTCTACACTCCTGTCTTTTGCGAGCGAAATCTCCCATATTTTATCTTTGTTTTCGCTGAGCTTCGAATATGTTGTAGCTGAGACAATAAGCTATCACACGTGTGCCTTTTATATTTCGATCAGATGCCGGGATTATGCTCATATTTCACTTGCAAAGTAGGATTTCTGAATTCCATTTCCCGTTTACGTGTAATTAATCGCTATGGGAGATGTTTTGATATATCGGTAACGCACTTGACTTCCAACCTCGAGATCCCTGGTTCGATTCCGGGTGTCTCCAACACTTTTTTTTCCACTTTTTTTTTCCTTTTGACCTTCACTGTACCATCTCCTTTGATTATTTAAACACGTAGATTCGCAAATAATGTCATAAATAACCCTTTTTACTTTATTATTACCCTATTTTCACTTAATCCATTACTTTTTGCGTGTAATCCCTATGGGAGATGACTTTTTTTTTCAAATCTGGATTCTACATTCCTGTCTTTTGCGAGCAATATCGCCGTTATTTCGGCTTGGATTTTGTTGATTTTTGAGTATGTTGTAGCTGAGACTATATGCTATCTAAATCAACCCTCATTTTTTCAATAAGATGTCATGATCGCGCTTATGATCATGATCATGATCATCATGATCATCATTATCATAATGATGATAATCATTTATCAATTACATTTTCATTTCTTTGAATAAGATAAAAATCGTCAAAAGGTGTTCTTCATGATGTAAATTAGAGTCAAATGTGTAACTGGTTACTGCACAGGGTCAAAGGTCATATATTGTTTCAATCTATCTTCCCTAGATCCATGATGATCAAGGAGACACAATTTAATCTTGACATATGAATAGATCATAATGGGAGAAGTATATAAATGGGAGAAGCATTTTACAAAATAATATATCGTGTAATGCATTATTCGCTATGTAAACCACTATCATACGTATCACCTAATTCGTCTAAGTGACGAATTAAAGTCTAGTATTTATTTTGTTTTTGTATGGAAGAATTTATTATTATTCTTCCATAAACTTGTTCGCAGGATATCTTAATAATGGAACAAGCCATTGTCATGAAACTTGGCCTGAAGATAGATCTTAGTCCAACTTAGAACTGCCTGACTTTACAGCGACGCCAGGTCATCGTGATGTCATCATGACGTCAGTATGTGAAATGTCATTAATGGTCGTACCTCAGCCATGCAATATCAATTTCAATTCAAATTTGACATAAAATCATGCTTAGGTCATGCGTCAGAATTTTAGCCCACGCACATGCGCCTTCCATTTCAGACGTGCGCGTACGCGCGCGTCAAAAAGAAATAAGAATTTAAAGTGCTTAAAACCCCAAACCAAGTAATTTTCTATACGTTTCAGACAATTTTAAGCGTTTCAAACATTTCCGCGCATGCGGGTCGGTGCGCGCGTATTTGCACGCATAGCGTACGTGGAACGGAGAAATTCCCTTTTTTGCATTTTTTGGATTCCTGATACTTTCCTCAACAATACCTGTAAATTTCAGTCAATTTTGACACATGATGGAATAAGCGGGCGTCAAAGATAACGCGCGCGCACACATTTGCAATTTTTTAAAACAAAAACATGCCTATGTTTAATTGATCATAACTTCTATAAGTGCCCGGATAATCCAATTTCTTTTAATAACTGGATTAAGTATGAGTTGTATATATTATTTCATACATCGTTTTGGCTTATCGGATTTTCCGATATCATCATATTGCTCGTTCAAGTCAAAACTTTTAATTTTAATAGATTTTAATTCATTAAGTAAATAATGACAATGCACGTTGGACCATATATCGTTCATCTTTATTCGAATTTCTCCAAAAAAAAAAATTATTGTGTTGTTGCTGAGGTTATTTTTTAAACTACTTGTGACATTTATTTTCCATTTTGATGACGGGATCATGACGAAATTTGTGGTCAAAGACGACGAGTCGAAATCAAACTTCAGTTTTTACACGCACTTATGATGACGATCGAACTCAAATGATCGCAGTAAAATTTTAAACGTCCCACAGAAGTCTGCCGTCACTATAAACGCGTCTTAGATTGGTCTTCACTTGTGCTCGTCAACAATTGTCTTACCGCTGGAGACTTGGAGATGTCTTTTCTCTAACTGCTTTTGATTCTTTATTTATGCTTCAAATTTGTCAGATCAAAATTGGATAAAATGACCCTTCGCAAGTCTGATCTTAAATTTATCGACCTTTGATACTCCAGACCTACAGGCAAACGATTTGGATTACATATTTTATGATCCCATGGGCAGTGCAAACTACCTCGCACTTTTGGTCATCTTAACGTGTATTCTTTGCTCAAGGCCCCAATTCAATTCCAAATTTCCAACGTTATTTAAATTACACGAGGGTTTGTATCTTTTTACAAAATACACGATAAACAATTAGCCGAAAATAACCTCGTGTCAACTTTAGCTGAATTAATGCGGGTATTATTCGATGGTAAAAAGTTTGTGAAACGACTTTGAATTAAAGGGAGACAAAAATCTTTTCTCAAAGTTTGTTTGTTGATTCAGGGAAGCAGGGTGCGATCCAGCCGGGGGCGATTCTCAACAACATGAAGCAAATAGTAAGCATCTAAAAACTTCAGATGCCTGTTTGATTATGATTTAAATTTGAGTGTATGCCTCAATCATAATATATAGAGAATATAACCACTAATTTCGCTGAAACGATTCTCCTCCCCGTTCTTCTTCATCTTCTACTTCCTAGTTGTAGTAGTTGGAGTAGTAATAGCAGCAGTATCATAATAATCATTGTTATATTTATAATTATAGTAAATATCGTAATTATAATCATTATTATAGTAAGTGTGTGTTATTGTTGTTATTCTTATAGTTATTTGTATGCTTTTTCTTCTGATCATAATTATCGTACAGACAATACGTCATGTGCCAATAATTTATTGCTATGATACATCCAAGATGTCTACCAAAACTGTCAATTCGTTGCTGAAATAATCAAGCCAAAAGAAGAAACATTAGAATTTCTACTTTAAATTGAAATAAATTATATAGGAGAAATAAATAGAGAATACAATCATGATTTTGGAACTAGGGGATTAACATGGACATAATGCACTTGTTTACATGACCACATTATCTCTTATTCATTCTACCTCCAATTTTTCAGACTGTTTTCAAAACAATATCATGTTTGTCGATCATAGTTCTACACCCACAACAAAAAGTGAGTCATTTGACACATTTAAGCATAATTTTCGTGAGTCAGGTGTAAATTGACTCATTAGTAACAACCAATGAGTCTCTATTGACTCATTTATATTTCACCAGTGTGTCAATCATGAGCTGACGCATTTGCAAAATGCTTCGACTGACTCACATGGTCGTAAAAAATGAGTCAAGATCGACATAAGAGCATTTTAGAAGAAAAAAGTGAGTCAACTTGAAAGTGAGGCTGTATGCATTCGCGCGCATGCTTTCGTTACGTCATCCAAAATGCGCATTCTCGAGCCATATTTGAATTCCCGATCGACGACGCGACGTCGCAATCTTATATCTTGGATTCAGAAGAGTTTTGACTGCAGCTAGTGAAAAATTGGTACGCATAATTATTCATATGGTTTTAAACGATGCTTTTTATGACTGGATTCGTGGGCTTATTATACAAATGATGCATGCGTTCATTTTACGATATCCGCACTCGAGTTGATGAGGCTGTGTGTAACTTAACTATCACTATGAACATGACTGACAATGAGAGCGGACAAAATATACAGTTCCTCAGGTAGACAAAGGAACATCCCTTCACTGCTATTATGTAAAAATGTGTAGAACAGGTGTCACATGCATATTCACCTTTTTACATAATAGCTGTGAAGGGATGTTCCTTTGTCTACCTGAGGAACTGTATATTTTGTCCGCTCTCATTGTCAGTCATGTTCATAGAGTATAGATTCTACTGTATCGCACGAAGCCGTGTCGAATGAAAACATGCATGATCTTGCATCATTGTTTTATACAACGAAACTCCTAGATCCTTGTTATTTGATGTAAAACGAATCAATTCAAGATTGTTTCGTGACAGTATGGGTGACAAATAAATCTCAAGTTAAGGCTTAATTTAGTGCGTACAAAGTAGATTTTTCAGATTCGGGTAGCGGGACCACCGATTACATCGCTAAAATGTGATATTTTAGGATATATTTTCCATTGCAAATGTGGACAGTGACTCTGGCATGGTATGGTATGTGTGTGATAGGCCTAGGGAGTAGGGGGGTCTATGTCATGATGCACCCACAACAAAAAGTGAGTCACCCTTACTCAAATTGATGAGTCACTGGTTTGTCCGTACAGTGAAACACTTGAAGGATCGTGTGAGTCACTATGACTCGATACAAATGAGTCTTATTTATCTAAGACTCATTTGTATCGAGTCATAGTGACTCACACGATCCTTCAAGTGTTTCACTGTACGGACAAACCAGTGACTCATCAATTTGAGTAAGGTTGACTTACTTTTTGTTGTGGGTGTATGTAGCTTGATGTCTCATGGTAATTTAAGCAATCTAAGCAACAATTTCTGAATTTCAGCGACAATCGTTCGCCTTAGCTGCTCTTTAAAGGTGAAATTCAAAGAAAATCACAAATATGTCAACTAATGTATCACTAGAAACTGGTAAGCTAACAGATTGCCATCGTACAAGTTTTAGGTCAACTACATATCGGGTGATTTATAAAAATACAAATACAACCACCTCCATAGCAGCTGGAATATACGAGAGATTCGCCGGAAAAATAACGATGTTTCAATGACACAATCGCAAAGCTATTATTTGTCAAATTATAATGAGTTTAATGTATAAATGTAATGGCATGTCAAACCATTCAAAAGGGATATGACCCGATTCTGATAACTAAAATCTTTTGCTTGTAAATACACAGGATAGGGGTTAATTAACAATCAAAGAAACCAGACTTTCAAATTGAAAAACCCCCGGAATGATATTAAGGACGGCATTTGTTCCCTCTTGAAACGCCAAACATACCGCGTAGTGTGCAGCTGAATATACAATGGCGTCTTATTTTGCTTACAAGCGACAGATTCCTTTATTTTTGTATCGCTGCATTTGTCATCAAATTAAACCATGCGCGGGGTTTAGAGTGAGGCAATAGATTATACATTTAGCCTGACGGTAGTGAAGTAAGAGAAAGAACTCAAGAGAAGATGAAAACACAGGCATTGAAAAAGTGTGAGATGTCATGGGACATCGTCTGCTTGTGCAAATCATGTCCATACTGTGATCTCACACATCTCAGCAGCGTTCGGAGAGCTCTTCAGGTGCTATGCCGGGGCTGTATTTAAGCGTTTTGTAATTTATAATAATCATTACTTCGAATGTGTCCACGCATTGAATTTTGATAACCTTGTCGAATCAAAGCTTCAACTTTGCAATAATGAAAATAAAGTTAGTTTTTAAAATTAATGAATATCTACTTTAACTCATAGCCTGCCATAAGGCTCCATGCACGCTATTGTTAAGGTGCCATGTACACGCTAGCAAGCTATTGCTCCTCTGCTTCTTGCATGATTGCACGCATATGTAATAGCAGTTATTGTTCATGCCCATTGGACTTTGCCTAATGTTTTGCACGCGCTATTGATAGTACCATCGCGTTAATCCGATTATCTCGTTATAAACTTGGCACTGGGGGATTTGGAGCTTGGCACTGCAGGGATTAACCCGGTGGCAGGATAAGAGTTAATACTATTATGACGTGCAGTAACAAATGGAAATTTTAGAACTCATGATAAATTCGTTTAACAGTTCATTCCACTTGGTTAAATCTATTGTTCGGGTTATTTAGCAGAACGAGATAGAAATTGACATTCTCATGGCTAATGTTTTTTGCGTTAGTAGTTGTTCATCGTCTCTACAATGCTATTTGAACAATATTTGGTGACAAAAGACGGCATTTCTATGTGGCGTCAAAAGCCGTCAAATAACAAAAAACATGGCACATAAAAAGATCCTCAGTACTGGGTCTGATTTAAAGGAAACTTAATTTGAACCCGGCCCATATTCTGTCTGTCTCTCTCTCTCTGTCGCTCTCGTTTGTCATTGCCTTCATTTTCCCTCGCTTACTTCATTCTTACCACGGAATATGTAATATGTATACACGTGTATGCCTCAATCATTGGGAGTATACTCACTAATATCGCTGAAATGATTCTTCTCCTACCCCTTTTTCTTCATTTATTTCTTCTTAGTAGTTGTAGTAGTAGTAATAGCAGCAGTATCATAATAATCATTGTTATATTTATAATTATAGTAAATATCGTAATTATAAACATTATTATAGTAATTAAGTGTTATTGTTATTATTCTTATAGTTATTTGTATGCTTCTTCTTCTTATCATTATTATCGTATACACAATACGTCATGTGCCAATAATTTATTGCTATGATACATCCAAGATGTCTACCAAAACTGTCAATTCGTTGCTGAAATATTATCAAGCCAAAAGAAGGAACATTAGAATTTCTATTTTAAATTGAAATAAATTATATAGGAGAAATAAATAGAGAATACAATCATGATTTTGGAACTAGGGGATTAACATGGACATAATGCACTTGTTTACATGACCACATTATCTCTTATTCATTCTACGTCCAATTTTTCAGACTGTTTTCGAAACAATTTCATGTGTGTCGATCATAGTTCTATGTAGCTTGATGTCTCCTGGTAATTTAAACAATCTAAGCAACAATTTCTGAATTTTAGCGACAATCGTTCGCCTTTGCGGCTCTTTAATACTATTATGACGTGCAGTAACAAATTGAAATTTCAGAACTCATGATAAATTCGTTTAACAGTTGATTCCACTTAGTTGATTCTATTGTTCGGGTTATTTAACAGACCGAGATATAAATTGACATTATCATGGCTTACGACTTTGCATTAGTGTTCAGCGTCTCTACAGTGCTATTTAAACAATATTTGGAGACAAAAGACGGCATTTCTATGAAGCGTCAAAAGCCGTCAAATAACAAAAAAACATGGCACATAAAAAGATCCTCAGTACACGGTCTAATAATTAAAAGAACACTTAATTTGAACCCGCCCATATTCTCTCTCTCACTCGTTTGTCATTGCCTTCATTTTCCCCCGCTTACTTCATTCTTACCACGGAATATGTAATGTGTATGTGTAGGCCTCATTATGTTAATTAGGGTCAATGGTCAAATTGTCTCAATATATCTTCCATACGTCCATAATTATCAAAGCTAAACAGTAGAAACTTGACATATGGATAGATCATAATGGGAGAAGCAATTTATATAACAATATGACATCGTGAAAATGCATTCTTCATTATGTAAATCATTAGCATACGTATCACCTAATTCGTCAAAGTGACGAATTAAAGTCTAGTTTTTATTATTTTTATTATTATCATAATTATCATTATCATTATCATCATCATGATTATCATGATCAATGTCAGTAGAAGTAGTAGTACTAGTAGTATTAGTAGAAGTAGCAGTAGTAGTAGTAGTAGTAGCAGCAGTAGCAGCAGTAGTAGTAGTAGTAGTAGTAGTAGTAGTAGTAGTAGTAGTAGTAGTAGTAGTAGTAGTAGTAGTAGAGGAGGAGGAGGAGTAATAGTATCATCATTACTATAATTATTATTATCATTATGATTATTATTATTATTTCCTAAACAGCAACTCGAGAAGGCACAGGGGGCTTGGGATGAGACACTGATGGCAGAATGGGAGAAATACATTGACAACTTGAATGTCTCCCTCTCCGACGACTTACGGCAAGTTCGAGAGCAAGAGATGGACCAAGAAACAGAGGTCTGTCGAATTATTTTCCTTCTCCTTCCTCTTCATCTTCTTCTCTTTCCTCTTCTTCAACTTCTTTTCCTTGTTCTCCTTCTTCCTCTTCTTGTTTTGTTCTTCTTCTTCAACTTCTTTTCATCTTCTCCTTATTCTTCTTCTTCTTCTTCTTCTTCTTCTTCTTCTTCTTCTTCCTCATCTTCTTCAACTTCTTTCCCTTCTTCTTCTTCTTCTTACTCTTCTTCTTTTTTTCTTCTTCTTTCTTCTTCTTCTTCTTCTCCTACTTTATCATCATCTTCTTCTACTTCTAACTTCCCTTTTTCCTCTTCTTCTCCTTCTTCTTCTTCCTCTTCTTCTCCTTCTTCTTCTTCTTCTTCTTCTTCTTCTTCTTCTTCTTCTTCTTCTTCCTCATCTTCTTCAACTTGTTTTCCTCTTCTTTTGATTTACATATGCCTTTCAATGAAACAACGCCAGCACCCTGTTTATCAATACACCCTGAGATGCTGATGGATTCATTTAAATCCAATAAAATATTTATCTCTTTATTTCAGGAGAACGAACTAACGAGGATGTTGACTCGCATCAAGGGATTCGGTGTAAGTGAATTCGCCTCCGAACTCAGGAAACTCAAAGGAGATATCAACGTCAAAGATCAGGTCAGAAAATTTAAGGTCGACTTCAAACACGATCGCAAAACTTTCGAGAAATCAACCCAGTCGCAATTTCAATACACAATCGTACATGTCCCAAAGAAATAATTTTTGGATTACGTTATCCGTCATTATCAGGTTCGTTATTTCAACAGGTGATGACAAGGCTACTGAAATTGCCTCGATTGATTTTTCGAAAGTCTTTGCGATCGTCAGTTTATAATCATGTATTCTAAAGACATGGGAGAGGTGACTTCTTATTTTTAATTCTTGGAAAAATATTGAAAAAACTAATGCAACCTTTAAAAAAGTTGCTCCGAATGAAAGGAATGAAAGCAAAAACATTAGAGAATCAGATTAACATTAGGAACAAAGTTATTAAAGTTCAAATTTGAAATCAGTAGACCTATACATTACTAAAACACGAACAAGCCAGATCGGTAATGTAATCGGTAATGATATAGTAGTGGATCAATAATTCGTCCAATCTAAAACACTAAATAACCTAATTATCATATTTTTTTAATGTGTAACTAAGGCTCGATATTTTGGTTTTGGGAGGACCTCTAATAATGTCGGCATAATTTCACAAGTTTCTTTCGTTTATTTCGCAATCATTATTTTACTGTGATAAGAATACTTTGAATACTTTAAAAAATAATTATTTGATTACAATGCTTTAATGAGAATACTTTTAAATGGATTATTTTACTTTGATGGGAAGAAATCTCGGTTCATCACTGTTCTTTTATATTAATGACATTTATGACGCAAGTAGAGGTCTCGTGGTCGAGTGGATAAGTCATGTGACTGTGGATCACATGGTTAGCAGTTCGAGACCCACCGGCCGCGGCACTATATTATGTCCTTTGGCAAGACATTAATCTATATTTGCCTCTCTCCACCCAGGCGATGTAAATGGGTACCTGGAAGGAATCTATTCCCTCAACGCTTACGCCTTAGGCCAGCTGGGCTATAGCTACATGTAGGGTAATGATACCAATCTGTAGGCGCTTTGAGCATCCCTTGAGATGGATACGTGTGCAATATAAATGTAGCTATTACGGTCAAACCTGCTTTAGTGATCACCTGCCTGCAAAGACCACCTGTCTATAAAGACCACATTTTTTGTTTCCCTTGAAAATGGTTTCTCATTGAAACATGTACTAAAGGAACCTGTCTACAAGGACCACCTGTCTACAAAGACCACTTTTTGTGTTTCCCTTGAGTGGTCGCTATAGACAGGTTGTATTATTATTATTATCGTAATTATCATTTTTATTATTTTCTTTTGGATAAACAGAACGATACGCTTGTTGCTCGTATCATGGACCTCGAGGCTCAACTGCGCAAGGAGCGGGAAGCCCATGTCGACGCTCTAAGTCGTCGCGATCTGGAGATCGAGGAGGTTAAAGAAACCGTGGCCGTGCGCGTCCAGAAGTACAACGACCTGCTCCAGATCAAACTCCGTCTCGACAAGGAGATCGCGACCTTTCGCGCCTTGCTCGAAGGAGGGGAAGCGAGGTGTGTACTAGTTGGAAAATAATCCTTGGGGTTTTATTGCAAAAGTTCTAGTTGTATATTCATCAACGACTCCTTTAAAGGGCGTTGCAGGGATTTACACTGTTAAAATTTCGAAACTTGTGAAGGGCAAACATTTTATTTAAAGAAAACAGACAGATGGGTTAACCAACAGCCAAGCCTATGATAGGGAAGTTACTGCCCCATACTGCTGCAGCTGACCTGAGATGGCATTATGCGGCAGTGTTTCTACTACAATATGGCTTTAACACATAGAAACGTCCAACTTTTTTTGCAATTTAGAATACATGTAATAACTGCCAAAGTGATGGAGGTGCTTTATAAATACTTTTTTGTTTGTCCTCTTAAAAAGAATACTTCCATCTGATTATTGTAGGATATATCGGCGATGCATGCATGAATAATGATTACATAACTTTCATGAACATATATCAAGCATTCGTCTTGATAAGTGTTACAGTTTTGTAACAAATACCTTTATCTGCCCATGCGCAGATAGTACTTCTGAAGTGGCTTACATACTCCGCTGTCGAGAGCATCAATTTCCACGTCGCCCAAGCGTTAAACAATTGATTTACCTACTCATTATAAATTAAGAAAGAGAGCCGAGTTGAGGGAATCTTCAAATACTCCCGTGTCTAGACTCTAGAGAATCATTGGTTGTTAAAAGTGCCTTTCCCATATTCCCCAAACGTTAAACGATTCTTAATATTTACCTACTCATTTCCGGTTAAGAAAGAGATATTGTTGTTAGATTATGTTTTAAGGCAATTCAGTAAAAACTGACTATTTATGCCTTCAAATACTGCCGTGTCTAGAGAGTCATTTGTTGTTGAAGGTGCCTTTCCCATACTCCCCAAGCTTTAAACATTTCCCTTATTTCAGGTTAAGAAAGAGAGCCGTGTTGAGCGAGTCTTCAAATACTCTTGTGTCTAGAGAGTCATTTGTTGTTAAAAGTGTCGTTCCCATATTTCCCTAGCGTTAAATGGATCCGGTAACTTTGTCTCAGATTCTGAAACAAAATCCTGGATTTAGCCCATGCTGCAATGATAAGTATACACCTTTAGGTCAGTTAGGAACCCCCTGACTTTTACAAGCTGATCGCCTGTCTGATTATTAAGATATTTATGATTGATGCACGTAGGGCCGAGCATCTCGGATTTAACAGTGTTAAACGATGCCTTTAAACATTTGATTATACACCCTATTTCAGGTTAAGAAAGAGAGCCATGTTGAGTGATTCCTTTCAAGAAGACACACCTCCTCGTGAGCAGCCACAACCCAAGCGACGTCGTATCAATGATGAAGTTCAGGTTACGAGATCATCGACCACCAGCGGACTCGTGTCCATCGTCGAGACCGACAACGATGGCAACTTTATCAAACTGCACAACCATACCGACTCGGTGAGTATATGTGATTGTATTCATAATTATTATTTTCATGATTTTCTTTCCTTCTGTTCCCTTCTAATGTTATAAAATGACATTTTAACTTAAGCATGGAGATAGCCTTCGACAGAATTTTAGCCTTTGCTTGCCCCTCCACACTATATTTAATTCACCCCCCCCCCCCTTTCCCCGCTTATGTACATGAGGGCCTACATTTTATATCTATCTATTTATTATGTGCATGTTTTTATAGCTTGTATTTCTATACGTTTTATTGTTGTTATATTTTCATTAGTGCATGCCCCCCCCCCCCCCACTCAGTGTTATTTAGGGTACGCATATGCTTGTTCCCTCCTTTTGAAAACACCCCCTAAGTCCGGTGTGTAAAACGGACGTTTGTGTACTACGAGCCGGACTTTGGTGCGTGAAAAGTACCCCTTTACTGGACATTTTGGTAACACGCATGGTATCCCTCCGATCACGGAGTGGGGGGGGGGGGGGGTGGGCGGGGTGCATGAAACTAAACTTGAACTATGTTGTTTTTGAGAACGACCTGTAGATGTCTGATATATTTGCATTTAATTGTGGATAATGAATCAAGGATTAAATAAGAATAACACAAGGGTAAAACAAGCTAGGGCATTTAAATGGAGCAGTTAAAATGAAGTCAGATTGCATGCATTCCTCAGAAGCAAAAGATGTTCTTGGACGTATACCTGACATGGTTGGACCTAATAATTTTAATGTGCATTTTTCTTCTTCTCCTCCTCTTGTTTCTTTTATTCTATATTTCGTCACCATCATCGTATTCCTCACCTTATTCTCATGATCATCGTGGCTTATCATCATCATCATCATCATCATCATTATCGCCACTATTACCCAATCATCGAAATTTTCACGATCGTCATCACTATTATCATTCGTATTATCAACGTATATTATCATCATCATACCAAAACACCGACATCAATATGTCTATCATCATCATCAACACCACCACCACTACTACCATCATCCTCCTCATCATTATAATCATCACCACATCACCACCATCATCAACATCATCATCCTCATCACCCCCAACACCCAAATAATCGTCATCCTCATCTCCATCATCCTCATGCTCACCATCATCATCATCATCATCATCATCATCATCATCATCATCATCATCATCATCATCATCTTCATCATGACACCACCACCAATACCACCACCACCCAAACAGGACCAATCCATTGGAGGATGGGAACTCCAGCGTATTGTTGACGGAGGGCTCGTCGCGACCTTCACGTTCAACAACAGGTTCTCGATGAACCCGGGTCATGAGGTCACGATCTGGGCCTCGGGCAGTGGGAACAAGGTTCAAAACCCTCCCTCAGATGTGGTATCTAAGGACACGGAGAACTGGACGAAAGGGGACAGCACGGAGACGCTCCTCGTACGCCCTGATGGAGAGGTATGTGATGTGATCCAAGATTTGGTCTCAGATACTTTTTAACATTCGGACTTAAAGGGGGTGTAGCATTGCAAATACTGGTAAACGCCATCTACGACTTATTTTGGACAACTGCGCCTAAACGAATTGACTTGATTAACGGTCAGCGCGCGCTAGCGTTCGCGAAACGGACCGAAGTTCTTCTCACGCTTCGGTTTCGAGTATGTTGCACGCGCGTGAATATTTCGGTCGCGTCGTTCGTAGTCGTATTATACCCGATTGTCCTTTTTTTAAGTCACGAATGCATAATGCTGATTTTAAATGATGATTATTTTCATGACCCAGTTTCATAAATTGGTATTTAGGCGAGGAGTCAGTCGAAGGAACAAAAACAATATAATGTTACAAATGTACCGCCTAATAATCTTGCTTCCCGCGCAGCCTTTCGGTGTGACTCGTTTTTCAACATTTATCTAGTTAAATAGCACCTTTGAAACAGTACCATTATTTTGCTGAGATAAACAGTGCCTAACCCAATGTAATCGCGAGGCCAGCATTTAAGTGTATCTTTAAAGATAAAGTTGAGTTCTGGTCATGCAATTGCAATGTGAAAGAAACGTTGTGGAGTCGATCAGAAAAGGTTGATCATCTAGCATATAAGTATTGGTGTGTACTGCAAGGTTCTAGAATCATCAAAATGATAAGGAATTTGGCCCAGTCTTGATAAATTTACAAGCACTGTACACAGAAAGATGTATATGGGGCTACACGAACATGTGGCATAGCAATCCGTCCCGATTTTTATGTTGTTACATGCGATAACTAGAATATGAAAGCATTTGAAGAGCCATTCTTTTCAGGGAACATTTTCAATCTGATATTCGTCCACACTTGCATAATAACAATGATAACGCTCACAATTGTGTGTGCACCTTTTCCCAGAACTCAACATTCTCTTTAAGTCGAAAACTGTAAGGGGTCTTACACAATGAAGCATGGCTTAATCACTTCATTTATTTTCCCATCATTAGGTGATGGCTAAATGCACTGAACTACGAGAGCACGTCCATGGCGAGTTTATCGAGGTAAGATATTAGCTGATTTTTTTTTTGTTCAATTGTGAGAAGCAGCTACATGTATTTTATTTTTATAAAAAAATAGAATAAAGAGAATAGTCTGGTAGTTGTTGCTGTAGTTGGTAATTCATTTTGCATTTGACATCTCAAAGCCAACATAAGAAGCTCCATTTTCTGTGAATTTAGTAAAGATTTTTAGCCTTTTTAGTACCATTGAGCCAATAATTCGTCCCTATTTTCACGAAGTGGCGGTAGTGAATGAAAATCGCATACAATTTGCGTGCGGATTTTCCTCACTACAGTCGCTTCGTGAAAACAGGAACGAATTGTTTGAATATGTAATATCTATGGAACCTAAAAAAGAAAAACATATACATGTACATGAAGTATTCAGTCATTCTCTCTCTCTCTCTCTCTCTCTCTTTCTCCTTTTCTCTATCTTTCACCCTCTCTCTTTCTCTATCTTTCATTCTCTTTCTCTCTCTCTTTTTCTTTCCCCATCTTTCTCTCTCTCCCTCTTTCTCTTTCTCTCTCTCTCTCCCTCCCTCCTTCTCTCTCTCTCTCTCTCTCTCTCTCTATCTCCCTCCCTCTCTCTCTCTCTCCCTCTCTCTCTTCTTGTTTTCATTCTCTCTTCTACAGACGGAAGCCAGGGAGTTCCGACCATGTTTGGTAATGTGATCAGGTATCCCGGTGACGGCTGGAAGTTTCTAATCAGTATCAGTTTGTCAGTCATTCACTGAAATATATCGATTAACCATTGTCAGATCCAGGGTTGTTGTTGCTTTGTTTTGTTTTTAGCCGATTTTGAGTACTCGCAGTGAAATCTTAGGCTAAGTAAAAAAAAAAACATACATGTTTAGCGTCCCCCGCCCGCTTCCTTTTTGGGGGCCGCCTCCTTTTTTTTTCTTTTTTTTAAATAATTTTTTTAAATAATTTGATATTCTTCAATGAATTAAAACATGAAAAACATACTGCTAAAATGATCTATTTCTGTTGTTTTTTTTTAATTATTTTTTTTAAATACCGGCGGCTATCTTGAAAAATAGCCCGACTGTCCGGAAAAATGTACCGAGCGGCCATTTTGAAAGAAAAAAAGGGAAAAAAAAGGGCCTCCTCCTTCCTATTTTTCAAAAAACAGGACGCTAAACGTGTTTTTTTTTTTACCATAATTGCGAGAAATTTATTGTTTTTTTCTCAATGATTGTGACCTGTTAAATTTGTAATGATTATTATGCATTTATTGGAAAATCAAATACAAAATATTCAAACAACAATAAAAGTATATACTATCATAGATTTACATTTTAAAAATGTGTCAACTGAAATACAAAAGAGTACATAGATATCATGAAAAGCTTGAAAGTATGAAGGTAAATCAAAGAATCTAGATGAATATAGAGGCCAAAAGTTTACTATCATAAGCATGAATGCTCGAGTCGATTCAATAGCACTCAAGGATAGTATTTTGACTAAAATACTGTGGGTGAACTTTCGAATGGAATATATAGGACACGAAAGAGCAAGAGTCAACTATTTCAGGGTTCATGCTCCCTTTTGTATAACCCTGAAATGAATGTTCATGATTTTTTTATACATTTTGGAAAATCCTATTTTGTAGAACGCTAGAGGGCGTCACAAAATGAGACGAACCAGAGCCATTGTGAAAGGTCACTGACAGGTGAATATCTCATCAAACCAGCTTTCAATTAACATAAGAAAAACGGGATCATGGGGGACCAATGGTCACGTACTGATTAGGCATTGTTTGCTATTTAGAGGGCGCAGAGTAGCTATGAATAGTGCAGTGAGGCATTAATAACCGCGTTTTGAAATTAATTTGATATTGTGTTTTGTATATCTTGTTACTAGCAGTTCATTCAATGTTTAACACTTTTAGAATGATTAGTTGCTTTGGACTAGAGAAATTGTAGGTTCGTATTTTGGGCTCGACCCGGGGGCTCGACCCGGGGGCTCGACCTAGGGGCTCGACCCGGGGGATTCCTTGTAATGCTGGAGCGCCGTAAGAGCAGTATAAAGCAAGGGTAACAAATTGTGGAGGGCCAGGAGTGTCGAGTCTGACAGACAAGAGCGCTGTACAAGAACCCACTTTTAGTTGTATTATTATTTGTGTTAATAGTGTTTATAGTCATGAGGTGGACATTAAATTTTAGTTTAGTTATGAGATTTCCATTTCAGTCACACGGACATTGATTAACGATAAAGTGGTGTGGAATCGATAAGAAAAATTGATCACGTAGCATATAAGTATTGGTGTGTACTGCAAGGTTCTGGAATCATCAACATGATAAGAAGTTGGCCAAGACTTGGTAAAGTAGCAAGCACTGTACACAGAAAGATGTGTAGGGGACTACACAAACATGTGGCATAAAAACCGGGCCTCATTTTTAAACTGTTACTTGTCATATTTAGAATATGGAGGCGTTTGAAGAGCCATGCTTTTCAGGGAACATGTTTTCTCTGATGTTCTTCCACACTTGCATAATAACAATGACAACGCTCACAACTTATTTTTCACCTCCCCCCTGAACTCAACCTTCTCTTTAAATCAATTGCAAAGATAATTAAAAAGTGTGCATTTTTACCCAAACATTTCGGAATTTTTTAGTTTAAAGCTACCATGTTTGTTTCCAATCTTTATTTAGGGTTGTCTGGTCTTTGTATTTTTTATACATATATATTTTGTTATGTGTAATTAAAACTTTTAATCTTTGAATGTTAGCTTTGTCTTTGCTATGTTGTTATTGTTTGGTTTCGCATATTTATGTGACGTAATGCTTGAATATATTGCACTCTCCTATTACTTTCGAGCACTTTCGACTTTTTTTTATGAGGGTAAATATCTTGACAAGACCGGCTTTGTCTCTTATGGTACCTTGATTCTATGTATAATGATTTGAATATGTGCTGTATTTAGGATTTGTATGTGTATTTGCTTTTATTGGAATTAAATGAACTTGAAATTGAACTTTATTCTTGATTTGCAAACTGAATTTTGGGAGTCATTATTCTTTTAGTGTTTCATTTTAGTGTTCTTTCATATTTTCGTTCAGTTTCTTTGTAGTATGAAATATTTTTTAAATATCAAGAGATTTTCCTACAACACAATCAAATGACCGTTGAATCACAGTTGAAGTTGAATATTTTTTTGATTGTTAAGACAGATGTATATTTTATTCAAAATCTTTTAATAATGAAATATGTTTTTTAGACAAGAAGATACATTCAGTAAAGCGTAATTATTGAGTAAGCTTACAATGATAATTGACTATCAGGAAAGTAAAAGTATCAGCAAAGTAGTAGTAGTACTAGTAGTAGTAGTAGTAGTAGCAGTAGTAGCAGTAGTAGAAGTAGGCATATTATTGGTAGTGGTTGTAGTGGTTATAGTAGTAGCAATACGTCGCCGCCCCCACAAATACAACAACAAAAAATGCAATAAATTATCAATAATTCATTGCATTTTGCCCCGACCCCTAACATAAACAAATCCTTTATGTGGGCATGCCTTGAACCATAATGCATGGCCCTACAGAGGAATTGTTCATATTGGGGACTGTGGGGGGGGGTGCAATGAATTATTGATAATTTATTGCAATTTCTTTGTTTTTTTTGTTTTTTTGCCTTGTGGGGGCGGCGACGTGCCGTAGCCCCCGCTGTGTACAGTCATCATTCAGTGGCTAAGCAATGGGTTCGTTACTTGTGAGGCCCCAGAATAAAAACCGCGTCGATCAGCTATAATATTATATATTATATAATATATTGCCCTTTTGTGAGTCATTAATCCTTATTACTGTCAGTTATGACTTAATGACGTAGGTCCCCTAGTGTATTAGCATAGTAGCACACACATACTTTAGCAGTCACGCAAGACAAACACTCGTAAGTTATTATTCAATACAATCTAAGAATGTATACTATTATTTAGATCTATTATGAATAAATCAATGTCAAAATCATTCCATAAATTGGGGTAAAAATAATTATTCCAGCTTTATGACCAACGGTGTAGTATTTATTAGTAGTTGTAATAGAAGTAGAATTGGTGGTTGTAGTAATAGTAGTAGTAATAATAGTAGTATTAGTGGTTGTAGTAGGGGTAGTAGCAGTAGTAGTTGTAGAAGTAGTAGTAGTAGTAGTAGCAGCAGCAGTAGTAACAACAGTAATAGTAGTAGTAGCACTGTAGCAGTAGAAGCAGCATCAGTAGTAACAGGAGTAATAGTATAGTCGTATTGGTTGTAGTAATAATTGCATTAAAAGTACATGTAGTAGATGTAGTGGTTGTACTGGACGTAGAAGTAGTAGTAGTAGAATAAGTAATAGTAGTGGTAGTAGAAGTAGTTGTAGTAGTGGTAGTAGTAGTAGTAGTAGTAGTAATACTAGTAGTAGTAGTAGTAGTAGTAGTAATACTAATAGTATTATTATAAGTAGTAGAAGTAGTAACAGTATAATAAGTTGTAATAGAAGTAGTAGTAGTAGTAGTAGTAGTAGTAGAATTATTATCATTATTATTATTATTATTATTAATAGTAGTAGTAGAAGTACTAGTAGAAGTAGCAGCAGAAAAGCTAGTAGCTTTTGAAGCACTATAAGTAGTAACAGTTGTTGTTGTAGATGCCCGTGTTGTTGATGTAGAGTCGTTAAATTCAAAGAAATTTACGTGGTATCATCGTGATCTAAATCAATTTAAAGTAATAAGCACAAAACACTATGACGTGAGAACGCAATTTATACCTTTTCTCCCTGTGTATATATCCACAATTTCATCATGTGTTTAGCGGGCAACCCCTTCGCTACTAGGTATTGATCCTTAAACCTTTCACATTGGGTGTCATTGATGAGTCTCCCGTTTGACACGGTGTACTTTCCCCACGCGAAGTGTCTCGTCCGGGTGAGCGGAATCCCGAGCTCACGCATGCAGAACGACACGAAAATATCCTCCCACGGAAAGAGCGGGAGACGTTGTGCAGTGTCAAAAATCCTGGCCGCAACGTCTAACGAGAGAAAATACCCGGCTCCTCCCATGTAGTAGGAGTCGTAGTGAGTGAGGTTGTAGACGTGGGTCGGGGTATAGTATTTGGATTCTTTAGTGCGCACCACACGGACGCGTTTACCTTTCATACCGGCGGTGAAATCCTCAGGTGGCGACAGCAGCAGGAAGGTCGTGACCTTTTCAACATTTAGTATGATATCGTCGTCAGCTTTCATCATAAAGACAGCATTTCCGCAATAATTCGTCACCCATTTTAAAACCATGACCGTCTTTCGCGTAAGATTTAGATACGAATCGACGAAGTTCTCTTGCACTATATCCCCGTAGAGGGCGGACTCGGCTTCGATTTTAGCTTGCAAGGCGATATCTTTTGCCGCGCCGATCATGAATACGACACGAACCATTGAAGCGCCCTCTTCCGATGCTGGCCATGCCGATTCATTCCCGTAACTATTCCTAATGACGTCACGTCTCTCTCTATTCTGTGGAGCGGTGAGAACGCATATGACAAGAAGAATCTCCTTAGGAAGGTGTGGAGAAACGTTACATTTCTGATGAGGGTTGATAAGATATTCATAATCATGAATATCTACTTCAGCTATCCAATTATCTGTTGTAAACTCAGACTCAGAGTCAGAGCTCCTCTCGGTATCATACTCCATGACGTCATACTGAACCGCATTTCGTAAGGTCGAACTCTTGTAGCTGTCAGCTAATTTACTCGTGGGCATTGTTGCATTCTCCGTGGAGGCCATGCGCACAAACCGTAAATCTTTCATGAGCGCAGGTTCTGACGTATTAGCCGCACGCAGCGCATGCGCATGGAGTTGAACTCTCTCCTCGTACTGCTTCATGAGTTGCTTCAGGCGAAACACGTGTTCGTCCACAGTCTCAGGATCCCCCTGCGTAAAGCCTTCACGGGTCTGCCATAGAAGTATCGGCACCAAAGTGGAGATAACAATTACCCGAACCAACTGACGCAGAGTTCTCCTGACATTGGTCATTTTACTACCGCAGAGGGAGTTAAATCCGTTTTCATCAAGAGCCGTTTGCCTCAGTCTGTCATGTGGGGACAAAAAAAGAGTTAGTTTCAGTATTACGATGTATCCATTACCTATGAGTTGAGAATAATTTAATTGTTTTTATATCTATTCGTCTGACCTAAATGATCACAATCTTTTTCAACGGATTTTTGTTAATACCAGTTTGTAAATTATTAAACTAGTCCTTCGATTATTTGTGTAGGGGTGGGGGGTCCAATACGTTAACAATTTTGTTTGTGGAAATATACTTGATTACACGGCTATTGAAAGAGACGTCTATTACTATAAATTTTTGATCCACAATTCTCACATGTTAAAGCGAATTAATGATTTTCCAAACAAAAGGCTAGCAGATAATATAGGCCCTACTGTCATTGATTGGGGGAGTTTGGCCAACCCGGTTCAAGTTGGACACAATATGGCGACTGCTGCTTTGTTGGGCAAGGGCAAAACAAAATAATATACGCCATGTTGTGACCCAGTGAAACCAAGGGCGCGTTCATGCTTGATTTTGACGGCCAGAATCAGGCATCTGTTACGCGTTTAGTTTAAAACACGATTGCGTTCATGCTCACTTTTGTAGAATCACCGAAAAACGGCGATCACGATCGCCGATCGTAAACTCACAAAAAGATGCGTTTACAATTTGTAAACGCGTTTAAATGGGGTCAACGCACTGACTTCTAGTGGGTCTACGTAGCATGCGCACACATGTTTGCGAATCCAGCTGAAGGCCACCCAAGGAGAATTGCCTGGAGAAGTGAGCATGAACAGTGCACCGTGGAACTGCGATTACGATGAGCGTTTACGATGAGCGTTACAAATCGCTCATTCTGCCTTCAAAATCAAGCATGAACGCGCCCCAAGTTGGCCCAACTCTGTGTATAGATGGCTCTGCTCGTGGATATAGGGCAGCGCCCCCTCCACGTTCGTGTATAGTACGTCAAGGGTAAACCTATTTTGTCATGCTTTGATTAATCAAGAAGCCAAAAAGAATCTAAACGAGTGAATGTGGGCTTCTGCAACATTTACATTGTGACTACCAGGGTCAGTTGACGGTACAGAGAGACATCCTGAAAGATATGTATATACACTGTTGGTCATAATGGTGGAATCATTTTTTTTAACCCAATTTATGGAATGATTTTGACAATGATTTGAATAGGCAATTTCTAATTGATCTGGATAATAGGATATACATTCTCATGTTTTATTGAATAATAATTTGTGAGTATTTTTGACGTGACTGCTAAATAATGTGTGTGCTACTATGCTAATCAACTAGGGGACCTACGTCATAATTCATAACTGACAGTAATGAGGATTAATTCCTCATAAAAGGGCACTAATATAGCATATCGACACGGTTTTGATCCTGGGGGCTCACAGTAACGAGGCCATTGATAAGCCACTAAATCATGACTTTACGCAGCGGGGGCTAGGGTACGTCGCCGCCCCCCAAATAAAAAAAACAAAGAAAATGCAATAAATAGTCAATACTTCATTGTATTTTGACCCGATCCCCAACATATAAAATCCTCTATGTGGGCATGCCTTGATCCATAATGCATGGCCCTAAAGAGGGTTTTTTCCCGTTGGGGACCGGGGGGGGGGGATGCAATGAATTATTGATAATTAGACGAACATATGAAGTGAAAAAAATTACCGGTAGTCATTAAGTAAACATGGTCATTAGCAGGACATTTGTGTGTCCTGTTAACGATTGAACAATATAAGTACTGCCCTCTACGTACATTTACAGGCAGAGGAAACACAAGGGACTCCCAAGAAACAATACGTTTAATCAGTAGTCATTTGTTTAATTAGTAATATTGTTTTGAATTAAGGGCTAGGGTTAGGGTGATATATACCAGTTTTTTAAGATGTCCGGTTAATGTACCATTCGGGGTTGTATATAGATGCCCTGTTAATACAACATGTAGGGTTATATATACATATATATATATATATATATATATATATATATATATATATATATACATAATATAACGTAACAATATTATGTGCTTTCGGGCGAGAGTACATTATCTTCAACAAAAAAATATATAAATATAGATAGAGAGATAGATATATCAACATGCATCGGACAGGTGATGACCCCACCCCCCCCCCCCCCCATAAGTTGGACAAAATGAAAAGGTGGACCCAACCCCCTGTGCCCCTTTCGGATCCTCCACAGATTAATTAATAATTTTCAGAATAGTTTAAACGTGTACCTACCTGTCAGAGTCTAATAATCCAATTCACCAAGCCGAACAAACTTGAAGAGTCGGGATGTGTCAGCAGCACTTTCAGCAACTTCAGATATTTAAAGTAAATATCGGTGTACATGTAGTTCCGATTCTCCGGCGTATTATTGTTTATGGTTAACTACACGTCTCGTTTAAGTCTCATCAGGTTCTCATAGATCCGATCCGGCTAATAGGTTATGGTCTAGAGCATGTGCCTTTTAAGTCTCCACTTGCGTTTCGAGGATTTTGAAAATGATAATTTGTCATTAAAATTCTACGACCAATCACTAGATCATTTTCAAAACAATATAGAGCGACCAACATCCTATGAACCGTATTGAATGGATCAATAAACATAAATAACCGCCCATCATCATATGGTAGGGGAAATATGAATTTGGTTTTTCTTCAATTTTGACAAATTAATATTAATTGACAGGTTTAATTGGCAAGGTAAAGTCTTGATGATACACCTTTGTTTATCGTATTTTCATAATTAATGACGAGGTGAGATTTAGCATTCACGGAGTTGCACGTGGCCGTGGAGTTCCCGGTTCAAAATCCTACCCGGTTTGCCAACATTGTTCATGTATTATTGGCAAGTTAAAACGTAAAAGCCCGACACGACGCAATTCTAAATACATACAGAGCGAATTCTGTCTGTGTAGACGCGTTATGAAATCCCAATTTAGGGGAGTGTTTCACGAAGACTAAGATCGACTTTAAGTCAGACTTAACTATGACAGGCCATTCATGCCACTAGTTGCTCTCACCATTTGTCTTTCAATATATTTTTTCCTACAAACAATAATAAACTATAAAAATTGTAAATTCTGTAGATTTGTGACCACGATTGGTACGTCCCTTGAAAAACCAATGTAGGTAAAGGATGAGAGAAAATAGTGGCATGAACGGTCTGCCATAGTTAAGTCCAACTTAAAATCGATCTGTTAGTCTTGTGAAACACCCCCCTGATGTCAAAGTCAGTCAATATTATTTCGAGCGGACAAGGTCAAGGTTCAACGTTCACTTAATGACAAATAATTATCGAACACGCTGTCTGAATTCTTGCCAGGAAGAGACGTCAATACTGCGAGAGACGGAGAGAGAGAGAGGGGGGAGGGTGTGTGAAGAATATAGAGAGAAAGAGAGAGAGAGAGAGAGAGAGAGAGAAAGGGAGAGAAGAAAAAGAAAGAGAAAGAGAGAGAGAGAGAAGAAGAGAGAGAGAGAGAGAAAGAGGGAAAGAGAGAGATTAAAAAAAAGAGACAGAAAGAGACAGAGAGACAAGGAGAGAGAAAGAGAAAGAGAGAGAGAGAGAGAAGAAGAAGAGAGAGAGGGGGAAAAAAGAGAGAGAAAGAAAGAAAGAGAGAGAGAGAGAGAGAAGAAGGGAGAGAGAGAGAGCATAGATCATGACTGTAAAGTATGCATACTAATCAAGTACAATCACCATTATTTCATAGACACCGTCAACTGTCAAATCTCTTGCCAATACGTTAACATATTTTTACTGCATGTTAATCCGGAGCGTGTCTACGATATGTCGAAATGTTGTGGGCCTGTTTGACGGTATTTTCACGTAAAAAACTGTAGTATGATAATGAAGTAAAAACACAAAGTCATGATCATAATGGACCGGAACTTGCCAAGATCTCAAACATTAGCGAGTGCAATATATTTCCGGAAAATAATAAAGATATATATAATTTATGCATAAATTAGCGATCGGGGGGGTCAGAAGAATGAACTTGAACAATTATCTTTCATTAATCGACAGAAGAAAGAGATTTATTCAAGGTGTGAGTGAAGTTTCATATGATATTCTCTCAAATCTTGCTACGAGGTCAGAATATTACTGCATGTTTTCCCGCCAGAACATATAGATTATGATAGGCTTATTATCATGATTTTGATGAATGTGTAGGCTATACAAACGTGTACTTTGCAACAAGAAAATCGCAATCTGGCCATGAAAATTCCGAACTTCAAATAAAAGACGGGGGAAGGGGATATAATCAAGGATTACGTGTTGATGGTTTACGAATCGGCGAAGTTAAATATTACTTCCGCTTCTGAATGAGTAGAGGCTTTAAATCTGATAATAAATGAGATTATGATTGAAAGCGATAGATTAACCTTGCGATGACACAGACAATAGCGGGGAATCATTTGATAATATGATGGTTTATTGCCGTTCGGTCTACAACCAGTTCGTCCACTATCCAATTGGTCTATTCCCATACGTTGCACACCCGGCTGCAAATGATCAGGAGCAGTACTCCCGGAGGAACTGTCTCCGTTTCACCGGGCTGGAGGAGTCTGTGAAGGAAAACACCGATGAAGTCGTCCTGCACCTCGCCAACACCATTCTTCAAGTCCCCATCACAAAAGAGGACATTGAGCGGAGCCATAGGGTTGGCATGAAAGATCGGGAGCCAACGTCAGGGGGGCGTCGTCCTCATCCCCGACCCATCATTGTCACTTTTTCATCATACGGGAAGCGCCAGCAAATAATACAAAACCGACGGAAGCTGGCAGGCCAGAGGAAGTCCATTCAAGAGGACCTCACCAGAACCAATGCTGACCTTCTCAAGCAGGCAAAAACTTGCAGCAAAGTGAAGGTCGCTTGGACTACTGATGGCAGAGTTATTGCCCTCACCGAAACCGGTGATAAAAAGGGCATTAACTCTGCTGAAGACCTTAGAAGGCTGAGATAGACCTTTATTTCGTGAACATGTTTACATTATTCACATATTTATGCTCCTGGCTGCATCTATGCATGTATGCCTTGTAATCTCCAAAGATTTCTGACTTTTTTTGTTTTTACTTCTTTCCTTACCATCCTTTTATTCTTTCTTATTCATCCTACTTTTCTATATTCTTTCACAATGTGTATCTTTACCGCTACCTTTGTTTTTATATTTGTTATATCTACTCATATTCATGTATTGTGTGTGTGTGTCTTTTTGTGTGTGAATGTCTGTGTGTGCTTTGTTATGTATGCATGTGTGCTGTTTGTGTGCGTGTTTGATAGGTCCATCTTGAGTAGTCTTTTTCAAGACTTGTATGTGTATAGAGTTTGTTGTGCCATTGGTTTTCTAAATAATTAATAATGGATACTATTGTTGAAGAAGATGTGAACATAATGCTAAGAGATTGTGCATATGTTGATTGCGGTGCATTTCAACAGAATCTACTTGGAAATTTTGATCTTTTGCATGTAAATGCCAGAAGTTTATGTAAGAATTATGATGATTTGTTACAATAATTGTTGTCTTGCTTAAAGCATGATTTTTCTGTAATAGGTGTCTCTGAAACTTGGTTTAAAACTACAACTGATATAAATATGTTTCAGATACCTGGCTATTCTTTTGTTCATATATGTAGACCAGAAAAGATCGGCGGTGGGGTATGTTTGTACATTAAAGATAATTTGGAATTTAAATTACGTGTAGATTTATCTGGGTCAAATTCAGGGTATGAAATTGTTTTTGTTGAAATAACAAGCTTCAGTAAAAAGATTTTTGTTGGATGTGTATATAGGGCTCCTAACGTTGATAGTACATCCTTTGTTGAAACTTTAGAACTTCAGCTACAGATATTGAGTAAAGAAAACAAGGAGATATATATAATGGGTGACTTCAACATCAATTTATTGAATTATAATAATGATCATAGTGTTAAAGATTTTGTCGATTTTATGTATTCATTTGGATTATTTTCTCTTGTCACTAAACCTACCCGTATAACTGAAATCAGTGCAACATTGATTGACACTATTTTCACAAACTGCATTCAAAATGAGTTTAGCTCAGGTGTAATATGTTCAGATATTTCAGATCATATGCCTATATTTTGTATAAAAAAGGTCTCTGTAGTAAGTTCTGTTAAGAGAGATGGACGGGTTTTGAAGCGGAAAATAAATGATAAAACAATCTCTAGGTTCAAGCAACACTTGACTGAAGTTGATTGGAAGGCTCTGCCTTCACTGGAAGGCGTCAATGATCTATACGAACATTTTCTACAAATATTTCTAAACTTATATAATTTATGTTTCCCATTAGTTGAGGTAACATTAAAGAGTAAATGTAAAAAGCCTTGGGTAACTCATGTTTTGTTGAACTCAATAAACCGCAAACATAAGCTTTATGGTAGTTATGTCAAGAGACCAACAACTGAGAATAAAAAGAAATATGTTGATTATAAGAATGTCTTGGTTAATACTCTTCGTATAGCCAAGCAAAATTATTACAATGATTTGTTCCACAGTGTTAAAGGCGATATAAGAAAAACTTGGTCTCATATCAATGAATTGTTAGGTCGGTCAAATAGGCATTCACTTCCTCAAGAGATGGATTTTAATGGAGTACTCCTATCATCTGCCAAGGATAAGGCAGAAAGTTTTAATAAATATTTCATTGGACTACCCATGAAAATCAGTACAGATATCCCTCAAGTACCACAATCTTTTCGTGATTATATGAAACAGTGTGAAGATAATGCATCTATGTTTCTAAAACCAACTTCAAACTCCGAGATCATTGATATTGTGTCATCTTTGAAACCATCTATATCTAGTGGTTCTGATGATATTTCACCTAGAATTATAAAGGAGTGCATTCACCTTTTTATTGATCCCTTATGTAAAATCTTTAATATGTCTTTATCTCAGGGAGTTGTTCCAGATAAACTCAAGGTAGCTAAAGTGGTACCAGTATATAAAAAAATCTGACCGTAAAAATGTCATTAATTATAGACCAATAGCACTGTTACCAATCTTTTCTAAAATTCTTGAGAAAATAATTTATAAACGCTTAAATGAGTTTCTATCTAAAAAGAATATCTTGATTCCTCAGCAGTGCGGTTTTCGTAAGCACTTCTCCACACAAATGGGTGTGTTTAATTTATTAAGTAATATCATAAAAGCTATTGATGGAGACAAGTATTGTCTGGGGATGTTCTTAGATCTATCTAAGGCGTTTGATACCATTGACCATGGTATCCTCCTCAGGAAACTAGAGCATTATGGAATACGTGGTGTAGCATTGTCTTGGTTCCAAAGCTATTTGTTTGACAGATCTCAATTTGTTGTGGTGGATGGTAGTAGTTCCCAACTTGCTTCTATTAAATATGGTGTACCTCAGGGTTCTGTTCTTGGTCCCCTGTTGTTTTTAATTTATATAAATGATATAATACACTCGTCAACATTATTCTCATACTCCCTGTTTGCTGATGATACCAGCTTGCTGCTGGTTGATAAGAAGGCTGAAGATTTATTACTAATTGCAAATCAAGAGATTCAGAAACTGTATGCATGGTATTGTTGTAATAAGTTATTATTGAATGTTCAAAAGACCAAATGTGTTATTTTTCGCTCAAAGGGTAAAAAGCTTCCCGATGGTATTACTTTTCTTAATGTTGGAGGCCATGATGTTGCGCTTAGTGAAAATGTTCAGTTCTTAGGGTTAACTATGGATGAACATTTATCTTGGAAGAATCATTTAGATGTTGTATGCACTAAGTTGTCTCGAAGTGTAGGTGTCATTTTTAGATTGAAATTTATTTTACCTGAAAGAGTGCTGATAACATTATATAATAGTATTATTCTTCCTTATTTGACATATTGTAATGTTGCTTCGGGAAACACTTTTAAGTCATATCTTGATAAGTTAAGAGTATTGCAGAAGAAGGCAATAAGGCTTATTACTAATTCTAATTATAGACATCCAAGTTCTCCATTGTTCCTTCGATTAAGAATGTTACCACTAAGTGGACTTGTGTCAATCAATTGCGTATTGTTTATGTATAAACTTCAGTTTATGCCTCATGAATGTACGTTAAAAGATTTATTCCGTAAAAACTCACAAATTCATAATTATAATACACGTCAAAGGGGTCTTATTCATCAGCCTTTTGCAAGAACAAATATCACTCTGACCTCTTTCCATATCTCTTGCATCAAAGAATGGAACAGTTTGCCTGATGATATAAAATATAGTACAACTCTTTCTAGGTTTAGAAGGTTATCTAAAACGTACCTACTTGGAAGACTGACATAATTCTACTTTGTATCTTAATAATTTTTCATTCTCAAATGTTTATAGACCACTAAGGACTGTGTGTGTGTGTGTGTGTGTGTGTGTGTGAGGGTGCGCGCGTGTGTGTGAATATTTTTTTGTGTTCTATATTTTGTAGCTTAGTTTGTTTCCATCCCTTGTATAAACATTACATTCTTTTTATTCACCTTGCCATATCGTAAATGTATGTATTTTGTTGACTATAGGGCCCCGCTCACAAGCTTAGCTTCTACAGGGGTCCTAAAACCATTCACTTAATGATGTACTATTACCAGTCTCTTTTTCATGTAAAAGATTATATCATGTTTTGTGTGGTTTTGAATAAATAAACTTGAACTTGAACTTGATCTACTATCTATATGATCCAAGAGTCTTTCAATCATAAATGATTATTACAGGGATCCGGGACCTTGGACCTTTAAACAAATTATTGATTTAGCTAATGCTGCAATGATATTGATGAACCTTTAGGTCGGTCAGGAACCCCATGACTTTTACAAGCCGATCGCCAGTCTGATTATCAAGATATTTATGATTGAAAATCGAAATCAAATTTTGCGTTTTCCAAACGGTTTTCATTACACTATACAGTCTATTGGGGGAAACGAGTATGGTAAAACCGGTCACTCAAAGATTTTTACTTTTTGGAGGCACTTCTTGATCATTTTGAAGAGCAATTTTGTGTAGGGCTTCAATGTAACACCATATCACAGACATTGATAACACGTAGGGCCGTGTATCTCAGATTTAACATTGCTAAACGATCCCTTTAATGGATAGCAGCCGAAATCTGCGATTAGACCGACTGGAAATTAGACTAAATGAGCAACATTCATAATATTTAGTAGACTTACTAGAGAGTAGACCAAATGGATGTTAGACCAAATGGCTATTTGACCAAAGTAATGATAAGTAGACGAAAGTGTTATTAGACCATGTGGATAGTAGACCAAATGGCAATTCACCAATCAGGTCGCAACTACCGCCAACCAGGGACTTGTTAGTGATAGTACACTTGGTAGGGCTAATAAATAACGACTGACAAAAGGGGACATTAGAGGGAGGCATGCGGATATAAAGGACAGAGCTGGAGAGGGAAAAGAGAGGGGGGGGGGGGGGGGGGGGGACCCCGACGGGAATGCAACCACAACAACAGCCAATACAGTCTAGCTAAAACGCCGATTTATCGTTAATGAGCTATATAACCGCGACGATTGACCGTTGAAGGTTTTTTTTTTCTCATTTAATTAATTTATTCATTTACTTATTCATTTACTTATTCATTCATTCATACACTTATTCATTTATTTATTCATTCATTAATTCCTTCATTCATTCATTCATTTGTGAGCCGAATGCCTATTACGCCTGACTGCACCGAATTTGCTTGTTTACATAATTATCCGATTCTTTTCTCTCCAAAACCCCTCCCCTTTCCTCTCTCTCTCTCTCTCTCTCTCTCTCTCTCATCTCTCTCTCTCTCTCTCTCTCTCTCTCTCTCACTCTCTCTCTCTCTCTCCCGCTGCTAATTGAATAAGGGAATGCGACCAAAATCTGTGTGAATGAACTTGGAAGAAATTAACGTTGTTAACAGCTGCCATCGCATCTGTCGTTTTGTGGCCATATTGTTTGGCAGTAGTACTATATACTCCACTTTCATAAGGAACTGTTATTTTGTGTTCTGTGGTTTAGTGAACATAAGCAGCATTTCATGACCTAGCTTTTTCTGTCCCATGTTTTGGCCATAATACCCTTTAGTTCCGTATTTTGTTTATAATAACGTAAGAAAACTACTGTATAGCAATATTCTGAAGCCTGGGATTTCTATGTCGTAGGATATCATAATATATTGTGTATGTAAAGTTGTTTGGTTCTTTGTACGTTTGTAAAATATGAGCAAAACAAATCCCCGATATTGGACAATAAATTGAAATTAAAAATATCATGATTCTGGGTCAACTAGCCTTAACCGTAGTTTGCATCCATCACCCCTTGTCAGTCGCTTGGCGTAACAGTGTCTGTACTTTGCGACTACAGTGACGTCATACCGCATAGGCTGTGTACTTTAGCTGTTCCGTACGCTGCAGGTATTGGCAGAACTAGGTTCTGCTCTAGGCTTTACTAATTGTGATTAAGTGTCGAATTGGGGTCTGTGCCTCCATGCAGACTACTCTTACCGCCCCCTAATAACTAGCCCCGCGGTATAGAAAACATTTGATGTGTTGTGGCCATGCATAATTGAGCATGTATGGGAATAAAACTGAGGTTTGTTTTTTTGTAGCGTCGAAAGCAAATCACGAGCCGACTTACTACCATGATTAGTGTTTGCCATCTTGCCATCATAGATGTCAATCCAGACCCTTATTCATATCAGGACTTATGGACCCCCCCCCCCCCCCCCCCCCCCCCCCTAGGAATAGCCCTGTGGTACGGAGATATATGGTTGTACGACATTCGCTCCTGTAACAATTATTGCTCCGCGACATCGTGGACCGCGGACGACCTCCTACACTAACTAAATTCCCAATCCCAGGCCTGGACCCAAACACTATACCTAACCCTAACCCTAAACCCAAACCTAACCTGAAACCAAATTACAACTTCAATTCGAACGTCATACTTTTGACGAATGAAAAGCCCGGAGCAATAATTGTCGCCCGAGAATATGTCGGATCACCAGATTGCCATCGCGTCGGTCTTGCGGGCTTTCTGAAAAGTTGTCAACTGCCTCGCCAGACCTATACACTGCCGGTCTCATGGGCTGTCGTTTCACAAAGCCTTTTCCAATGACAATTGACAAAAATCAGTGACAAATCTGCCGATAACCAAACAGCAGCAAGGATTTCAGTAGCTTATAACAAAAACTGTCATTTGCCACTGATGACAAGTTTTGTGAAACGCCCCCAAGGGCTGCAAGTCCCGTGTGTGCAAGAAAAAAATCAGACACGTTACATATCAGGAATATTGTAAAAGAGATTTATATTTCAGCCTTCAAGTGTACAACTGTATACCAATCGTTACAATTTCAATAGGCCATTATCGTAATGTAATCAAAATGAAAGCATAAATCTTTATTAAGTGCCTCGTTACAAATTATTTCATCACCTGTTACGAATAATTGTATTTCAATTGTCAGAAAGCGAATTGTATGCATTACGTATTGTCAGGAAGGTCAAGCCATAATGTTTGTCCTACCTAGCAACAATTAATGTATGCAATTCGCATTCCGACTCTTGAAATATAATTATACCGAAACCTAGACTAGGGCCTTGCCTAAGGTCTATCCTGACATGGCACGCATCTTGTTGCACCTTTCTTGTAAAGCAAATCGACAATCAGATAAAATTAAATCAAGCAGCGAAACAGCGAGCTAGTACTACTAAAAAGCAAATAGAAAACCCGAGAAGTACATACATTTTATGAAAAGACAAACTGCGATAGGGTAGGGTTCATAGAACAATGTACAAAAGATTAGTTTTTCTTCTGCAGAACTAGATTGGTGATTAATACGTACTTGTATTGAAATACATATACATGTCAGTAACTGAACCTTTCTAAAGGATTTTTACAGATGGGGTGATCATCCAGCAAGTATTAGGCCCGTTTTTTTATATCTTCGTTCTTCTTTATTTTCATCTACCTCCCCATTCCCCCCCCCCCCCCCCCCGGTTAAAGTTTATTGGTTTAATCTTGATTTTATTTATAATGTGACCCGCCCTCGGTTTTCCACCGTTTTACACTTTCCTAGCGTCATCAATGATTGCGTCTAGGATACCTTTCTGCAACATTCATTCTCTATGTCCATTTGCATACGGAGCGTCAATTTGCTGACGCATGGCTCCGTCAGTGACTCACAATGTTTTTGACGCAGCGTGTGAGTGAAATTCCAACATGACATCATCACCAGGCTGGTCAAAATACTACGAACGATGGCAATATTTTCAGTAGCGCATGCATTGGCACTACCTCCCCTAAAGATTCATTTACAATAATTTCTATAAGCTAGCAATCAAAAACAGCTTGATATCTTCCCAACGTCTTTTTTGCACACGACGCGTCATTTGCCTGACGTACAAATGCGTCAGTGACTGACGCAGTCTTTAGCGCGCCACGTGAGAGAGACACCATACCCAATGGGATCATGGCTAAACCTTTGCGTTGAATTAATTAGCGCAAGTAATAGCGTATTCAAAATGACGCGTCATGCGCAAAATGCAGAACGTGTTACTGGTACCCTTTAGCGTCATGAGAAAAAAAATTGTATCTTGCACATATTATACTAATCATTGTCAAATACAATTAAACATTTTCTAATCGCCGTCAGTTATATACGTTTCTTGTAGATTTTGAAAGAACATAAAGATGATAATATTCTACACACGTGTAGTTTGTATACATTTTTTTTCGGTGCACATACCACTTTAAACATGTGAAATCTACACCGTTATGGATTTTAAAAAAATCACCACAATATGTATATATTTACATCGAAATCAGTTCTAAACAAAATTCTTACAGTATTTCAAAGATAGTTTGGAAGCCTCAGAAATCATCCAAAAATATAAAAGACGATTATCAAACATGATTGAATATTCAACAAAAGTGTTGAGAACAAATCCTGTTCTCCTAACCCCGCCCTTGCCTACAGGCAACCTGTCATCTACACCTCATCTCGTGCTCTCCCTCTCTCTCTCTCTCTCTCTCTAACTCTAACTCTCTCATTCTATCTCCCTTTTGAGAATTACAACTCCTCATTTTTCTACCCTAGCTCATTTTTTTCCTCAAGAGAGTATTGAATCCGATTGAAACCTGGTTACAATTACAATGTGCATTACGAAATCTTCAAATGAAGTATCAAGCATGATGATTCCTAAGGATTTCTCTGTGTATGTTTGGCTAGTGAAACTAGATGTGGATAAGAAGAAGAGGGCGCCCTGCATCATCATCATCAGAACATGCGCACTAAGGCAAAGGCAGTCGACAGGATCAGCGTTGCCATGGAGACAGTGAGGAAAGAGGCGGAGTTACAATTGTTTCCGTCACAACATATCCTACAGCCGACTTCGTCTCCACTGCACTTATTGATTAGCTCTTGGGTAGTACAGGTGGTTCGGTCGGAGCAACTGCGGACGATCGCTGCAAATAAAACATAACAAATCAAAAAATAAATTAAAGCCTGTCTGCACTAGTTCGGCCGAAGGCGTAATTTTTGTCCCACTTAAGCTCGGGACCCCCAGTATGAACTCATTTGCATACAGCCAATCAGAGCCCTTCTTGTCAATAACAAGCTTTACCGCGTACTAAAGATGCGAAATTCAAAACTGTGCGAAGCTCTGGGCTTCACACACGTACGTACACACATCGCCTTGCCTATATCAGCGTGCATGGTGTGCGTGCATAGGCCTAGGCTTGCAAATGTTTAAAGGTGAAATTCAAAGAAATTCACAAATATGTCGACTAATGTATCACTAGAAACTGGTAAGCTAACAGATGGCCATCGGACAAGTTTTAGGTCAACTACATATCGGGTGATTTATAAAAATACAAATACAACCACCTCCATAGCAGCTGGGATATACGAGAGATTCGCCAGAAAAGTAACGATGTTTTAATGACGTCACTATATGGACCAACACTGCCCAAGCAGACGACATCCCATCGAGAATGAACATAATTGCAAAGCAATTATTTGTCAAATTATAATGAGTTTGGTGTATATAAATGTAATGGCATGTCAAACCATTCAAAAGGGGATATGACCCGATTCTGATAACTAAAATCTTTTGCTTGTAAATACACAGGATAGGGGTTACTTAACGATCAAAGAAACCAGACTTTCAAATTGAAAAGCCCCGGAATGATATTAAGGACGGCATTTGTTCCCTCTTGAAACGCCGAACATACCCCGGTGTGTGCAGCTGAATATACAATGGCGTCTTATTTTGTTTACAAGCGACAGATTCCTTTATTTTTGTATCGCTGCATTTGTCATCAAAATTAAACCATGCGCGGGGTTTAGAGTGAGGCAATAGATCATACATTTAGCCTGCCAGTAGTGAAGTAAGAGAAAGAACTCAAGAGAAGATGAAAACACAGGCACTGAAAATGTGTGGGTTGTCATGGGACATCGTCTGCTTGTGCAAGTCATGTCCATACTGTGATCTCACACATCTCAGCAGCGTTCGGAGAGCTCTTCAGGTGCTATGCCGGGGCTGTATTTAAGCATTTTTTAATTTATAATAATCGTTACTTCGAATGTTTCCAAGCATTGAATTTTGATAACCTTGTCGAATCAAAGTTTCAACTTTGCAATAATGAAAATAAAGCTAGTTTTTAAAATCAATGAATATCTACTTTAATTTCAGCTCTAACATCTCTACCTTTAGCAAATTTATTACAGATCTACAAATATCAGCTTATCAAATTGCTGTGAAAAACTGTTATTTAGCACTAAGTTACAATTAAGGATATGCCTTTCTCGTCATCGAAGCCACTATATATTATAAGGATTCATTTCTAAAGATTTTACGGTTGAGAATTTATCATAGATCTTTACACCTCTAAAAGGCTCTAATATAATATTAGCTTATGAAATTGCCGTGTAAAGCTATTACTTAGCGCTAGATCTAAATTTAAATTACTCTAGCAATCAAGGATAGGCCTTTCTCGTCATCGAAGCCACTATATATTATAGGGACTAATTTCTAAAGATTTTACGGTTGAGAATTTATTATAGCTCTAGACTATATTATACACCTCTAAACGGCTCTTATAATATCACCTTTATTTTGTTACTTCTTTTATTGCAGGAATTCTTACCTGAGAACATCACAGCAATTTCTTAAGCTGATATTATTAGAGTATTTTAGAGGTGTAGATCTATAATAAATTGTTCAATCATAAAATCTTTAGAAATTAGTCCCTATAATATGAAGTGGCTTCGATGACGAGAAAGGCCTATCCTTGATTGATAGAGTAATTGTAACTTAGTGCTAAATAACAGTTTTTCACAGCAATTTGATAAGCTGATATATGTAGTTCTGTAATAAATTTGCTAAAGGTAGATATGTTAGAGCTGAAATAAAACATTTTCAAGCCTATGCCTATGCACGCACACCATGCATGCTGATATAGGCAAGGCGCTGTGTGTACGTGTGTGAAGCCCAGAGCTTCGCACAGTTTTGAATTTCTCATTTTTAGCTCGCGTAAAGCTGATTATTGACAAAATGAGCTCTGATTGGCTGTATGCAAATGAGTTCATACTGGGGGTCCCTAACACATGTTGCCTTTATCGGGAAAAAAAAACTTAATGTAGATATTGATTGGTCTACGGTATTCAAGCGTAATCTTGCACAAATTAGAGAAAGCAAATTACGAGAGTTTAATTTGAAATTACTGTATAATCTACTGCCAGTAAGAAGTAATCTTTTCAAATGGGGAATATCCAATGACGATGTATGCCCAACATGTAATATAAAAGAGGATATGAATCACGCATTTATAGAATGCAAACTAATTGAGCCCTTCATTAAACATATCAAAGAAATATTAAGAGATATAACAAAGTAAGGATACTGACGCTCAATATCCAACACCTACTCAAAATAGATTGTGAAAGTCATTGTATTTTATTCTTACAATAGCATTTTGGATCATTTATAAATTGATTGTTAAACGAAATATAACTGGGATAGACAAGAGAAAAGTTGCTTCTAAACAAAATCTCCATAGAGAAATTATAAAAAGAATGGAAAGTAAATCAAACTTAAAGATGACCAGAAAGCTTTTACCAAAATAACTGTTGGGTGTTATTTAAGAAAAGAAAGGAAAAAAAAAAAGAGGAAAAAAAAAGAGAGGGAATCAAAACTATCAGTATAATTTGTATGTTAATTATGATTCAATTGCTTTGCAAAGCAAAACTTAATTTCAATTCTTTGTTATGACAATAATAATGTTTTTGCGATTATGTAAATTTGATTTGTAGTATTGTATCTTTGAATGTAACCATGTATATATAATCAATAAATCCTCTGATGAGGCAAAGAAAAAAAAAAAAAAAAAAATACTGGGGGTCCCGAGCTCAAGTGGGAAAAAAAATTACGCAGCCCGGAGGGATTAGACTCCCTGCATTATCACTGACGTATGGTTTTGGTTAAGAGGACATATTTATTTATTGTTTTGGTTTAAAAAATTTCTCAATGTCTCAGCCAGCCGCTGAATAAGCGGGGGGGGGGGGGGGGGGGGGGGGGGGGGGGGGGGGGGGGGGGGGGGGGTAAGAGCACTTTTTTTTTTTTTAATTCCTCAAAAACATACCCAAAAAAATAAATTAAAGCCCCCCCCCCCCCCCAGCATACGCGCCTGGCTATATCTGTCATGAAAATAATACATGCAATGACAAAAAATATTGCATTTCAGCGTTTTCATCCCCAGGTAAACCACCCCAGACAGACAACTACCACCAGTGGCTAAATATTTCTCACGAATTGGGGCCCCCGCCCGTGCCGCCGGCTGGATCCACCCCTGACTACCACCTAGGACAACTACCCACGGACAACTACCACCCGGACAACTTCCCCCTAGGACAACTACCCTCCCCCCCCCCCGGATAACTACCCCCAGACAACTGTCCGGGGTAGTTGTCTGGGGGTAGTTGTCCGGGGTAGTCCCGGGGGTAGTTGTCCCGGTGGGTAGTCGTTATAGAGGGTGGTTGCCCTAGAGGGTAGTTGTCCTAGGGGGTAGTTGACTGGGGGTGGATGTCCAGGGGGTAGGTGTCCTAGAACAATATTTATAAATGAAGTGCAGTATAAATAAACGTGTAATAAAAGGCATTTAATCGCAACAAACAAATCCATTAAAAAGAAGTGTAGAGCGCCTTGGGGCTTCTCGCTTATTTTCCACATGAGCCTTTCTTAAATCCATTTATAATCAAGGGGAAATGGAGGAGGCTTGGATTGAAGAATGGGGAGGGGGCGGCAAATAGAATCGTATTTCATATTGCAAGATTTTTCAAGACAAAGGGTGGTATTCTCGAAAGCGGACTAACTTTAGTCCATGGTTTAATCCACCAACTAAGTATGGAATGCCAAGTGTCCATATGAATATATTTTTGAATAATTTGATATGTCCCTAAATTACCATGATAACATAATAATATCATAGTTATATTGTTTTTTTTTATATATTATGTTATTACATTTTATTTTAATTTAGCGCCAGATTAAATTATTCAAGAACATATTCATATGGACACTTGGCATTCCATACTTAGTCGGTGGATTAAACCATGGACTAAAGTTAGTCCGCTTTCGAGGATACCACCCGAAGGGTCAACTTACTTCCATCACTCTCGATCTGTTTCATGCATCGGGGTTCGGTCAAAGCCCCGAAGGATAAAAAAGGTTCCGGACATGTTTCGCTCCGAGATGAGTAGGTAAAGAAAGAACTGCAGTCGTTGCACTCGTAGCAGTCCAATGCAGATGCTACAGAAAAAAAGGAAAAAAAGGTATAACAATAACAATGATTTTTGTATGTATGCTTCCTGGGAGAAATTTCAATTATTTAAACATATTCAAGTCCCGCTGGTTCCAAGATTTTTCTGACTTTTTTTTCTTCATTACAGATCGATCTTATTTACTGGGTGTAAGCCACAAATAAGTTTAAATAATTAAATAACAATGAAGTTGATTAAGATGACAGTAGTAATGACATTACCTATAATGATTATCATAATAATAACAATAATACCATCATAATTATACAGAGACAAATACTGGGTACGTGCTCATGAAAGTTATGTTATCATTATTTGTTTATGCACAAGCAGTGCACTCCATGATACAAAGGCTATTTATGTAGCACCTCCATCGCTGTAGGAGTGCTTATTTCAAAATGTACAAAGTGGGACCTCTTCATGTTTTGAAGATATGTGGATATTCGGCGTCATTTGGGACATGTGCTAACCGTGAACTGATCAATTGGAGAGGACCTCGCAAGATACGTCACAGTGTTGACAATTTGTATTTTGTCGATGAGAACTTTCAAGATTCATTACTTTCCTACTTTTAATCGGATATTGCTCAAACTTTCCCTGATTTGTTCCTCCTGTTTTTTTCTGTTTTTATTCAAACCAGCAAATCTTTCGGGTGGACTTCCCTTCGAACATGTACTTGTAGGCTCATGGGGGTAAACAGGTTATGTGCAATAGTTGTTATTTTCGGAAGTGCAGCAAACTTTCGTTTACTCAGACTACTAATAGAGTTGCATCCGCGCAACCGTCCGCTATCCCGCCCCTCGACGAGCAGTAAACATTACGCAATAATGACTCAATTTTTGTTTGTTGTTGCCGTTTCCGTGGTAATAGAGAGTAACTCCCATCAGCAAGATGATTTTTATCCTTTCGTCTATTTTTCTCTGTTTAGCTAGACTTGGCAGGCCCCCAATACAACTCAGAGTTTCCCCGAGATAGGTCATGGGCTGTACGATCGACAGTAATAATTGTACATGAATCCTTAGTAGTCCATGTGTTTTTCCAAAGAGGGGCACCGAAACGACTGGGTCCGCCAATCCGCCGATCTCACTTGCACAATGAAATCTGAGTTGACAAGGGTATTGATAAGGTGGGGGATGAAGGGGGTGGTCTAAAAACGTCATTTTTCTCTCATCCTTTTCCTCTTCTTCACTTTCCTTTCTCCCTTTTATCGCCTTTTCTTTCTTTTTTCCCTCTTTTTTTTAAAAAAATCTCCATGGGGCTACGTACCCCTTCCCCTTGTAGCTACTAGCTACGCCACTGTTCATGGCAGTATTCATTGGGCGACTTTTATTTCTCTTAAAGGTAAAGACCAGTAATGGTCATGCGATTGCATTGTGAAAGAAACGTTGTGGAATCGATCAGAAAAGGTATTAGTCAAAACATATTCTTTCACATGATTGGTAATGAGAGCTTACCAATCATTGGAAAGAATATGTTTTTTACTAATACATGATGATAAAAAATTTGCCGGGAAACCGCCTACTAATTCATATATTTGGTAAATTTGTTTCTCTCATGGTCTGTGAGAGATATAGGGTAGTCCCATATACATCTTTCTGTGTATAGTGCTTGTAACTTTACGAAGAATGGGCCAAATTTCTTATCATTTTCATGATTCCAAAACCTTGCAGATGCTAGATGCTAGATGCTAGATGATCAACCTTTTCTGATCGATTCCACAACGTTTCTTTCACAATGCAATCGCATGACCATAACTGGTCTTTACCTTTAAGAAATGGGTTTTCAGTATCGCACACATTTCAGGATAAACTGGAATGCTGGTAAATATAGAAGTAAAAAACTCTCACAGAAACCAACGAATCTTACACTGAATGTTCAAGGTTACAGATAAATGACAAGTGCCAAACAAATTTAGTAGTAGAACATGTATAGTGGCTGAGTAATGACCGTATAGAAAGATACAGAAATCCAGGTAAGTAGGCAAATGGGGGTTGTGGTTTTATCGAAGATGATGCCCCAATACGTTTTTGCGCGTTTCGTTTTATTTCACTTGTTCAAACAACCAATCTACTGCAGGATAAACAATCCACAATTAATCATAGCAATTTTCTCTCAAAATAAGATTCCCAAACCAGAGCTCAATATTAGCTTTAAATATTGATTCAGCGCATTCATAGCATGCAGTAAGGAATTTATTAGTATAAAAAGGGCGGGGGAAGTAGATTCCAAGCCCGAATGGTTCTTGGTATTAACAAAACAGTAAGACGTGTCTCGTCTACATTATGCCCATTATATACACTATAATAGGATAAGTTAACATTCTAGCTCGGTGTTGTGTCTAGACATTGTACAACCTTAATCTCAATTTATGTAATGCTAATGAGGACGAGTCCCCGCCCAAGTCTGATCATTATGCGTGCTCTTAATGCCTCAGTCACACGTTTGCGTATTTGGCTTGCGTATTGCTGCCTACTTATGGCAAGCCGTTTTAACATTTATTCCTATTTCTTGATATCAATAAATTAATTCTTGATATCAAGAAATGATTTTCTGTTGTAAAGCAATGGTAATTCTTGATATCAAGAAATATGAATAAAACGGCTTGCCATAAATACGCAGCAATACGCAAGCCAAATACGCAAAGGTGTGACGGAGGCATTAAATGTCATTGCTATTGTGTCAGTGCCCATAGCCCTATAGTGCCACTACCACTACCATTGGTGATTTGGTCGAGTTCATGTACTATGCATTTTTGCATACACTGCGCATTGAATCAGTGAGTCTCACACAGCAACCACACCCTCAGTTCTGTGTCTCTACTTAGAGTTATCTGTCTTTCCTCTAGAACCTACGAATAACATTCGGGCCGTGCATAATCGCTCTGGCAGACAATCATTTTACATGTACTCTTTTATTTGGATGCCAATGGGTACCTCCACTGAGGACAAGGGTTAGTGGGTATTTCCAAGGACCTATTTCGCAATCGAAAGGACGCCGGGTGTACAAAGGGCAATATGCAAATCCTCTCGATTACATTAAAATAACTCGGTAACATTGTTGGAGGTTGATGAAAAAAACTGCGTAATTTTTGTATGAAATGTTCCTTATCATGTTCCTTCTTCGTACTGTACTAACCCTCTAACATGCAAAAAAACCTGAACAAATTCTGAAACCACAAAGATATTTATGGTTTTCTTTGAAGGCGTCGCCCTCTAACCGTAAATTCTCCCAACCAATTTTTAAATTTTTCCAACCGTTTTTCTATGGAAATAAGACATAAAAAACAGGCTTTTAAAGATCTGTCACCACTAAAATGTCTGGAATGGTATATAAAGCCAATTCATTGCTTTGTGACGATTTACATTCCCCTAAAATGTAATTAAATTGTAGTAAATATAGTTCGGAGAATTAAGGAATCGATCAAATCAGTTTTTCCCTAATCTTTATCATTAATAACGGTCTGTTTTTTGCTCAAACTTTCAGATTATCTTTAATTGTACACCTATTGCATTGAAGTCACTACCTTAGCAACATTTTCTCTCATTTGAACAATGTTATCAAGTTCCTTTAATATGTACTTATAGTATACATAATGTTTTTTTGTGTGTTTGTTTGTCTAATTATATTACCAATGGCTTGTGAATATGTAATTTTTATATGATTGAAAATGTAATAAACACACAAATAAAACAAATAAAAAATTTCCTTTAAAGATCCTATCCGATGAGATACAACTCTATACCGACGGAAAGCTGAGAGGAGTACCGAAGTGCTAAAGTCATATTCGCTCGTCGTTTTAGGTTACTGGTTTCAAACAACAAAGGCGGTCTGGTCTGTGCAATAACTGGAAGAAGAACAGAGCCATCACATTGTTTGGAACCAGCAACCTTGACAACTTGACGTCACACTTCGGTTCTCTATACCGATGAAAAGCTGAATAAATGTAGAATACTAATCTATTCCCTTTCAGTGTTGCACAAAAGCATTTTAAAACCTAATTTTCCACACCCCTCCAAATAAAAGGCTTGCCTAGTTTTATAGCTGAGGAGATGACCCGTGCTTTTTAATGCAAAAAAAACATTGTGAGTATACTCAATACTTCTCACTACTGACTACTACACATAAGATGTCATCAAGTCGATAGCTAGTTTTAAGGTCGACAACTTCCGTTTTTTTAAGCCTTAGATTTTGAGTTATCAGAGAGCTGCTACTCCTCTGACAGACACTAAAATAGTATACCAATGATATTATTGTAATCTATGGCTTATAAGCTTTCCGTGGTTATCTTTCATTTCATTTTTTGACTTCAGAGAGGTTCTTTATCGTTCAGTAAAATTGTTACTTGTGCACGAGTCCCTTTATATTCTGACCCGCTATGGAATAGTGACATCGTACAGAAAGTTAATGCTTATAAAACCTGTACACGTTTACTTTGCTATAGCGAGTATATTACGGCAAACAGCCTTGATATGATTAGCGTAGGAAATAACGCAATCGAATAATTCATTGACGCTTCGTGTGCGATGACGGGCATTGACGCAATCGCATTGGCGCTCGGTGACGTGACTGGCGAGCCCCTAACATTCCTTTCCGGGCTTGGTTAGGACAGGGCAGGGGAGGGGGCGCAATCGAATGAAGCCTCTTGTGCATCTGGCATTATAATCATTCGTACTACATTAATGCGCATTTGTGTCGTACTCAATGATGCTCATTGATGTCATGAGCCCCTTTAAACATTTTGTTTTGATGATGTACCGCGTACATGATGTTGCTTGAGCTGCAAAACAAGTAGCTCCTTTTCCTTTGAGAATGTACGCCCTGGATGCGAGCCAAGCAACATCTCTGGAATCGAATAAGATGAGATGAGTCATGAATGAGTAATGGCGCTAAAAGGGATGATGATGCCAGGGGAAAGCAAAGTAATCAACATGAGAGACGGGGAGTGGGAGGGGTGATGGAGAGAGGGAGAAAGGGGGGGGGGGTAAATGGAGGGAGGAAGGGGAAAGAAAAGTAATCAACATGAGAGACGGAGAGTGGGATGGAGAGACGGAGAGGGGGAGAGGGAGAGGGAGAGGGGGACAAATGGAGGGAGGAAGGGGAAAGAAAAGTAATCAACATGAGAGACGGAGAGTGGGAGGGGGAGACGGAGAGGGGGAGAGGGAGAGGGAGAGGGGGACAAATGGAGGGAGGAAGGGGGAAGAAAAGTAATCAACATGAGAGACGGAGAGTGGGAGGGGGAGACGGAGAGGGGGAGAGGGAGAGGGAGAGGGGGACAAATGGAGGGAGGAAGGGGGAAGAAAAGTAACCAACATGAGAGACGGAGAGTGGGAGGGGGAGACGGAAACGGAGAGCGGGAGCGAGAGGGGGACAAATGGAGGGAGGAAGGGGAGAGAAAAGAATCAACATGAGAAACAGAGAGAAGGAGCGAGTGAGATTTAATTCGGTTTTACAATTATTCTAATCGCGCGTGAATATTGTGTTCTGCAAAGTGGAAGGGAGAGACGGAGAGTGGGAGAGAGAGGGGGACAAATGGAGGGGAATGGAGAGAGAGAGAGAGAGAGAGAGAGAGAGAGAGAGATAGAAGGAGGGAGTGAGATGCAATCCGGTTTTACAATTATTCCAATCGTGCGTGAATATTGTGTTCCGCAATTAATACACACTGGTATGCTTAATGGGAGCCGCAATATTGCGCTGATAACTTATGTACAGCTATTGACTGTAGAGTGTAGAGCTATGGCGGACGGAAAAATTGGGTTCTGATAAAGATGAACAATAGTTTGTTCGTTTTTTAATTCTTTGCAGGCCAGTTTACACAAAAATTCCCTTGAAAAGGACTACTCTTCAAATGCCATATAATGAGGATATTATGACGAGAAATGGACGAGAAATGGAAGAGAAATTTGGACCCAACCGTCATGCCACGACATGGGCGGGTACATTTTTAGAGTGAATGACGATTCCAAAAGCTCGCAGTATATGTCAGTTATTTTTACTACAAATCATGATCAATTGCTTCCAGTTTCAAATTATATCACAATGCAATGAATTGCAATCACAAGATTCATCTTGAAGTACTCATCGTTTTCATTTCCAAATATAACTTGTGAATGTTAAGCGAGTGCAAGTTTTCCAGTTAAAATGAAATTAAAAGTTTAAATGGTTTATGGCGCGTATTTATAAACCAAGTACTAGCTCAGTTACTTGAGAATATTTCGAGAGCGTCGGGGAAAATTAGTATCACTTGGTAATTATGGTAAAAGAAAGAATTGTCTCGCATCAAATGGTTTTGGCATCTAACCCTATTAGATGTCTATGTTACAAAGGCGTTTTCAGTTAGAACACAAATAGATAAAGACCAGTTATAGTCATGCGATTGCATTGTGAAAGAAACGTTGTGGAATCCGGATCAGGAAAGGTTGATCATCTAGCATATAAGTATTGGTGTACTGAAAGGTTCTGGAATCATCAAAATGATCAGAAATTTGGCCCAGTCTTTAAAGTTACACGCACTAAACACAGAAAGATGTATATGGGACTGCGCACACGTGCGCGACACATGGGTTTATCTCTCACAGTCCAATAGATAAACTAATTTACCAAATATATCAATTAGTAAGCGGTTTCCCGGCAAATTTTTTATCGTAATGTATTAGTCAAAACATATTCTTTCACATGATTGGTAATAAAGAGCTTCCATTTCATTTTTTGAAATTGGGGCGTTTCCAATACTGGTCTTTACCTTTAACACTTCGTCTCTGTTCTTTCTTCCTAGTTGTCCAAACTTGTCTAAATTCAGTGTAATGTAAAAATCAACAAAATGTCACATTAACCGAGTATGAATAGACGTAAAATTATGGGCAATCGTAATCCTTAACGTGGATTCCTCACAAGTTGAAAACAAACATTTTAGAAGTTTGAACTACGCAATGTATGCCGTACAACCACAGTACAAGTATAGAGCAACTGATTTTCTTTTGACGAATACAAACAATTTTTTTTCCTCTCGCATAGTTCGTCCGGAAATTATTTTCCTATTGTATTTGAGGAACTGCCCTTAGTGCTTTCAGTCGGAAACACTGTCAAAGCAGGGAGGTGAGACTTTAACTCACATGCCCTGGTCAAAGCATTGGCCTATATTTTTTTCGATAGACGTGACCTCACTGTGAGTGTTACTTCACTCGCATGAATACTGTTTACACTTGCGAATGAAAATAAGAATACGCAGACAATGGTGAATATCTGACTCGGTGGCAGTAAGAATAAGAACGAGAAATTTAATTCGTCATTGAAACGAATTAGGTGGGCTGTCATTTTAATCGAAAGGCTTGTTCCTATAGGCAATAGTCCCAGCTATATTATCCAAAATCTGGGAGATAATAGAGCAAAAATAAGCGAGATAGTGCTCAAAGAACGATGTCATGTAGTGATGTGAACGAAATTCACCTTCCATAGACATAACAAGCTAATTGAGAAAATTCTGACATGTCATCTTTAATTGAAAATTTCACTATGATGACGCCAACAAAATGAATATTGGTGGTAAATACAGTGAAACCCGTGTATGAAGACGACTCACTGGAGAAATGGCAAGCGGTCTTTATAAGCACGTGACATTTATGAACAGATTCATTTAATACTTTCAAAGAGAAACACGTTTTTCGATTGAAGTCATTTTAATTTCTAAGTCATAATTTCTTGGTAAATTAACCACTGCCATATGTAAAATGTCGTGAATATCTATTCCAAATATGTATTTATATAATATATTTATGTTTTCAAAGACAAGAAGCAACAGATATTATTCTAAGAAGGTTTCGAAGTAGAGGCGAGCAATATCCTGTGTGAAACACAAATAATTGTTTTAAAAGGAAATAAAGTAGCACTCAATCTTCAATCTTTTGCTTTCACTAGTCACTCGGTAAAATCACCACTGATATTTACTTTCATTTATCATTATCCACTGAAAGTCGATTTTATAATATTCTCAGAACTTAAGAAGAGTTGCGAACATTGCTTAACACGCATAATTATGTAGGTCTCCCCACACATTTATTTTAATAGGCCAATATGCGTCTTTAAAATTAAAGAGGATATTAAAGAAGCTAAACCATCTGAATGTGCGTGTAACGGATTTAAATTGTAATTTCTAACCCCATTTTGTATCAAGAATTGAAGTTAATTTAAAAGCTTTCTATGAAATGTTCAGGCGCCGTGTAAACCCATACGCATTATTGTGCACCGATGTCATTCAAAGCGCTTTCCTTGTTACATTTGAAAAATAATACGTTTTACAAAAAATTAATGCCCATATAACTTTGTAAATCTCATTTGTATTTTGAGACAAACTGCCACAATCTATTCGTAATCTGTCTCCTGTCAATGAATTTGAAAGCACTCAATACATACTTGTTCAATGTCGCATGACTGAAAAGTTATCGCACACTGCCATGTATTATTGAGTGTACATAGTGTATCATGTTTGTATGATTATTTCTAATGCGCAATTGAGCATCACTATTGTGACGGATACCCGCGCATTATAATAGAAATGTTTCATTAAAAAGATCATCGCAGCCAACGGCTTAATTGCAATCCATTTCACAAAATACAATACAATTGCACTTCAAATTCAAATAACCCAAAATATGACATAAATCACATATAGACATTTCGTAAAAATTCAGTGATCAAATTCATTTTTTTTAAGAAAGAGAGCGGGAGAGTTAGAGTGATGAGAAATAGAGATAAAGAGAAAGAAATAAAGAGAGAGAAAGATATAAAGAGAGAGAGAAAGATATAAAGAGAGAGAGAGAGAGAGAGAGATAGATAGATGGGGATGAAAGAGAGAGAGAGAGAGAGAGATAAGTGTTAATATTACAGTATTATTATCATTATTATTATTAATTCTTTTGAAATTCACATGACCATTAGTAAATACTATCACGAGATTGCCGGTGAAATTTCATTAAGAAGAGATGAGTTATTTTAAAGGTACTATGTCCCATTTGCAGGCCCCCCCCCCCCCCAAAAAAAGGTTACATTCCACCGGCATTTGAAAGATAATACTTATTTAGAACTTCCCTCAAAACGAAAGGGCTTGAAAATGTCTTTTAGTGGGAAGATAACGACCGTTAGTTGTCGAATCGACTTTAGGCATTGCAATCCTGTTAGTAAATACTAAATATTCTGATTTTCAGATCCTTGTACCGAATAGTGTACGTTTGGTGCTGCGCAAAGGTTCAATCAGTTTAATTTTGGCCATTACAAGAAGTGGGCTATTGACGTAGACAAATGCTCATGTACCCTTTCCAGTTCATTTTATGTATGTTATTACCAAAGAAAGAATGAAGTCAGTCAGTCAGTCACTCAATAGTGTCTGACAGTGAAGTCTAGAAAGTAAACGTGTTTCCTTGCATAATTCAAATACTAGGACAATGCTAACGTTTAAATTCTACAGATAGGACAAAAATGACAAGTGGCATATTCATAATCCCTGCCAAGTTCTACTATACAGAATTTGATATTGGCTGCAAATGGGACACAGAACCTTGAACTCTAAGATGTTGCCAATGAAAATGTCGTTTAATTTTTTGTTTCCATTGGAAGGCGCTCCTTTTCAGGGTGCCTGCAATTATGACTCCCTTCCAAACGACCATTAAACAATCGAAAGAGAATCTTCACGAATTATTCTCCGCCATTTCAAGAACTCAACCTACATTTTAAAGGGATATCTAATTTGGTCAACTTCCAAACTAACCATTTAAAAAAAAGGATTAGAAAGGTCCCTTGAACGTTGTTGTGTCTACGTTGTTTTAGAGAGGCTTATAGGTTCTGATAAGTATCTCCAGCGCTACCATCATCAGACATTAGAATATATGACTCTCTAGAACTCAACCTACATTTTCAAGCGACATCTAATTTGGTAACTTCCAAACTAACCATTTAATTTAAAAAAAAGATGAATTAGAAAGGTCTCTTTACCGGAACTCAGACTTCCCTTTAACGTTGTTGTGTCTACGTTGTTTTTAACACAAACGAGGATAGAGGCTTTGGTTCTGATAAGCATATCCAGCGCTACCATCACCAGACATTAAATCATATAGGATGCAAGTACACAATGTATTCAAAGTACTCAATGTAATCAAAGTAGCGATCTATTACCACCACTGTGAAATGTATATGTATATCGACTCACATTGACACCAAACCCGCATAATCATAATTTACATTTAGTGGCGTAATTAAAGGAGCAGGTTGGCACGCCCCCTTTACTATACTCTACAATATTTTACAATTCATAATACTGTGTTCACAATATTCCCTCTCATTATGCTAGTTATCTTTGTTTAAATAATCTTTGTTTCTTATGTTATTTATGTGTTCAATTTGTACTTATATAAATCTGGAAATATTTTGCAAAGTATTATGTTGTTTTTATTATGCAGGGTCCTCCTCATGGATAGCAGTTTCTTAACTAAAGAGGCAGCCCTGCACCCTTTTATGTGTGTAGCGCATGTGATCTCAAGCAAGATTGTATTTTTTCCCTTTTCATTTTAATGATGTTACAAAACTTTACAGTCTACAGCAATATTCTCTAGATAGATATAAATCATATATAATGCATGACTAAATGTACATAGTCAAACATTTCCCATCGCTTAATTCCAGTCCGTGTCTTCCACAATGAAATCGCATGACGGTATCACTCAACTTTTTTACTAACAAAATTCAACTTCCAGGTCAGGAAACGAACCTGGAAAAGGGCACTCACATGACAACACAAGATATAGTTCACGTGGTTTGGAAGACTACCGGTAGAAACGATTTCATTATAATGTTGGTTGCTTATTTCCCGGCCTAATATACACTTTCCCCATTTTTGATTTCGGCACTAACCTATACTCTATATAGCCTTGGACTCATGCAAATCCGCGGGTAGATTCATTGGCCGAATGAATCTTATTTTCCATCATAGGATTAATTAAACTCTGTCTAGACATATGGACATATAAACACACGAAGCGGCAATCCGATTGCGTTATTTACATACGTCATGACATGCGTTATGACACCATCATCGTGCATCATTAATTGCCCCATCAGCTGAGGGCAATTAGCATATACTCTATTTAGGTAACAAACTCTTTGCAGTGATCATTTTACAATCGTGTCAAACGGTATCTGTCTCACAGATGGGCGCGTCATGAACAGCGCAAGCCGTTAACGCACTCCTGCGTCACTAAAGTAACACCTCTTGCGCCATGGGAATGACTCATTCTCCTCCGCGAGCAAAATAGTCGTTACTGCAGGTGTAAGGGCGTGTCTCGCTTTATAACAAAACATTATCATTCCGCCACCGCCCCCGGGCCCCGGCCGCACCTGCTATTTACACAAAAAACCCAAAACGCACCCCTTCAATAATTCTTTGTCCGACAATGCCACAGATATCAAGCGAAGTGAAAATGGCCACATACAAACAGATCGCCTCGTTTCCATTCATAATTCATTTTGGTGTACGGCCATACGTGCATGTAAGATGTGTTGTTTATATTCCCGCTCAAGTGAACGCATTGCGTATACATCTCCCCGCTTGCCAGCTCCCCTCGAGAGAGAGATGGGTGAGGCGAAGCCCTACACATTCAAGCTCGGTCGAGCTCGGGCGCCTACGATTTCAATCATTCACCGTTTCATCTAAAAAAAACACCGACATCGAACAAGCAAGCCACCACAAGAAGGAGATCATCCACTTACCTAGAACGCATGCAGAAAGGAAAGTAACGATGCACAGAAACTTGGCCATTTTGGTTCGTTTTATCGGTTTCAGAAGAAGATAGTCAGCTCCACTGTGTCATTCGGTTGATGAGTTGAACAGGCTTATGACGATGTGAAATTCCTGAGCGTACTGTATATCGAGCGCTTTGGAGGGTTTGGACTGCTAGTCTGTTTCTCGAGTAGTAGCTTGACCTATCGGGTGCGGCTGGTTTTTCCCAAGGTGGTTTTTCCCCACCCGCTATTAAAACAAACTTTATTGTCTGACAATTTGTATCAAAATATTTATTCGGACTAGACTTGTGGGGTGGGTCTTTTTCAACTTCATTTTTGTGCATTACCGTTACCTTATCTTCATATCATAATAATCACCAACATATTCATCATCGTTTAATGATTTGACGCTATAGGTCTACGCATACAATTTAGAGTGGCCTATTTGATTAAAATGCTAATAGTTCGGTACAAGTCAAATTGTTAGGTACACATATATTTTCATCATCGTCTTCATTTTCATTATAAGTATCATCGCCATCAGCGTCATCATCATCACCAGCACCATCAGCAGCAGCATCGTCACCACCATCATCATTATGATCTCCATCATTATGATAATCATCATCATCATCATCATCATCATCATCTCATCATCATCACTATCATCACCACCATCATCTCTTTCATCACCACCATCACCACCATCATCATCATCATCATCATCTTTATGAATAGAAATCATGAAGCAAAGAGGCAAAATGTTTTAGTACCATGACGTCAGATTTATTTCAACCCTCCATGTTAGTTGGAAAGTTGCCCAAAACAGAACTATTCCATTTCTTGATATGTGGCGATTGCATCTTACGGAGAAAGCGTAACACACCCTATATATAGCTCTTATTATGACGGGAGGGGGAATCCCCGTGTTACGCCTCCCTCATTAGTCTTGTATCATCAGACATTATTCTGACAACTTGGCTGGGAAATTTAAATGGTTATTCGACTCGATCGTAACAGATAATTTGTTATTGTATTGAATTCCCAAGTACTGTAAGAATATAACCATTTCACATTATTTTTACACTTATTAAAACAAAAATAACCCCCTCCATTGCTACCCCTCCCCCCTCCCCCCCCCCCCCTCTCTCTCTCTCTCTCTCTCTCTCTCTCTTTATCTCATCCCTACCTCCCTCCAGCCCCCTCTCTCTCTCTCTCTTCCTCTCTTACTTTTGTTCATTCGCTCACTTTCACAAAAAAGACGTATACCGAAAATTATGCTGAACAATAATTGTTCAAATAGATTCGATTGTCCCTAGAATAGTTGTCATTTTTTATCACAAATCTTCAGCATATACCTTCACAATTCTATTATACATTGTTATGTATTTTCACGTTGTACTGTTGAATTTGCTTATCTAGCACAACTTCCCTTTCAGCGTCAATCATTGTTATCGAGAGAAGGAAAAAGGCAACCAAATCATTTCACGCTATACCCGACATGATATCAATTGAAAATGCATCTTCAAGACGAGATGTCCACAATCCACAACTCCATCTTCATCCGTTGGTAGAGCAGTGGTCTCGTCATCCGGTGACCCGAGTTCGAAACCACGGCGATGCGCTAGTGCCCTTTGGTATATAAGGCAATAATCCTCATTACCAGGTCTCTCGGAGAGGACCTAAAGCCGTCGGTGCTTAGACGATTTCACGTGATGCATTGTGGGAAAAAGTCGACAAAAATATCAGCTGTGGCATATACGCTCATGGACTTGGGCCCCTTGCATAAACAGTTGCGTTTAATCGCAACTCAAAACTTAAACGCAAGTCCCAAATACGCGATCCTGAGTGGTTGAAAATCGAGTTGCGTTTAAGTTTTTGAGTTGCGTTTAAACGCAACTTTTAAAGCAAGAGGGCCCAGGGCATTTAATCAGCAGTTATGTTGGTGAAGGTTTGAAAAGCTTATTAGGGGTAATGAAAATAGCGCTACTAACAGAACTTTCAATCTCGTGAGGGAATTTACACAGTTCATCTCGCGCGTTAGATATGATGCGCTGCACAAGCTGAAAGATGTCGACCAGAGAGCTGAACAATTGGCCTTTCCTTGCTTCACCGGTGGGAGTCCTGCCAATTGAGAATCAAACATTTTCGTTTCTTTTTCCATCTACAGATTCCAAGTTCATTGTGTTGAACTCTGGGCCTTTACACATAATGCAAATCACATAATACTCCCGTTCAACACTTCTATTCATTATTACCAATATTTGTTTAAGTCTTTTGAAACGCTTTTCAGAAACAGATTTGCGACAGCTGTTGATGCACGCTGCTTTTTCTTTTCTTTCGAATTTAATGCAGCTCGCATCAAGAACAAAATTTTAATTTCTAGGTTACCAAGGGGAATTAAATTTAAGTACATACCGCAAGGCTAATAACTTGAGCTAGTTCACTTGCAAGAATTGCATTTTATACTACAATATTTTCATTTCGATAACAAAACAAAATATGATCAATATACAGGGGATGTCACATGACATTATTATTTCATTTATGCTTATTCTTCATTATATTATCATTTCGTTGCTGGTGTTAATAGGCCATTTTCGTCATGTAATCAAATTTAATGAACAAACCTTTGTTAAGTGCCTCGTTACAAATTATTCCATTCACCTGGTGCGAATAAATATTTGCATTTCAATAATAAAAATGTTACTTGCATACATTACATGTTGCTAGGTAGGACAAGCCGTAGGTTTGATTAATGTATGTTATTCGCATTCTGACTTTTGAAATACAATTATTCATGACAAATGAATGACAAATTTTGTAACATGGCACTTTACAAAGATGTATTCATTAAATTTGATTACATTGCGAAATTGTCTATTAGCATTACTGTGTTATTATTGTAGATAAAAAGCAATTTAAGTTAATATCGACTGTCACCATAGTGCTGTCACAACCGTCTAGCGGTGTAGACACCGATATAGTCTGCAGGCACAGACCCTTTTTTCACAAATTGAACAATTCAATAATGAGTAATAGTCTAAATAGACCATTAAAACACTGCCTTTCTCGCGGCACCAGATAAATATATATTCTGTGACTTAAAATAACCACCCCCTTTCTAAAATTTAAAATGCAACTCAGGGCAGTGTATAGTAGTATGTCGACATGAGTCTGGACTCTGATGGTGATAACTAAAAGGGGTTTGTATCTCACAGACTATCATTGAGGTAGAAGTCAAATAGGAGCTCGTATGGCGATATATTAGTGTCCGTTTTCATTTCCCTGAGTTGTTTATTGACCTTGACCCGAGGACTAGTCTCCCAGTCTCTGCATTGAGACCCGGTGCAGTTGTTACTGATTTCTGTCTTTTCCAACCAGTCCTTTGTAATAAATTGAGAAATAAAACAGAAAAATAACAGAAACAGAATATACACGCAAAATTTGAAGAATTGATATTTTGTCTGAATATTGTATATTCATAATCTTAGATTTTTATATAAATAATTAATCAAAATTCACATTTTTCATGATTTAACTGAACAAATTACTCTATATTAGTGCATCCACACAAAAACATATCAGTGTCAATATAACTTGGATGCTGGTGTGAGGAAATAAGATTCTTAGGAGGAAAATGGGAATTTTGTATTATCAATATAAAGAAAGCAATTGGATAGTGAGGCCATGACGTCACAGACTCATGAGTGAGCTGCCAATTTGCCTTGTGATTTTCAAAGATTTTGATGTCATTGAAAATAAATAACTTTCGTACTAGTTATCGGATTTCGCTCAAACTTTTTTAGATTAGTCTGTCTGATTTTTCTGCTTCTATTAAAAGTAAGTTATTTTTGGAGTGGACTTGCCAATTAAGTCTTTAACCAAAAAAGGGGGTAATACCAACCTTGCTCGGGTGATAATTGCCCCACGGTGAATCATACATAATTATAATAGCTGAATCCCGCACTTCAACGCTTGACCAAATAATATACGTAACTAGGCCAAGGAGGATCCTTGACTTGGCTACCTATATCCTTAGCCCTATACTTAACCCAAAACCCAATCAGCCACTTCAGAGAAAGTGCTGGTACAAATGACCCTGAAATATCCACATATCTTTTACACGTGGATACGTCCTACTTTGTTCATTTTAGAAGAAGTACCAGTACTGCCAAAGTGATGGAGGTTCTTCCTGAATACCTTGACGAATAATTCCCACCTGCATGAGTATCATAATAATATACCGCCAGTGCATAAAATACATGAATCATGATTACATAACTTTCATGATATCGTATCCATATAGAGCAGTCGTCCCGATGGGTTTTGCAGTTATGTACAAATTAAACTTTTATCTATCCATGCGCACTATAGTATCTCCGACGTGTCGCGCTGGTAGTACAAAATATGTCTATCCATGTTGAAACCTTATATTCCAGTCATCAGGGACTTTTAGATAGAGTGGACGAGAACGGCGTGAACGGCCACTGATCATGCGTGTCCATGACAAGCTGTTTTTAACATTTATTCCTATTTCTTGATATCAAAAATTCAATTCTTGATATCAAAAATTCAATTCTTGATATCAAGAAATGATTTTCTGTTGTAAAGCAATGGTATTTTTGATATCAAGAAATAGCAATCAATGTTTAAACGGCTTGCCATGGACACGCATGATCAGTAGCCGTTCACGCCGTTCTCGTTCACTCAATCTAAAAGTCCCTATTAGCCTACCAACAATACTAAGACCAGACCTAAATATTAACCAAGTCCAGAATCTGGCCGGTTGTTATTGTATCTCTATATACTATTCTCTACACTATCTTTAAAATTCGAGAAATTTGGGACTCACGCCATCTTCGGCTTCCAGCAAGTAGGGGGAGACCACGGTGGTAGAGATTATTAAATATTAAATCGGTCAGATTCTGAAGAGGAACAAAAACAACGGTCTCACCAAAATAAAGTACAATTCTAAATATGTTTTTCCAAATAATGAAATAATCGATAAACATGTATTTAGATTGTGTGTGTTCAAGAATGATCGGAAAGCATTTTACTACATCTGTGGAAGTAATTAATCACTTGGTTTCCTCCTAGTTAAAGTTTTAATCTATATTCGTCATAATTCCTCTCTTCAAGTTGAAGTAATATTTATTGTTTAAAGGGTGTCTGAGATTAATTACAAGGAAATACAATAAGGTTACTTTCGTCTTCTCGACGTCTAATAATAATGCTATTCAATTTCAAAGCATTTCCGGTGTAGAAGTTGTGACATGTGATGCCAAACAATTTCCTGAGTTTCCTTGTTATGACAAATAAAAATTAAGCGAAAATGTAATGGGTAAAGGCTTCGGCTCGCTCGGGATTAAAGGGAAATCTAATCTTGATAGCAAGCTCTAGGAGAGAGTAGAACCATCAGAGAAGCACATTGGTGATAACTTTGTATGAAATCGGGGGGAAATGAAAAAGTTATGAATTTGTGAAAGTTGAAATAACCCTATAGGCATGGACTCTTTAAATTGGCTAAATCGGTATTGTCTCTGGAAAGAATTTGTTTCAACACAGAAAATGACAATTTTTTTTCGAAACTGTATGAATTGGGGTATTTTTTAGGAGGACCTGTTGTAAAACACTCTCCATACTCTATTTTGAGTAGTGCCCCAAAGGTTAAGGCACTTAGGAGAAAAACAGAAGTTAGTCATATTTTTGTACACACAAACGGGAGAGTTATCCGCGACTACGTCATAATCCACTGACCAAACTGCCAATATGAGATTCGCATATACAGACTAATGGATCTCACTTTTTGAAAGATTGGTAATTATCCTATTATTGCTCCGATTCATTTTCAAACTTTCGCAATTCTGTTTCATTTACATTTTCTGCTTTCATATAAATTAACTTATTACAATGACTGGATTGCCCTTTAAAATATTAAAGCCCCTTCATACTTCACCAGTAGAAGAACTATCCAGAGAGTCGTCACAGGACAAAATTACGACGAGGTATATCAGCCATGAATACGATATTATATCAAATTTTATTCTTCAATATTGATTCAACACGGACACTTATTTAAAATCACAATTATAATTTCGCAAACATCTGCTTATAACACGAGCATCTGTACGTATTCTTCTCCTGTAAAGCCCTTTGTATTATAATATTCAAAATTCATAACCAAATATTTCAATAACCATCTGCTGAGCTTAGCTCATAACGTTCATGAACACAACTCGGAAATTAACAGCTGAATTACGGTAACAAAAATTAAAGTGTAATAACGTTTATTGTGTATATATTGCTTTCCCCTTTGGTAACCTTCAAAACAATATTCTATTTCATTATTTTGTTCAAATACTTGTCATATTTGTACTAGTTTCAGTTATTTGTTAATAATTATGCCAATTTTTATGATAACCATTTTTACATTATGATTTAATAATTCGAATTAAATCCGGAACACCCCCCCCCCCCCCCCCACTGTATATCGTAAATTAAAATAAGATCAATTAACACTCACTTTAAAACAAGTATATACAAAATATCACCACCAGGTTACTAAGGTGTATATTTACATCCCTTCCAAGACGCTAACCGTCCCCTGTACATGAAAGAAAAAGTTTATCGCAGTTTACCAGAGATTTAATTTGATATGCGCCCTCTTTGTTTACAAGCATTATCGTCATCCTCGAGATTTAGCGGCCGTTTGACAGGTTCGTTGCAAATCGCCAGTAAACAAAATTGTTATTCAACTGAATAAACTTATTCTTCTACTTAAAAAGTTTATTCAATATATACATACATGAAATTTTGAGTTTTTAATGTATTAATCCTTCCGTAACATTGAATAAAGTGAATATATAGAAATTCGACTTAGGGCCTTCAAATTTGGAATTTGAGAGTCATATCTTTATTATATTATTTTGTTTACTCTTATTTGTTGATTTTTTGTCAATTTGTCGGTACTTTGTTCCCCCACCCCTTTCAAAATTGTCCAGCGCCGCCAAGCTTGAGGGCGCTCTAACTTCCCAGTAGCCAGAGCCATCCTATACACAGAGTTTGGCCAACTTGGTTTCACTTGGGCACAACACCAGTACTCGCCATACTGTTGTGCCCAACTCGACCTGGGTTGGTAAAACTCTCCTAATCAATAGCTCTGGCAGTAGCTGCCCCTCTGTATGATATCTCGGTGTATAGTGTTCAGCACTCTGGCCTTAGTGTAAGTCGGTGTTAGACATAGTTGCCGCCAGCTCTATCGCTCACGCTTTTCCACATCGTATATGCGAGCCCAATACCAAAGATCTGTAAATTAAAGATTAACAAACAATAAAAAGCGATTTAATACAATAATTTTACAGAGATGAGAGGAACATTGAACGCGATCCACTTTTGGCGATTTCGAACAGGCACATCTTTCCTTTTTAAACACATCTAATCAACCTTGAAAAAGATCTTCCTTTTTTTTCTTCTTTTTTTCTCACTCTTTTTCTTAAAACATACGTACCTATATATATTTCCTTGGTTTAAAGCCCGTCTGCACTAGTTTGACCAGGGGGATTAGACCCCACTGCAAGGTCACTGACATGTGGTTATCTCACCAAATCAGCTCTCAATTAACATAAGAAAAAGGGGATCATGGGGGACCAATGGTCACCGATGAGGCTTTTTTTTTTCTATATAGAGGGAGCAAGTAGCTACAAGTAGGACAGTGAGACTTTAACGCAATCCACTTTTGGCGATTTCTATCAGGCACATCTAATCAACCTTGAAAAATATAGGCCTACGTATATTTCCTTGATTGCATGTTTTCACAGAAAATACAATTATCATGATCTGTCAAGTAAATGTGACAATGCACATCAATTTTGTGATTTACATTATCTTGGTTTGGTTTGGTTTGGTTAGGTTAGTGGTGGTTATTTTACCGGAATGCTAAAGAGCTAAAATGCTTATTGGTAGGCAACCAGAGGACCAACAGATTTAAGTAACAAATAGTAACAGAACTTTCATGCAGAAGAAAAGAGGATAATATGAAAACTAAAGAAGAAGAAAAGGAAAACGTAGACAAAAGAATACCCACAAAAAAGGAAAATGGTAAGAAGAAACGGGAGGAGAGAAGGAGAAAAGAGAGATGAAAGAGAAGAAGGTTTTATTTTTCACAAATTTACCTGAAAGATAGCGACGATTATACAAGCAATCCCAACGACGTGAGCCTTCGATTCCAACTCCATTATGATGGCACCTTTACATCCCTGGAATAACAAGAAATGATTGTTGCCATGGTAACTGTTTTTCCTTCATCACCTTGGCAACCGATTTCACGATGGCGTTTCCATGGCAACGCTTACCTCACGGCGATTGACTAAACACCGTGGGACTACTACGCTGCACGATGACCTATTTTCAATACAATAATTTCAATCATAATGGATTTTTTTTGATATTTTTTTTTATTGTCCTTGGATCTTTTGCAAAAAAGAGAGGTTTTCAGTCCGATTCTGTATTGCAGACTTTGTTTACAAGTGTGTATTTGCGTTTTTACAAACGTGTATCAATCACATATGATTATTTACGTCCGAGGACCGACCTTTAACGTCACCATCCAACGATTTTTATTGGCCCTTTTATATTCTATTAAACCCAACGATTTTTTTTTTCTTTTTGTAAATTTTAATCTTTATTCTAACCGCTCGAATGTACATTTTTTGTGACAACAGTTTTAAAAATCAACTAAATTTACAGTAGTTAATCACGGCAGCACATGACCACATTACTCAATTTCGGCTTCGCATGTGCCATGTGTACGTTGCATGATGGGATTGTTCCTGAGAAGAAGACGAGTTTGCCTCTCATTCGAACGATTGTCGGGAAGTTTTTGACAAATTTAAAATGTCATCGATGAACACAGATGTGTTGCCTCAAAGTTACGTATTTTGCTCTTATGTGAGTATAATCACAAAGATGCACCCCCCCCCCCCCCCCCCATTATTCAGACTTCACAAAGTATAAAGCTGCCTGGGTACTGATTAGTAAACTATGATCATCATAAAAAAAGTATAGGCTCAACACTGAATATCGTGGATCCGGAATTTTTAATACAGAGCGCAAATCTCTTAATCTGCCTTTGCAAGGTGACCATTGACCTTTAGGGTGAACCCATAATTTGAAAGCTAAAGGGGGAGGGACAAAAATATTCCAGAATTATATTCATGATTTGTTTCAATTTTATTTCAATGTTTAAACAAAATTGCCTTGGGCTGAAATCTTAAAGGGGCACATTTGGCAATTGTATACTTAAAGGTAATACAAAGTTTTGGTATGGGGTCATGAACTTGGTTCGAATGAACATATTGGAAGCATATACGATCCTACAATATTCAGTGATCGTTGTCGCGGTCGAAATCGACTCTAAAGTTCTAAAATTGTAAATAATAAACACTTTATGTTGAATAGCTCCCTCTCAAGGTCAAGATATTAATTAAGCTATAAAACAATGTTTAAAGACTAAAATCGACCGATTAGCTATTCTCGATCGGAAATTATATACCACAACTACATACTCCGAGATTTTTATGGTCGCAGCTACCATTGTACGGCCGTAGGAGCTATTTGAAATTTATCAAAATTTACCGGGAGCACCGGTAAATCTTTATATTCAATTTTTCTCGAAAGCAGAAGTGTTTTAGGGGCTCAAATTTCTGGTGTTTTTAAAACATCCACAGGGGCATCCAAATATATCAAAATTGTTAAGAATTACTATCCACCCATTTTTCAAAATTTCCCAAAACTTTGTAATACCTTTAATGTATGCGAATTCTGGTGTTAAAATGGGCACGAGGCCGTTGCTGCCCCCCCCCCCCCCCCCCCGGCCCCAAATCTGTAAGTAGGCTACATACCCGGATGAATTTCTCCGAATTGACGTCTTTCCCGCATCCCGGAGCGGCGAAGAGGCAGCATGAATCAGGGGTCTGTCGGGGCAGGAACATGCCGTTCGCTGTATTAGCCCAGTCCGTGTCATTGAAAACTCCGCAACATGCAAGCTAGACAGTCGAGAGAAAAAAGGAAAATAAAATTACTCGTTTGGTTAAGTTTGTTTGTACAAACTACAAATTCAAATTCAAATTCGAACTGTATTGATTCAATCCAAACAGATAGGATCATTCTCAATTTGTTTACATTGGATAACAAATTTCAAGTTATTTTGTAACATAGATGATTGAGTGTAAGAGTAAAAACAATAACCAGGAATGACACAATTTACCATACTATTGCATGATTTTGATTGTATAGGCGTACGAAGCAGATGGGGGGGGGGGCTGCAGGAACCTCCCAGCATTTCCTTGTTTTATTATTCGGTATGTAGGGGTGTTCCTTAATATTAAATTATCATCACTGAATTTTCTTATTTTTTTAAATCAATTTTGTCTTTTTGTTGCTTGCAGGACATCTATTCCTGAAGCTGAAGTAATCGATAAAATGTACCGAAGGGAGAGAAATACAATAAACAGAAGATATTTTTGTGAAAATATAACATAAGTCATGTTTAATGTACTAAATAGTAGTAAATAGTTTGTTTCTTGTATTTTTCGGCTCTCATGAATTTTACCCCTTTTTTATGTTATTTCTTATCTGTTACATGTTATCGTTTGTATATATTTCACATGTTATATACATGTTTAATGGAGATTCTGAACAAAAATATTCAAATATTTCCAAATGGCAATACTCACTGTGCTCTGAAGTTTGTCCCATGCTTTTGTCAGACCGCCCTCTCCCGGTGTGTTATATTTAGCTAAGCCCCCAGCTCTCATCTCGTTGGCGACATACTTGGCCACTTGCCAGCGGTAAACGAAGCCGAGACCTCCGGCGGTCACTTCAAGGATGAAAACAAGGACCATGAAGACGAAATACTGGAAAAATGAATAACGGGGAAAAGGATAAACATTGATTATGTACAGTATTGGGTCGAGTGCCACCATGTTTAATCTAATTCTTGATAAAGTGACTGATTGAATACACTTGTTCCGCTTTTAAAGAATTAATTTCATAATGATTATTTCTTTAACATAAAAATAGTAATTTAAAAAAGTGAAAAAACACTAATAATAATAATAATAATAATATCAACACAGTATAAGAAGAAGAGGAGGAGGAGAAGGAGGATAACAAGAATAAGAATGGATGATGATTATTAAGATGAAGTGTATCGTTTTATCGTTTATCACTTTACAATATTTATTGGTCAAAAATGCAAAAGACAAAATAGCCCAGAACAACCTCAAATTGCTGATGGATTAAGGGCATGAAAATTCACATTTAACAAATCTTTCGAGAAAAAAAACAATATAAAGAACACAAAAATAATAAAATAACAACATTAATAATCTCAACAATGATAATATTATATCCCATTCTTATTGGCCCTATATTATAACACCCCACTTCCTTAAAAACGAATGTTTTTAGTGGCGCCGTAACCCGGCAGTGATTATGACACTATAGCAACGTTGAGGAAGGGCATGCTGGTAATTAATGTCATGGACGGTCTAACTAACTACTTAACCAAATGAATAAATAATCAACTGACCTACTAACTAACCCATTACTAAATACTGGTAATAAATTGGTTAACTCACCAACTAACTATCTAAGTAACTTAATTACTAACCAACTGAATAACCAACCAGTTAACTACTAACTAACCAACGACTAAATAATAAACTGGTTAACTAACCTACTACTACCTAACCGAGTAACTAACTAACCAACTAACCAACTAACTAAGTATCTTGATTACTAACCAACCAACTACTAACTAACCAACTAAATTACTAAACATCTAACTAACCTACTACTACCTAACCACTAACCAACTAGCTAAGTAACTTACTTACTAACCAACTAAATAACCAACCAACTACTAACTAACCAACTAAATTACTAAACACCTAGCTAACCTACTACTACCTAACCACTAACCAACTAGCTAAGTAACTTACTTACTAATCAACTAAATAACCAACCAACTACTAACTAACCAACTAATTTACTAAACACCTAACTAACTAACTAACTGACTAAAAGACTAATTAACTAAAATGGTAGTCATACCGTAAGCAGCAAACACTGGTGTTCCTTGATGGCCCCGTATCCACCGATGAAAGAAACGACCAGGATGACGATCCCGGCGAAGATCATGACATTAGCCACGTTGAGAAAGGGCATGCTGGGAAGTAACGTCATGAACGGTCCCTCCTTGATGTGAAGGTGCGCCCCCGCGCCAAGAATGGCTCCTCCCACGACCTAGAGTGCGAAGGCGAGGAGAAATGATTTTCAAAATTATTATGCAGGCCAGAGACAATGACGGATCCAGGATTAAAGAAAGATCTAACCCTGGTAATGAATTTATTTGTATGAAAGTAAACAAATCCGAGAATGACGAAAGTTTGAAATAAAACGGACCAACAATGAGAAAGTTGTGAATGCCTGAAATATGAGATCATTAAATAACGCTATTCTGAAATTGGAAATTTGTTCAGTGGATTTTGATAAAGTTTTTGACAACTCTTCCGAGTGGCGTTTACAAAATTAGCATTACTTTCTTTTTTAGTGCCTTCTACCAGTGAGCACCTCGAAAAAATAAATTATGGATAGCATATTTGTATAAGTTCTATAAAATGAAAGACTCTCATAAGTAATACATTTGAAAAATTTCATGCTTATAATCATTGTATTTACAAATGGGATTGCTGTCCGGCAGTGCGGCATGGTGACCCGACTCATTCCAATTTGAAGTTGCCGTACGTAAAGTGATTACAATTTTGTATAATTCATATCTTTCTTATTCTTTATCCGATTTAATTCAAATTTTAAGCAGTCTGCTTTCTTTTAAAGTTACGAGTTTTGAGGAGAGCTGAAAAATAATTTGTGAGCGTTATCATTGTTATTATGCAAGTGTGGAAAAATGAGGCCCGAATGTTATGCCACATTTTTGTGTAGTCCCATACTCCCATACTCATCTTTTTGTGTACAGTGCTTGCTACTTTACCAAGACTGGGCCAAATTTCTTATCATTTTGATGACTCCAGAACCTTGCAGTACACACCATTACTTATATGCTACATGAACATTTTTTTCTGATGGATTCCACACCGTTTATTTCATAATGCACTCGCATGACGAGAACTCAACTTTATCCGATTTAATTTGGATTTTTATTTGAAGTTTTAACCATGCAGTAGCACACGTTGGTAAAAAGAAAAAAATGCAAAATAAAGTTGATGATTCATACAGAGATTGCATAATTCAATAAGAGAAGTTAAAAATTTCAAAATACAAGGATAGAACGAACAAAACAGAAAACAATAAACCTATACATATTCTTGTCTGGGTTTCCTTTAAATGGTATTAGTTGTCAGATATGTAACTTTGTAGTGTGATTAAACTGTCAATTCCTATAATCCTTTTTTAAAATTATGAAACAATATGTCTTTTATGTAAATTTTGTTTTCTGTATTGTATCTGCATGTGAAATGTGAAACCAATAAACTCAATAAAACAAAACTCAATAAACAATACATTACATGTCATTAGGATTCAAAATAAAATAATTTACTTACGAAGAAAAGCACATTGAAGGCAATCAGCATGTATTTGGTGCAATTAATATTTCCTCTCATCTTGAAATCTTGTTCCTGCGACTGGCCTGGAGGAGTGGAATGGGGATGGGAGAGGGGTGACGTAAGGAGAGGGGTGGGTAGAAGAGGGGTGATTAGGAATAAGGGTGGGGTAGGAAGGAGGTGTGGTTAGAAAAAGGTGGGATAAGAATAAGGGTGGGTAGGAATAAGGGCGGGGTGGGAATGAGGGTGGGGTAGGAATAAGGGTGGGGTAGGAATAAGGGCGGGGTGGGAATGAGGGTGGGAAGGAATAAAGGCGGGGTGGGAATGAGGGTGGGGTAGCAATAAGGGTGGGGTAGGAATAAAGGTGGGGTAGGAATAAGGGCGGGTGGGAATGAGGGTGGGGTGGGAATGAGGGTGGGGTAGGAATAAGGGTGGGGTAGGAATAAGGGTGGGTAGGAATAAGGGCGGGGTGGGAATGAGGGTGGGGTAGGAATAAGGGTGGGTAGGAATAAGGGGTGGGTTAGGAAAAGGGGTGGGGTAGGAATGGAGCGTGTATGAGCGTTGATGGAGTTAGAAGAAGGAGGGGGTATAGAAGAAGGTTGGGAAGTATATAGGGGGTGGGTAGGAAAGTGATGAATCGGAGTTGGGGAAGGCGGAATTGAACCAAGGAAAAAACAGAATAAAAATGTCGTATAGCAATACCTTCTTTTGACTTTTAAGAAAGACGTCTTTAAGGTGTAATATTGGACGAGTTGTTTACTCAACAGTAGACCTACTATTTGGGGAAGAGTCGAATTAATCTTAACAATTAATATTACCGGGAACTGTTCAATTTGTGCGTGTGCGTGTGTATGCGTGTCAAACGCTTACCATCATCAATCACAAGTATTAACACGAGGAATCGCGCTGGCCATAAATTATATATATCCATTCTCTATTTAAGAGGATGTGAGAGATTAACCTTCTATATCCTCACCTAATCGTAATTGATCTGTTCTTGTTGTTTGTCATCAACATCCGACGGTTATGCCAAGATCAGACAATTATAATTATACGTTAATGTCACCAACCTTTCCTGCTAACATTATTCTATATTTTCAGTAGAGACGTTTAATGTGGATGGCTTTATGGTGTCCAGTTTCAATAATGTGAATTAATGTCAAGGATAAAAAGCCAGCGAAGTGCCGGTCAAGCGGGACCTCTGACAAAAAAAGACCGACAACCAATTATACCGATTTTTTCTTCTTCAATTCAAATCTTCCCTCCATTCTTTCTTTATCGGTTTCGTGTGTTGTCAGTCTTGTGAACTTTATTTTGTGTATATTGTATGTATTGTGCAATTGCTTACAAAAATTATGATATCCTGTCCAGGTATCAACAGATCATGAGGGACTTTTCGATTTGCACGTCGACCGTAGCAGTCCACTATGTCGACGTGCAAATCGAAGAGTCCTAATTGTTGACAGCTGGTCACACTGTAAGGAGAGTCCAAAAAAGACCAATGGTGCTCAGATGATGTTATGTATCACTAATCTATTAAAAACAATAGTACCTAAACATTCCTAACACAATCATGTAACATAAAAAATAAGTGAAGTGCACAAGGTATTATGGTATGGAGGTGTACACTTATAGAGGAGAAAGGCAACGTTGCATGAAACCCCGGCATGAAACAATCAAAACAAAAATTAGATCTAACTGTAGATCTTAATCTAGATCTTCTGCAACTTTCTTCCTCTCTATATAATTATGTATTTCTTTGTTTTGTGTCGGTTTACTGGGATATGACCTAGCCCGTTTGTAATTTTGATGTGTTGAGATTAAGGTTTCACGAAAGAAAATTCAAAATAGCAAGTTAAGTGAGAAGATAATAAGATCTACAGTAATGTTGGTGGTTGGTTTTATTTTGATTATTATTTTAAGAAAAAGGATCGACTCTTAGAATCAGCCAGAAATTTCCGGGAAATTAAATTTCAAGCGGATACGAGAGATTATCTTTTTCAGCCGTTGTAGGAAAGGGGATGGGAGAGTTCCCACCATCTACATTGATCCTTTGTCTATTTTTTCTCTCCTTTCCACTTGACTAAGACTATGAATTGATACATAACAGAGACAACCTTTGAATTAGTTTCCTGACACTAAAAAGGGGGCTTATTTGTATCCAACATAATATATATCTATATATATATATATATATATGTTTTTTGTTGGTAGTAAGTGTATTGTTTTTATGGGTGATTTACAGGCTCACACGGTTCACAAGAGTCTTCTAGTTGATGAACTATAAGAAAAGTAATATGTTTGTTCGTTACTGCTATTCTATCTATAATATACATTATTGTTCTGTTTTCATTATTCCTTTGTTATTAATTTACTGATATTCCCATCGTTACATTCCGTCCTTGTTTTCACGAAGTGACGGTAGTGAGGAAAATCGTATTTCGAGCAAAAGATTGGATGGAGATATCAGTTACTGTGAATTTAAATGAAAACAAAACAAATACATTGTGCGGCATAAGCCAGTAAATTCTGGCATGGCTACAAAACATGCACATTCTACTAGTACTAGCCCCATCCATAACAAACGATGTTAGCACCCCCTCCCAAACTTTCCACACCCCAACTCTCATCGCGTATCGGAAGCTTGAAATTGAAATGAATTTCCGCTGGGCTGTTTACAGCGGTCTCAAGGCGAAACCCGCCCCATGAGTCACCCCAAGCAAAGAACATCTAATGTCACGTCTAACACATGATTTATGCCCTAAAAAAAATATTTTCTAAGTTCTAGAATCCTCTTTTACAGTAAAAAAAAAAAAAAAAAAAAAAAAAAAAAAACCTGTGTACAAAGACCGCCGAAAGGAAAGAGGTCTTTAAGGGCAGGTTGTCTATTTGTGTAGGCTACTTTTAAATAATAAGAATCAAAGTTTAAGGGACGAAAGGATATGATCATTCAAACGTGGTCGCTAAAATATCCCGCCCTCCCCCATAGATGAATATTCGTATATAGTTGTTATTGACATACAAGGCTCTTTCATTGACTGTAAAGACTACCCTGTATAAATAACACATCATAAATAAATTATTTAATAAGCCCATCAATTTTGACCTTTTAAGATCACGCTGATCAAGGTTTCACCCTTCTTTTTTGTAAAAATATATTCTATAAAACAATCAATTAAGTTTTTGCTTGATATTTCTCTTTTCTCCAAAGTGCTCCATTTTCTTCTATTTTTTTCAAGATTCTCTGCATATTCACCCTCTCTTTTCCACTTAAAACATACTGAAAATTCGGTGTTGCTTCAGTTAACGTTAATCAACCTGAACGGGTTGCTTGATAACTATTATGAAGCAAAACGATATTCAACACACTTTTAAATCAAACTCAAATAAATTTATGTTTGCATCAGAAGATGGAAGCAGACAAAGATAATATATATTTATTTATCATTCTCATCATTATTATTATTATCATTTCAAGGCCTACTACTACTACTACTACTACTACTGCTGCTGCTGCTGCTGCTGCTCCTACGACTAGGCCTACTACTATTAACGTGACCACTACTACTACGTCTAGTACTAGGCCTACATCTAATACTAATGGTACTTCTACTTTTCATTTTCATCAATTTCGTCATCATCATAAAAATAACAATAATAGTTACGATACATTTTTATTTAGCGCATTTCAGAACTGACAGAACTCTCAATGCGCTTAACATCCAAGATAATACCTTATTCGTATTCATCACCATCATCAAAATACAAGTTTACATCATCTTTTGTGTTACTCAGCATCTGCAAGATTGAACTATGACAAAACAAATGACCCACAGCATAATGATCTAATATAACTAGGCACTACTTACCGATGAGTGAATCCTGAAACTGTGTACTTCTTCACTCACTTATTTGATGTTTTGTTTTACTAAGTTAAACAGCCGTAACCTCGTGAGTTAGTCCTCATTATCGTCAGCCTGTAATATCATGTACTACAAGTGGAACATAGTTCATTAAACAGAAGTTGTCTAGAGAATAATCAAGTCCGGATGTTACGTACGGCAAAGTGTGATCTTTCTAATTTAGTCGATTTAGAGATGGTGGAGATTGAAGACAGCCGTTTGTATCCTGGATTACAGCGCATGAATGCGCTGTGCGGTGCGCAGGAAACGCCGGGACGGACAAAACGACTGGAAATGCGTCAACCCTCACAAGAAGTCCTCATTAAAGTTATGTTGGTGAACCACTGATCCCTACGAAATAAGAAAATCGTAAAGATCAGTGTAGTAAGCAGGGCGTATAAATATGGCGATTGAAATCTTGGCAAGGCCGAAAGAAAATCCCCTGTGCTACTGAAACAGATTAACAAAGTGGCAAGTAAATATGAGAATGCAGTGAGAAGATAAATTATAAAGCAAAGAGAAAGAAATTCAGATCGAAGTAAAGCAGTACATAATAATAAGCCTTTAACTTGAAAGATGAAAGGGAAAACACGATCGTAAAGTCTTTCGAGAAATCAACTTAAAACCTATTGTAAAACCCGATTGCATATCCCATGAAAATCATGTTCGATAAGTCAATGTATAACGTTTGGAAATTTCAGGGGGTCATTAGCAAGGTTTTTTTTAGTCTTGGGGTGAAATTTTTCTCGCGATCGTGTTTATAAATATTCCTTGAAATTGGATGGTAATTGTTGAAATGCCCCGTCGCTTTGTTCGCTCGCGTAGCTTTGCACCCCCTTGTAGGATGATATAATGTAGCCATCTGATTGGTCGAAATTGGAGTCGTGATTTTCGGACATTCCCGTAAAGAAACGAACAATGCCAGTATTAGTTTATGGGTGAGATTCCCGAAAGATTCCGGGGACCGGGAAAATAGTTAAATTTTGATGAGATCCCCGTTGGTTTACGTGTTAAAAGTTGCTTTGTGGAGCGCGACACACCATACAGTGCAGTGTGTGTGCCATTCCCAAATGATTGTAATATTCACTAGTCATCTTTCCAGCGAAGATTAACAGACGGTGTCTCAGATTTTCTGTGATGTTTTAACCAATCTTTACTCCGGGTCTTTAATCAAGAAAAGGATAAGGTAAGAATTCTTGGTAGATTTTTTGTGTGAATTCGGTATATAAAAGATATATTAACTGCTTTACCTCAATACTCGAGGCCCGGCTGTTTCTATACCGGCTATCGGGGATGTTGCATTTTTTCATGATTCCCTAGGGCCTGTAGAGACAGCCAGGCCTCTCATAGCATTCGATATATATATATATATATATATATACTATTTTTTATAATACAAATGATGATGTATATCCTATTCAAATGATTGGTTAAGCGCAGTCACGTGATCATAAACTTGGGTTTCCTCAAGCTTAATCGGTCATTAGCATTTTGATGAAGCGGGTCCGAATCAAACGATTGGTTGAGAGCATAAACGTGACCAGGCATTTATTTCGCCTAACATATAATTTTACTAATGACCGGTCATTAGTATAATCATGTTATAAACCATCATTTTTTTTTTTTTTTTAAATCATCTTATAAACCAAATAAAACACATAATTTTGTTCGGGCATTAGTAAAATTACCCACACTCGGTACCTTCGAATCAGTCCAAACACATGTGTGGTAATTTTGGGCATAATTCTTATTGACGCCCTCATTGGTGCAGGCTATTTGTGCACTATAATGATTAATGTTAATTCTTCTTCTTCCGTTACTCTTCAAAGGGATATGCGCCTATCATGAAGATATAAAGTTTTTTTTTATGCAGGCACACTTAAACGCCGGCTTACATCCAACTCTATGCGAGAAGTGAAGCGTATTTGTTCTCTTTCGACTTTCGTTGGTAAGGGATTTTAGGCGAAGCGCATTAAAATATATATATTTTGAAGGGAGTCCAAGAATTATATTTATCCTTATGTTCGGTCATTTTGCTACATCGTTTAGGTTTCATTGGGCCTCTCTATATCATTTCGTTCGCCATTCTAGAGTTAAATTCATGAACAAAATGAAAAGTGTTTAATGTTTGGAAAAGCTTGAACATAAGACGTATTATAAGCGAGGAGTCCCCCAAAAAGGAGAAATCTGGATTTCCTTTAAAGACAAGTTTTGAAGAAAACAAACCCCAATTCTATGAATATAATCTGGAAGAAGTATAAATTGCATCCCCCCTTTTTTTCCAGAAAGGGGACGTCCACCCTGATAATTAAGTTGGGGACCTCGCAAGATACGTCAAAGTATTGCCAATATGTGTTTGACTGAATGATCGCAACCGCAAAAATTCTTAACTTTCTTATATTTTTATCAGAATTTGCTCAAACTTTCACAGACCGGTTCCTAGTCATTTTTCTGCTCTTGATAACAACGAATTAATCTCAGTATATGATAAAGTATACTTTGGGCACATTTTAGCTTGACTTGGGTGAGATATTGAAGAAATTAATTATAAATAATACCGCATAGATAGCAAAGCCGTCGACCGTTGGAATTTAAAAAAAATAATTCTAGTCCGTAAGACTTCAACTGGACTTTTAGGGTCGGGCACGTACACCATCATCATAATCACCATTTATCATAATAAAAAAATCATCACCATCATCTTCATCATCACAATCAACACCATCACCATCACCATCATCCCAATCATCATCATCATCATCATAATCATCATCATCACCACCATCACTATCATCATCACCATCACCATCATAACAATCATTATCATCATCATAATCATCATCATCACCACCATCACTATCATCATCACCATCACCATCATAATCATCATCACCATCATCATCACCATCACCATCATCCCAATCATCATCATCATCATAATAATCATCATCATTATCACCATCACTATCATCTTCACCATTACCATCATAACAATCATTATCATCATCATAATCATCATCATCATCACCATCACTATCACCATCACCATCATCATCACCATCACTATCACCATCACCATCATCATCATCATCACTATCATCATCACCATTGTAACAAACATCATCACAATCAACATAAAATAAAAACAAGAGTACACAATTAATATGTTTTTTTTTCTCTACAAGATGAATTTTAATACAGAAAGAAGAAATAAATTTCATAAAACACCATACTTCCCTAACAAAATACATATTATAACTAGCAAGATGTACATGCAAAAGTATGCTCTACATAATGACATAACTCGTATGCTATCCTGTATCACTACATACATAATTATGAAAACCGATGCTCCCGTATCAAACATTCGTGGAAAAAAAACTGTGAAAAAGTGTAAAAATTCTGTGACAAATTCCTCAGGAGAAAGACTGATTTGTCTATGAAATTCACAAATTGGAATTTGATACATATATGAACTGATAGCTTGATTATCATACCTCTAGTAACAATTTGCTTGGGAACCGTTTCAAGTTCCCTCTATTACCATCATTAGCACGAAAAAGCAATCAACTATTTACTACTAACAAATCAGTCTAGTCTTGAACGAATATCTCTTCTACGGATCGCATTGATCCAAGAAAAGTTATTAGAACTATATAATGGCGTTTCTATCACATAGGCAACTACACATTCACAACGAGAAGACAGCTAAAATCTACCTTACCACATGAATAAAATCAACATAGAAAATACATTTATACAAAAGATACAGCCTCTTATAAATCCATCTTTTTCAGCTCCG